>NC_139961.1:14902768-15020268 GCF_963454915.1 Gymnoscopelus microlampas | reverse complement strand
ATGGTTAGGTTTAGACATAGTTTTACAGAGGTTAGGGTTGGTTAGGTTTAGACATAGTTTTACTGAGGTTATGGTTAGGTTTAGACATAGTTTTACAGAGGTTAGGGTTGGTTAGGTTTAGACATAGTTTTACTGAGGTTAGGGTTAGGTTTAGACATAGTTTTACAGAGGTTAGGGTTAGGTTTAGGCATAGTTTTACTGAGGTTAGGGTTGGTTAGGTTTAGGCATAGTTTTACTGAGGTTAGGGTTAGGTTTAGGCATAGTTTTACTGAGGTTAGGGTTAGGTTTAGGCATAGTTTTACAGAGGTTAGGGTTAGGTTTAGGCATAGTTTTACTGAGGTTAGGGTTGGTTAGGTTTAGGCATAGTTTTACTGAGGTTAGGGTTAGGTTTAGGCATAGTTTTACTGAGGTTAGGGTTGGTTAGGTTTAGACATAGTTTTACTGAGGTTAGGGTTAGGTTTAGGCATAGTTTTACTGAGGTTAGGGTTGGTTAGGTTTAGACATAGTTTTACTGAGGTTCGGGTTGGTTAGGTTTAGACATAGTTTTACTGAGGTTAGGGTTAGGTTTAGGCATAGTTTTACTGAGGTTAGGGTTAGGTTTAGGCATAGTTTTACAGAGGTTAGGGTTAGGTTTAGGCATAGTTTTACTGAGGTTAGGGTTGGTTAGGTTTAGGCATAGTTTTACTGAGGTTAGGGTTGGTTAGGTTTAGACATAGTTTTACTGAGGTTAGGGTTAGGTTTAGACATAGTTTTACAGAGGTTAGGGTTAGGTTTAGGCATAGTTTTACTGAGGTTAGGGTTGGTTAGGTTTAGGCATAGTTTTACTGAGGTTAGGGTTAGGTTTAGGCATAGTTTTACTGAGGTTAGGGTTGGTTAGGTTTAGGCATAGTTTTACTGAGGTTAGGGTTAGGTTTAGGCATAGTTTTACTGAGGTTAGGGTTGGTTAGGTTTAGACATAGTTTTACTGAGGTTAGGGTTAGGTTTAGGCATAGTTTTACTGAGGTTAGGGTTGGTTAGGTTTAGACATAGTTTTACTGAGGTTCGGGTTGGTTAGGTTTAGACATAGTTTTACTGAGGTTAGGGTTAGGTTTAGGCATAGTTTTACTGAGGTTAGGGTTAGGTTTAGGCATAGTTTTACTGAGGTTAGGGTTGGTTAGGTTTAGACATAGTTTTACTGAGGTTAGGGTTGGTTAGGTTTAGACATAGTTTTACTGAGGTTAGGGTTGGTTAAGTTTAGGCATAGTTTTACTGAGGTTAGGGTTAGGTTTAGGCATAGTTTTACTGAGGTTAGGGTTAGGTTTAGACATAGTTTTACTGAGATTAGGATTGGTTAGGTTTAGACATAGTTTTACTGAGGTTAGGGTTAGGTTTAGACATAGTTTTACTGAGGTTAGGGTTAGGTTTAGACATAGTTTTACTGAGGTTAGGTTTAGACATAGTTTTACTGAGGTTAGGGTTAGGTTTAGACATAGTTTTACTGAGATTAGGGTTAGGTTTAGACATAGTCTTACTGAGGTTAGGGTTAGGTTTAGACATAGTTTTACTGAGATTAGGGTTAGGTTTAGACATAGTCTTACTGAGGTTAAGGTTAGGTTTAGACATAGTTTTACTGAGGTTAGGGTTAGGTTTAGGCATAGTTTTACTGAGGTTAGGGTTAGGTTTAGGCATAGTTTTACTGAGGTTAGGGTTAGGTTTAGACATAGTTTTACTGAGGTTAGGGTTAGGTTTAGACATAGTTTTACTGAGGTTAGGGTTAGGTTTAGGCATAGTTTTACTGAGGTTAGGTTTAGACATAGTCTTTAGTAAGACTAGGGTTAGGGTTAGACATAGTTTTACTGAGGTTAGGGTTGGTTAGGTTTAGACATAGTCTTACTGAGGTTAGGGTTAGGTTTAGACATAGTCTTACTGAGGTTAGGGTTAGGTTTAGGCATAGTTTTACTGAGGTTAGGGTTGGTTAGGTTTAGACATAGTTTTACTGAGGTTAGGGTTAGGTTTAGGCATAGTTTTACTGAGGTTACGGTTGGTTAGGTTTAGACAGTCTTACTGAGTTAGGGTTAGGTTTAGACAGTCTTACTGAGTTAGGGTTAGGTTTAGACATAGTTTTACTGAGGTCAGGGTTAGGGCGGCACCTGTCAGCGGGGAGTGTTGGGCGGGAGGAGTAGGACGAAGGCGGTTTAGAGTTTTAAAACCAAAGACAGCGGACAGAAAAAATGGCTGCCGTTCTATTTTGGTCGGCTGCACTCGGTTCCATTCGGTTTCACTCGAACTCGCCACCTGATTGGCCAACCTTCGCTGTCAATCACAGAACAATGAGCGAGGACGCTGATAGGAGAGTTCATGTTATGAACTCCGGAGAAACGCCCAGACAGGCCTGTAGACCAGACTCCTCCCTGAAATCAAATGCAAATGAGCTATCCGGAGGGAGGGGGGGGGTTTACCAGGCTATAACGACTAAATTGGGGAGAAAAAGTGGTAAACAATTATTGGCTACTCTAAATTTTAAAGAAAAAAAAAAAGAAGAAAAAAAAGGAATGAGTAAACGAGCGCTGACTCACTGATGCGAAAACCACCAGTTCATCCGCCACCAATGAAACCAACACCCCTCCCCCCCCCCCCCCCCCAGCCTGCCTGGCTGAATATCAGACTGGCTGGCTGGCAGGCTGCGCCCCAGCCCACTCATCCATTCCTCCAGCCCGGGTTAAGTCATCCAATCCCCCTCCGGGCCAAGCTGTCGTCCTGTCCCCCGCCTGGTGGCGGGGAGTGGGGGCGATGCGACAGCAACGTCTGGCCGATTGGAGGGGTTCCTTGAGGCGCTGGTGACTACCTGCTTAGCAGGAAATATCTCACACACACACACACACTCTCTTTGCTCACGACTCGGTCGGAAAAAAAAACACCTCTCCCTGACAATTGGCAAACACCTCCTGCATTGTATGTGTAGAGGTACGCACAGGGGCTCGTCAGGTTTGCTTTTCATAAATGCCAATTATTAAGTAGACATCTGCTGTAAACACCCCTCATATAAAATGCTAAATGGTGCAATTATACGGCGCCTTTATCCAAGGCGCTTTAACGATGCGCATTACACTCACCCATTCTCACACACACACACACACAGACACACACCGATGGCGGAAGAAACCATGCAAGGCACCAAGCTCCTCACCAGGAGCAATTAGGGGTTCAGTGTCTTGCTTAACTTTTCAGTCCACTACAATTATTTGAAAACGTTAGTTACTAGTTACTTTGTATATTTTTACTTTAACTTTTGATACCTTAACCCATTAAGACCTGGAACTGTGTCATTTTTTGATTTGAGCTAAAAAGCATTATTTTACACTTTGGGCTATTCAAAAATCGTGAAAATGTGTGCAAATCTTTGAATATATATATTTTTAAAGCGAACATTTTTAACTCAAATCTTTGCTTCTGGGGGTCCCTAGAACAAATTATTTTGATGGGGGTCCACGGCCAAATACAAATCATTTTGGGGGTCCTTGACATGAAAAAGTTTGAGCACCACTGATATAGAAACATACGTTTTTGAGAATACTGTTGAGATTTAGGAGACATGTAGAATCGAAATCAAAAGTAAAAGTACTAAAATGTTTGAAAATAGCAGATCTACAAGCTCACAACGCATCACATCGCGACACATTGTGAGCTTGTAGATCTGCTATTTTCAAATAGCATAGGTATAAAATAGGGCGTGGTTAATGTATGTTTTATAATGAGTCCAATGCTTTGTCAATGCAAATGCGTGGATTCATGGTCTTGCGGATTTTTTCCAAGAATCCACGCATTTGCATTGACAAAGCATTGGCAGATTCTGCCCCAGAGGTAAAATAAAAGTGCGGTGGGAGCGCACCCTTACAAGTTATAGTCCTGAATTCAGAATTGACTTGAGTAAAAGTACAAAAGTATTGGTATCAAAATTTACTTAAGGTACCAAAAGTAAAAAGTACTCATTATGCAGAATGTCTCATTTCACAAGTTTTCAAATGTATACAAATCTTTTGAAAATAGCAGATCTACAAGCTCACAATGCGTCGCATCGCAAATGGCCGAACTGTATATAGGGCGTAATGTATGGGTGGGTACTGTATGTTTTGTAATAATAATCAAAATCTACAAAGTAACTAGTAACTAAAGTTGTCAAATAATTGTAGTGGAGTAAAATATTTGCCTCTGAGATGTAGTGGAGTAGAAGTAAAAGTATTGGAAATTGGAAATGCTCAATTAAAGCACAACTTAAGTACAGTACTTGAGTACACGTACTTAGTTACTCTCCACCACTGGCCACTTGTGCCAAGAAAGAGGGATGAGTGGTTCTTTCTCACACCTCCTTCGACACACATATTGTGCAAAAACGCTTACATAACGCCTCCAGTGAATGATGCCCTGATTAGAAACCTGCAGGTGGCCTAGCAGGGCTGCAATGAATGTAGAATCAACATATTGTGGGTTTTGGTTTCCCCAAATGAATCATTGTACACATTGGTGATTTGGGGCCAATATTGGGGGCGGCTTTTGTGCCAGTTGTTGGGGAGGTGAGACCATCTTTGCTATTCCCGTGGGGGGGGCGGGGGGGGGGGGGGGGGGGGGATTCAGTTTCAGCTTCACCCAGCTGACGGTTGATCAGATGGTCATGAGGAGCCCCTCGAGGGGAGCAGCAATTGGGGGCCCAAGTGTCTTCTTAGAGCTCAAGGACACTCAAGACACATAGCCGGGACCCGGGCAGTGTTGATTTCCTCGACTAAAAACTATGACGAAAAATGTTTGTCGACTACCTTTTTTCACTGACGAAAATTAAATAAAAACGAAATAAAACGAAGCTTTGATGGCTAAAACTGAGACTAAATGTATAGACAATTTCGTCAACAAATAAAAACTAGACTAAAACGTCAGGGAGGGACTAATGGAGAAGATAACCAGTAGAAGTCATTTTATGGTTGGTTGCACTCGGGTGTTGTGCTCTTTCAGCATGCAACCAAGTGTAAAATCAGCCATAACAACGCCATCAAATATTTTAGATATAAATTCTGTGTGAAAATAAGGTAAAACCGCTGTCAGTGGTGGATGAATTAATTAATTAATTAATACCTGGCAATGAATGCGTTAAAGGACGACTTCACCCATTTTCAACCTGTCTTCATATAAATTGGTCCTCAATAATGCTCATGATAATATGGCACCATTTTTGTCTGTCTCAGAGGAGGGCTGTGAACAGTCCATCTCATCTACCAGTGACATCATCGATGGGGAATCCAAGATAATAGAAACTACAGGCTTTCTATTCCTGGAAAGTCAGCACGCTATAATGGAAGCCATTGTTCTCGCGTTAGTAAAAATAAATATATTAAAAAAAACTTCCTAATAATGAGGTCAGTGGTAGACGTGTTTCTGAAGTGTTTTTTCGCCATTCTATGTCATACAAAAGTTGCAAAAATAGCCGATCTACAAGCTCAAACCGCGTCGCAGTGCGACGCGTTTTGAGCTTGCAGATCTGCTATTTTTGCTACTTTTGAATTGGAATCCAGAATTATTTTTTGCTATTTTTGAATGGGAATCCTGAGAAGTAACATTTTTATTTAATTTCAAACGCATTTAGTTATACTTATGTTAACTCTATGAACTTGAATACAAATACATTGGACATGAGAAAGAAAATGTTTATACTAGTCACTAATTTATACTATAATTTATACTAGCTACTAATATAGACTGAAGTAATTAAAGCGGGTCATGTTTGCATGTTTGGAATTGTAAACAGCTGAAATCAATAATATAACAGTTATTCCGATATTAACCTGCGGGCCGCACTAAGTGAAGGTGGAGGCCGCATGTGGCCCCCGGGCCGCCAGTTGCCCATGTACCCCCTTAGGATGTTATTTCTATTCTCAATGAATGAATCGTCCTCATGTCACAGCTGGCGAATGAGCCAGGAAAGCTGAGACATGATGTAGTAGTGCTAGTGCACCTGTGGTGGGCTGGCCCACGTCCAGAACCTGGCTGCATGCAGTGATAAATATCTGAACTACTCCCCGAGCGATAAGACCTTCTTTTTTTCCTTCATGGCAGCCATATTGACATAAATAGCAGGGTAATCCATTACATCCTGTGCAGGTGTTGTTACCAACGCTGCTAATTAAGGTTGTGTTTCCCCATTGGGGTCAAACAAGAGTCATGGTGCTTTCCTCTATTGCGACGAGTGTTGTTGGCCCCACTGGAAACGCTCTGCTACACCAAATGGAACACAGTCTGTAACCCATTCAATCCGGGGACGCGTCTGTGTCATTTTTAGATGTCCTTCGCTATTCAAAAATAGCAGATCTACAAGTTCATATGAACTTGTAGATCTGCTATTTTTTTTAAATCTTGAAAATGTGTGCAAATCTTTGAATATATAGTTTTTTAAAGCGTTTTTTAAATATATTTTTAAAAACATTTTTAACTCAAATCTTTGCTTCTGGGGAGGTCCCTGCCTGGAACAACATATTTTGAGATGGGGGTCAAATACATATCATACTGGGGGTCCTTGACATGGAAACGTTTGAGAACCACTGATATAGCAACATACGTTTTTTTCAAAAAATAGTTGTAGGATTTAGACGACATTTGTAGAATATATAGTCAAAGATTTGCACTTTTTTTTTGTGCGCAAACGATTTTTCAAAAATAGCAGATCTACAAGCTCATAGCGCGGCACTCGGTGCCGCACTATGAGCTTGTATATCTGCTATTTCTGAATAGCCAAGGAAATCTTAAAATGACACACAGATGCGTTCCTGGTCTTAATGGGTTAATTAGTATAATTGGTAACACCTGCGCAAGGTGTAACATTACCCTCCTATTTATGTCAATATGGCTTCGGTGAGATGTAGCTCTGTGTTTTTAGGGGTGAAAATGATTGAAAGTGGTGCCTATAAATAAACAACGACGATACACGGGGGCATGAAAAGTGAAACCTAGGCTGATTTTGTCGCTTGTCGTTTTCCAGTTCAGGTTTAAAACTACGGCAGCTTTAAAACATGGCAGGATGGTACAAGCTTTGCAGCTGCAGCTGAGACAATTAATAATGGGTGTTTTAAAGGGGAAATATTCAGGCCACTGCAATTTTTTCTCCGCAACGTTGTAATGCTTAAACGTATGCGTGGTCTTCTCGGGATGGTGTAGCGTGCCGAAAATCGCCGAACCGTCTACCTACAAGCTCCCGACGGTCCCGACGAAATGAAACGCTTCCTATTCCAGGAACGTCAACAACAGGCTGGTCCAGGCTCTTATTTTTTACAGTTACATAAGAGTGTTTTGTTCGCATGCTATCCACTACTACACACAAACAACTCTGTGCAGCGGTCTGTCTGGGGGATACCTGGTGGTGGGACATGCTACCACAAGCCAGAGAGCTGGTTGGAAGGAGATATGCCCTGAAAGATGGAGATATGCCCTGAAAGATGGAGATATGCCCTGAAAGATGGAGCCTCTGAACAGTTTGTGGAGAGATGGAATGTGTGATTGCTTGCAATTATGAGCCACGGCTATGCGAGACCAGTTTTTGATCCAGAAAATAGATGGTTATACATACGTACAGTACATACCACCTGAAGGGAATTTGAGAGAAACTGTGACAAAATTCCTCCCTGCATACCACCTGCCTGGTCTGAGGATGAAGATGGAGCTAGAGGAGTAGGTACTGTAGTTAGGTAGATGGAACACATGATGTCCACTTTTGAATGGCGGGCCTGAAGGCCGAGCAGAGCGGTGGTTCTCAAACTTTTTTATGTCAAGGACCCCCAAAATGATATGCATTTGGCCGCGGACCCCCATCTCAAAATTGTTTTTTCCAGGGACCCCCAGAAGCAAAGACTTTAGTTGAACACAAATCAACAGTTTGCACAAATCTTTCACGATTTTTCAAAAATAGCAGATCTACAAGCGGCACTTGGTGCAGCACTATGAGCTTGTAGATCTGCTATTTTTGAATATTCCAAATATAAAATATGGTTAAAGTGGTTGAACTTATTGTGACGCTGTATTAACACATTTACTCAGAGAGTGTACAAATGGAACCAAATGGACCCTAACGCGTCCATTTGGTTCCATTTGTACACTCTCAGAGTTAAATAAACATTGATTTTACACAATAAATTGGGGTCCCAGAGATAGAAATGCCATTACATGGGGGTCCGTAGCCTCTAATGCACGTCAAACTGGGGGGGTCCTTGAAATTAAAATGGTTGAGAATCACTGCTAGTAAAAATCTTCTCTTATGGGGGGGTCCCTGGCATATCTATTCAAATGGGGGTCCGCGGGGTAATAAGTGTCAATTTTGGGGGTCTTTGACATGAAAAAGTTTGAGAACCACTGGTCTCTAGACTCCAGAGGGTTTGTCTGTGCGTATGCATCCATGCCATGTCCCCCCACATCACACGGCCACTCGCATGAACAGCACAAGACAGAAGCACCTTTTGGCCATGAACGAACACAACACACACACACACCATGCTACTAAATGTTTGAAAATAGCAGATCTACAAGCTCACAACGCGTCACGATGCGACGCGTTGTGAGCTTGTAGATCGGCTGTTTTCAAATAGCCTAGGTATAAAATAGGGCTAAAGTGGATTATGTCTGTTTTATAATGTAATATCTGCAAAGTAACTAAAGTTTTCAAATAATTGCAGTGGAGTAAAAGTACAATATTTGCCTCGGAGGTGCAGTGGAATAGAAGCAAAAGTATAGACAATTGGAAATACTCCGGTAAAGTAAAAGTATACCTCATAATTGTACTCAAGTACAGTACTTGAGTAAATGTACTCAGTTACGTTACACACCACTGCCCCACAGCAAAATACATTCCATAAGCGTCACGGTTGGCGCCGTCTCTCTGTAATTATAATGGATGTCATTTATCTGTATATCGTAAATGTCTTGTGAATTATTAGTTTTGATCCAAACAGACTGTTCTCACAACATATAATCAGTTTGGATTATACCATTAACCCAGCCTCACTGTTTTGCTATTATTTTAATGTTGTTTTATGCTTTTGCTTTTCTTTTTTTGTAGTTGTACTTTTCTGTAATTGTATTCTTGCTCTGTAAAGCACTTTGAGCTGCATTTCAGGTCATGAAAGGTGCTATACAAATAAAGTTTATTATTATTATCTCCTGGCAATTATTATTATTATTATTGTCTCCGCCAGGAGACTATGTTTTCACTTTCCGTCCCCGTCCCCCCTCGGCCAAGCTAACATTGGTCAAGCCTCACGTGACAATACGTTGAAAGAGTGTGCTCTGATTGGCTAGTGAGACGCATGACGTATCAGCGGCCTATAAATAGATGTGTCACTTTGAAAGAGTCTTAGCCTCTTTCAAAGTGAGGTAAGACAGGAATAATCACGAAATGGCTGAGAAATGGCGGAGTAACACTTAAGACAGGATTAATCAAGTAACACTTAAGACAGGATTAATCAGGAACAGTACTGGCGGAGACCTGTGCTCCGAGGAGCACATTTTCTAGTTATTATTATTATTACCCTTATTATTATTATTAAGGCCAGGAACGCATCTGTGTAATTTTTTGATTCGAGCTTAAAAAAGCATTATTTTACACTTTGGCTATTCAAAAACAGCAGATCTACAAGCTCATAGCGCGGCACTCGGTGCCGCGCTATGAGCTTGTAGATCTGCTTTTCTTTGAAAAAATGTGAAAATGTGTGCATATCTGTGATTATAAATATTATTTTAAAGCAAACATTTTTAAACTCAAATCTTTGCTTGAGGGGGGTTGCTGGAACCAAATATTTTGGTTCGCACTCCGCAGCAAAATACATATCATTGTCGGGGGTCCTTGGGGTCCCCCAGCAAAATGTGTTTTGTAGAATCAGCCTCAGGTCTTAATGGGTTAATGTCTGCCTGATGAGCTGTGATGGAAAAATATTGACCGAGGTCAGCTTGTGAGAACACACACACACACACACACACACACACACACACACACACACACACACACACACACACACACACACACACACACACACACACACACACACACACACACACACACACACACACACACACACACACACACACACACACACACACACACACACACACGGCACGTGTTGGATTAACCTCTTTGCCAGCCATTGAATAACAATGCAGCACAATGCAGTGAGAGGGATCAATGGAATTCATAGAGTTTTCCAGGCCGGGCGATGAACTGTTATCATGCGCTCCCCCCCCCATCATCAACACAATTAACTTCCAGCTCAATTGCTTCAGCGGGCGGTAAATAACAACTCTTCCCCCAAGCTTGTTGGTTGGGTGGGCCAATCGGCAAGCAGAACCCGGCAGCCAGGAAGAAGCAGTGGAAGGGGTTTAAAAAAGGCAAACGAAAACTGTGTGCAAAAGCTCGACTTCACATGTGATGGCCATTTTACAGCCCACAGTAACATTTGATTTCACGGATTCAAATCTGTTAATCTACGTCAGTGGTTTTCAAACCTTTTCATGCCAAGGGACCCTTAAATTGATATAAATTTGGCCGCGGACCCCCATCTGAAAATGTTATATGCCAGGGACCCCCGGAAGCAAAGATTTGAGTTAAAAATGTTCGGGTGCAACTAAGTATGAATCAGGTTCAAGGCCTGTGCTGGTTTTGTTTACATTTGGTTTTGCACTGTATAGCCTGACCTCTAAATTCATTGTTTTATCGATCGATTGCTTGAATACTTAATTAACCGTTTTCAAATAGGACATAACGTTGGTGGAATCCATAAGAACGTGTTGCTGTACTCTGTCCTCTGTTGTAGTTCAATATAGGCTACAGTCGCACGATAACCAACACATAGGAATCTATGTACTTGTAGATCACAAGGGACATAAATGAGTACATAGATATACAGCAGGGGTGGGCAACTTTGTAAACATAGACAGTGGCCCTCTCCATCATCAGACTCACTCCATGAGGCCACGTTACATATTGTTGCTGCCGGGCAGACAACCTCTTATCTCCGTATTTTAACCTTTTCCCTAAATTAACCCATTAAGACCTGAAGCCGATTCTACATGTCTCCTAAATCCCAACAGTATTCTGAAAAACGTATGTTTCTATATCAGTGGTGGTCAATCTTTTTCATGTCAAGGACCCCCAAAATCATATGTATTTGGCCGCGGACCCCCATCAAAATATTTTGTTCAGGGACCCCCCAGAAGCAAAGATTTGAGTTAAAAAATGTTCGCTTTAAAAATATATATATTCAAAGATTTGCACACATTTTTACGATTTTTCAAAAATAGCAGATCTACAAGCTCGTAGCGCGGCACTCGGTGCCGCGCTATGAGCTTGTATATCTGCTATTTTTGAATAGCCCAAAGTGTAAAATAATGCTTCTTAGCTCAAATCTAAAAATGATACAGTTCCAGGTCTTAATGGGTTAATGCCGCACTTCGTCATTCTAGTATGTCACACAAAAGTAGCAAAAATAGCAGATCTACGAGCTCAAAACGTGTCGCAACGCGACGCGTTTTGAGCTTGTAGATCTGCTATTTTGGAATCCTGAAAAGTAACTTTTTTAGGTTACCTTTAGGTTAACTTTATGAACTTAAATACTAATACATTGGACATAAAAAAGTAATTAAACTGATAATAATATAGACTGAAGTAATTAAAGTGTGTCATTTAATTAGTGACATTATTGCACATATACTGTAGGCGTTTCCGTTGGTTAGTCTGTTGGCATATTCAATGGCCTTAATTAGCGCTTTTTGAACCCTGCAGTGTGTTGTGGAACCTAATCCTCCCGTATCTCGTTTGTCTATCGATAAAGAGCGACTCACTTCAGAGAGAGAGAGAGACAGAGAGATTGAGAGACAGAGAGAGAGACACAGAGAGAGAGACATGGAGGGAGAGAGAGAGAGACAGACAGAGACAGACAGACAGACAGACAGACAGACAGACAGACAGACAGACAGACAGACAGACAGACAGATCCAGACAGTGGGTAGATTTACAGGTTACTCTGGTATCAGGTTGCTTCAGCGCTCACATATCGTACACTGCAGTGTCTTCTCATTTACATTTAATTTAGTTTAGTAGTTTAGTTGCCCTTATTGGGAGCGACATAGACCCTTATCACAAATGAAAATGAAAATAGGCAGATCTACAAGCTCACAACGCGTCGCGATGCGACGCGTTGTGAGCTTGTAGATCTCCTCATGTGAATAGACACGTTTCTGCGTGTCATGCAGAAATAATGTTCAACACATTTCAACTCTGGGGAGCGGGTGGGCATGTGCGTGACGCGAGCATGAACGCGACGGGAATGCCCCCGCTAGGGCTGTCACGATTATTATGATTATGATTACTTGACGATTAATTGTCACTCAAATAATTGCGATTAACGATTTAATTGTGTTTCTGTCGTTGAACTTTATTGGAACGTTATGAATAAAAAATTACATTTCCGTTCATAACAACAAAAGTTGCACAGGGCAGATATATGACAAATGCCACAAATCAAATTACTTGATACGTAAAAATAAACGTGGAAACTTTTGGATATAGTGGAAATATTGTGGAAATAGCCGATCTACAAGCTCAAAACGTGTCGCATCGCAACACATTTTGAGCTTGTAGATCTGCTATTTCCGCTATTTGAAAAAAAAAACAGAACATTTCCAACGTGGAAACGATTATTATGACGATAATGACGATGATCCGTACCGCAATAAGTACCCTTATCTCCCGCATTGTTAAATAAAAAGCATTTTAATCCCATCGCCGGCCATTTTCTTTTTTTTGTAATGTATCAGAGTGCAATACACCTCCCAACCATTAGTGTCGCATAGTTGAAAGCAACGGAGAAAATTTGGAGAAAATGGCCGGCGATCGGATTAAAATGCTTTTTATTGAACAATACAGGAGCTACGGGTACTTATCGCGGGTCGGACTTGTAACATCCGTGGCTCGTAGGTAAGCACTTTATATTCGAAATCTGAACGTTTATATACATGTGAGAGTTGTCAATGTAACTCATTTAATGTAAATCAAAAACCAGGAACTCTCGGTTCCATGACGCTTGTGGCAGACGAGCGTCATGTGAACCATGGCTAGCACATTAGTTGCTTACCATGTAAAAAAGGCCTTTCGGCTGTAGCCTCCGTCAGCGGTTCTCAAACTTTTTCATGTCAAGGACCCCCAAATTGACACTCATTAGCCCGCGGACCCCCATTTGAAAAGATAAGCCAGGGACCCCCCATAAGAGAAGATTGTTACTGCTCTAGCAGTGATTCTCAACCATCTTAATTTCAAGGACCCCCCAGTTTGACATGCATTAGGCAACGGACCCCCATTTAAGGGCATTTCTATCTCCGGGACCCCAATTTACATCGGACAACCAATGTTAATTTAACTCTGAGAGTGTACGGGTCCATTTGGTTCCATTTGTACACTCTCTGAGTTACAGACCCATAGGCTAAGGGTCCATTTGGTTCCTATACTACCTATCATTTAGCTGGGGACCCCCTGGAACTCCCGCAAGGACCCCTGGGGATCCCCGGACCCCACTTTGAGAACCACTGAGCCCACAGCTCAGTCAGTGCACTTCTTATCGGCTGATACAGAGAAGGCTCCAAACAAATGGAAAAGGTTCCCTTCGACCCACATGAGATTTGAAGAGACAAGGCAACAACAGATAGGACGGCAACCAGAAAAGGCAGAGAGACAGAGAGACATAGAGACAGAGAGAGAGAGAGAGAGAGAGAGAGAGAGAGAATGGATAATAGCAGCAGCGGCGTGCGGGCGCCAGACTGCTGTCAGCATCGGGCAAGCAAGCCTGAGATGTTGTTTTCTTGTCTGTTGACCCCACTAGCGGAAACAAAGCAGTGTGTATGCATCACCAGCAGGCCGTGGCCTTCTCAACTCCCTGGTGGGGGCTCTCTGCCTGCCTGCCTGCCTGCCTGACTGGGAAGATGAGCACTGCAGTGTTGCCAGATTTTGCGAGAGAAATAAGCGCCCAGGTCTACGAAAACAAGCCCAAAAAAGAAGCAAGTTTCGACTATTTGAAAATAGCTGATCTACAAGCTCACAACGCGTCACAGCGTGTCAAAGCGTGTCACAGCATGTCTCGTTGTGAGCTTGTAGATCTGATATTTTCTACATTTTAACAACACAAATCTTGTATGTGGGGGGGGGGGGGGGGGGGGGTCCTGGCACAAAATATTTTCAAATTGGGGTCTGAAGCCAAATATATATATTAATTTGGGGGTCCTTCACATGAAATAGTTTGAGAACTAATGGTTTAAACAGCATTAGACAGCAAGCCCAAACAATAAGCAACTGCACTTTAGAAACAAGCCCAAAAAACGCACTAACCCCTTAACTACCAAATGTTTACAAGCGACGTTACAAACGAACAAACCCAAAGTCGCTTACAATAAGCAGACCTGGCAACGCCGACGAGCAGGCAGTCTGACTCACAGAAAGCATGCAAAGCACAAAGCCTACAGGCCTTTTTCACAGCAGCCTCGGTCGGTGACATAAATAGCTGCAACATTATCACTTCTTTCACAGGTGTTACCAATCAGGCTCTGTTCCCAGCGTAGCAGAGTTCTTTCCAGTGTGCCAACACAACAACGTGCACAATAGCAGCACCCTGGCTGTTTAACCTGAATGAAACACAACCTTAATTAGTGTCCTTATTAACACCTGTGAAGAAGTAAAACTACAGGCTTCCGTTGAAAGGTAATGGTGCCTTATGCAGTAGGGCTATGGACTGGACTCCCAGGCAGGCCTGTTGCTCTCTCTGGTCAATCACTGCACCATGACCATGCACTGTCTGCTGTGGCAGTGGTCCTCAACCTTTTCAGGCCGTGACCCCAAAAAATTATCATATTTGAACTGGGGACCCCCCCAAAATAAAATATGGGGACCTCCCCAAAATAATCATATTTGAACTGGGGACCCCCCCAAAATAATCATATTTGAACTGGGGACCCCCCCAAAATAATCATATTTGAATTGGGGACCCCCCCAAAATAATCATATTTGAACTGGGGACCCCCCCAAAATAATCATATTTGAACTGGGGACCTCCCCAAAATAATCATATTTGAACTGGGGACCTCCCCAAAATAATCATATTTGAACTGGGGACCCCCCCAAAATAATCATATTTGAACTGGGGACCCCCCCAAAATAATCATATTTGAATTGGGGACCCCCCCAAAATAATCATATTTGAATTGGGGACCCCCCACCCTGACGAGCTCTTGGAACTGTAGGAGTTGAGGCACTACATTTTGTTTGACTTAGTTCCACAGATTATAATTGTGAAAATAGCAAATCTACAAGCTCACAACGCCTCGCAACGCGAGGCGTTGTGAGCTTGTAGATCGGCTATTTTTGCTACTTTTGTGTGACATAGAATGGCGAAGATAAGAGGTGTCTGAGAGTTAAAATACAGAGATAAGAGGTGTCTGCCCGACAGTATATTATATGCAACGTGGTCCTCTGGAGTGAGTGAGGAAATATAGTGGCCCTCTCCATCATCAAGGTTGACCACCCCTGATCTAGACTCGCGTGTCTTGTCTAACTAACTGCTTTTGCACCGTCCAAAACCTGACGTTTGGGTTAACCATTAGGTCAGCACTATGCAGTATATACAGCATTAAAGTCAGTGGTGGAAAAAGTACTCCAATTCTTTACTTAAGTAAAAGTATCAATACTGCAATATAGAAATACTCTGTTACAAGTAAAAGTCCAGAAAAAGAAATGTACTTGAATAATAGTACAAAAGTATTGGCATCAAAATGTACTTAAAGTACCAAAAGTAAAAGTACAAAAAGATTTGAGAATAGCAGATCTACAAGCTCACAACGCGTCGCATCGCGACGCGTTGTGAGCTTGTAGATGGGCTATTCTCAACTAGCCTATGTAAAAAATAGGGCTAAAGTGGTTAATGTATGTTTTATAATGTAATTATTTATATCTAAAATTCAATTAGTAACTAAAGTTTTCAAATAATTGTAGTGGAGTAAAAGTACAATATTGGCCTCTGAGATGTAGTGGAGTAGAAGTAAAAGTATTGGAAATACTCAAGTAAACACCTACCATACCTCAAATGTGTACTTAAGTACAGTACTTAAGTAAATGTACTTAGTTACTTTACACCACCGATTAAAGTTGAGTGAAGCTGAGTTGATCAGAACGTCTCTCAAGAGCCCTATATAGGGTCCTGACTCATGACCTACTCTCCACTTATGTGTGGAGTAGGACTGTAAAGAAATCTATACATGCTATGTCCCTCTCTACCAGGGCCATAAAGTAGCACTGAAACACAACACTAGCACTATCATGGTCATGCAACATGACATTCTCAGCATTTTAAGTTCTGAAAGAGCCGTTATGATGCGGAGCAAAGCAATGACTATGGCATGATCCATGTAGAATGCAGTGAAAAGAACGCTATAAAGTGCAGGAACACAACAACATGTAATGTATGTTTGTGTCTATTTTGTGCAAGCAGCACACACACCATCATTTAACACAGTGGTTCTCAAACTTTTTCATGTCAAGGACCCCCAAATTGACACTTATTAGCCCGCGGACCCCCATTTCAAAAGATATGCCACGGACCCCCATAAGAGAAGATTTGTACGGCTCTAGCAGTGATTCTCAACCATTTGGACCCCCATTTTGACATGCATTAGGGCTACGGACCCCCATTTAATGGCATTTCTATCACTTGGACCGCAATTTATATTGTAATATCTATGTCAATTTAACTCTGAGAGTGTACAAATGGAACCAAATGGACCCGTTAGGGTCCATTTGGTTCCATTTGTACACTCTCAGAGTTACAGACCCATAAGGGTCCATTTGGTGCCTAATCTATCATTTAGCTGGGGACCCCCTGGAACCCCCTGGAACCCCCTCCAGTACCCCTGGGGGTCCCCGGACCCCACTTTGAGAACCAACGATTTAACATACAGTTAACATACAGTTGTAGCATCACTTCTGATCCTCTCGCAGATGGCTTTAAGGTCTCATCTGCAATTCTGCATAAGTAATGCAGACATATGGGGCGGTGAGAGTGTTTCAGTAATTCCCCTTATGCATGTCCGTCTTTCGGCATGCCGTAAAGTGGATTAAATGCACCGTTCTGCACTTTGTCCTTGCTCTCTCTCACTGATGATTGTGCTGAAATTAAGCTATCGCAAGGACACCGACTATGATGGAACAGAAAGACTGTTCTACAGAAATGTAGGCCAGTGGTTCTCAAACTTTTCCCCCCAAAATGATATGAATTTGGTTGCGGACCCCCCCCCCCCCCCCCCCCGCCCCCATCTCCAAATATTTGGTTCCAGGGACCCCCTGAAGCAGATATTTGAGTTACAAATGTTCGCTTTAAGAATATATATATATATATATTCAAAGATTTGCACAAATTTTCACGATTTTTCAAAAATAACAAATCTACAAGCTCATGGCGCGGCACTCGGTGCCGTGCTATGAGCTTGTATATCTGCTATTTTTTGAATAGCCAAAGTATAGTGGTTACAATTATTGTGATGCTATATTAACACATTTTGCTGGGGACCCCCTCGAAGGACTCCTGAGGTACTTAAAATACACCGGTCTTAAATTCTGCTTGTTCATAGCATCTCTCTGATAGTGAATCCAATTACAATTGCAAGGTATAGCCGACTACTATGACAGGGCTGCAGCCTGCTTCCCGTGGAAATTAAAAAGACTTATTAGTATGCGATCATGCAAAAGTCCTAGCCATCTTTGACCCCGCACACGCTTTCTTTTATGCGATGCCTACTGACCCCAATTAGAGCAAAAAATATCTAGGCTGAACGCCCCAGTTTTTAACTCCATTCCAACGGTTCCACCGTGGCGACGACGGCCTACATGCCTGGCGTCCTGCTGTGACATTCTGGCACACAATAATCTCACCGCAAACAACCCCTCATATTAAGCTCACCATCCATTCATCCACCCCCGCATCATTTTTTGGAAAGATGGCATAGATGATGATCTCAGCAGATGGATATGTGGGAGTGGGAATGAAAATGAAACGAAAGGGATGGAGCTGCAATGAATGATAATAACAACAACAATAACAATAATAAATAAAAATCAAAAATCATATTCGACATCATGTCATAATCATCACAACGGCAGAGATCTGATCGGAGCAGATGGATATATATATATATATATATATATATATATATGGGAATGAAAATTAAACGAAAGGGATGGAGCTGCAATAATGATAATAAAATCATCATAATCAACATCCTATCATAATCTTCACAATCATCATAATCCTCACCATCACCATAGATTTGATCTGAGCAGATGGATATATGGGCATGAAAACGAAACAAAAGGGATGGAGCTGCAATAATAATAACAAAATCATCATGATCAACATCATGTCATAATCTTCACAATCATCACATTCATCATCATAGATATGATATGATATGAGCAGATATATATATATATATATATATATATATATATATATATATATATATATATATATATATATATATATATATATATATATGGGAATGAAATTAAACAAAAGTGATGGAGCTGCAATAATAATAATACAAATAAAATCATCATAAATCATAATTAACATCATCATCATCATCATCATCATCCATCTTCATAATCCTCACCATCATCGTCGCTGTGCACGCTCAGCATCCTGCCGCGGGTATAGATAGGGTCGATGCTTCTCTGCCGTCCTGCGGTTCATCCTAGCCGGGCCGACAGAACAGTCATCTCCCGGGGGCCGATGAAGCCGAAGCCGCCGAACCCCAAGCTCATTGTCACCGTGTGACCAGAGGGCTCACACTGCGTTTGAATCCCCGGCGATCGGAGCACCTTGTCCCGGGGATTGTGTCTCACTCTCTCGGTCCTGGTGCGGTGCGTGCAGCAGGGCGTTGGACCAGGAGGAGAACCGTGGAAATGTCACACACGCACACCACTACACGGTCTAAGAAATGTTAGTATATGCACGTTCGACGCGGTGTGTAGGCGGAATACGGCTTTAAATCCCCGTCTCCAGAGCGTCAGTAAGGCGGTGATGATGGGCTGATGATGCGGGGCGCGCGGTGCATGATGTGGAGCGTCTGAGGCGGCGGCACCACTGCGGTCTCTCTGGGTGCGCGTTACTGTCACACGCTGAGGACAGCGTTGCCAGGTTTCGCGAGAGAAACAAGAAACTAGGTCTAGGAAAATAAGCCCAAAAGAAGCAACTTGGCCTTAATTGGGCCACATGAGCACTTTATAAATATAAACCGATATGCAATTGGCTTTTTGAAAATAGCCGAGCTAGTGAGCTTGTACCTGCTATTTTCAAAAACTATTGCAATAAAATGTGGAATATTTGTCTTAAAATAAATAAATAAATAAAACATTTTCATGAAAATATTTGAGAACCACAGGTTTAAACAATAATTAAAACAATTGGAAGCAAGCCTAAATAAGCTAGTACACTTTAGAAAACGCAACACGGAACTACCAATTTATACAAGCAACTTTGCAGAAAAAGAAGCCCAAACTCGCTTGTAATAAGCCGACATGTCAACGCTGCTGTGGAGTCTACACATCCCACAGCCTGGGAGGACGCGGGCACAGCCATGATTGGTGGTGGTTGTTGGTTGGTTGTCAGGCAACCAGCCGCAAATGATTACCTCGCGTCAACATGCATTCTGCAGGAAATGGAATATATATACCACAAATGTATTACATTATTTAATTCCTATACATAATTGTTGGCCTTCAGTAGATGCAAATAAGTGATAGAACAAAATTATTATTACAATGTATCTATATATCAGAGTGTACAGTTTAAATATTTTATTATTTAGATGTTTCTATTGTATTTAAAGTTTATTTCATTTTATGAATTCAATTATGTTAATTGTCTCTATTTTTTAAGAAAAACTAAACAAAAAAAAGGCAGTATTCACTTTCTTCCTGCTGATACCGAATTAAAACAGTATGGAGATGCAGTAGGTATGGTCCACCAGGCCAGTGGTTCTCAAAGTGGGGTCCAGGGACCCACCCTTGAGGGGGTTCCAAACAGACCCTTACAGGTCTGTAACCCTGAGAGTTATTGGGGTCCTTGAAATTAAAAGGTTTGAGAACCACTGATGTTACTGGGACTAAATAACGTATAACTGCAACTTTTGTAGATGGCGATATGGTGTATCGGGATAATGTGATATTGTAGTAACTTCATGATATAATGCAGCCAGGTGTAAACGGTATACATTCATACAAGCCAGGGGTGATGCAACTTTGATGGTGGAGAGGGCCACTATAATTCCACACTCACTCCAGAGGGCCACATTGCATATTGTTGTTGTCGGGCAGAAACCTCCTAGCTCCGTATTTTAACTTTTTTTTGGTAAATGAATGCGTATTTTGCCATTCTATGTCACGCAAAAGTAGCAAAAATAGCAGATCTACAAGCTCAGAACATGTCGCAGTGCGACGCGTTTTGAACTTGTAGATCTGCTATTTTTGAATTGGAATCCTGAAAGGTAACATTTTTATTTAATTACAAATGCATTTAGTTATACTTATGTTAACTGTATGAACCTAAATACAAATACATTGGATATAAAAAAAAAAGTCAATAGAATTGTAATACTAGTCATTAAGCTACTAATAGACTGAAGTAATTAAAGTGGGTCATGTTTGCTGTTTGGAATTGTAACAGCTGGAATCAATAATATATCAGTAATCTGATATTAACCTGTGGGCCACATGATAGAAGCCATGGCCTCATCATCATTGAGACACAAGACCACATTTAGTCGTCTTGTTTTACATTCAAAATGACACTGCATCCCATGAGCTATGGCTCCATGACACACACACACACACACACACACACACACACACACACACACACACACACACACACACACACACACACACACACACACACACACACACACACACACACACACACACACACAGTATAATAATGGCACCGTATAATATGGCACCTAAACATAAATGCCACACAAGACATATGGTATAGGTAGCTAATGCTACCCTCTGGTGCTTAAAATCATGTATTACATCAGTGGTTTTCAACCTTTTTCATGCCAAGGACCCCTAAATTGATATACATTTGGCCGCGGACCCCCATCTGAAAATGCTTTGTGCCAGAGACACCCTGGAAGCAAAGATTTGAGTTAAAAATGTCCGCATTAAAAATACATATTCAAAGATATGCACACATTTTCAAGATTTTTCAAAAATAGCAGATCTACAAGTGAGCTTGTAGATCTGCTATTTTTGAATAGCCAAAGCTAAGTGGTTAAAATGATTGTGACGCTACGTTAACTCATTTCGCTGGGGACCCCCTGGTACCCCCAAGGACCACTGCTGCTATTTTTGACTAAAGGTCTCCTCAGAATAGGGATGCTAGGGTTCAAGTTAAGGTAAAAATATATATATATATATCACATAAAGATTTTGGCGGACCCCCACTCCCTGCCTGGACCACCCTGACTCTGTTTGACAAGAATGGCACAGAGCCTTCATTAGTATCATTGGTAACACCTGTTAAGGAAGTAAGAAGAGGCCCAATTTCTCTCCAAAATGGCTGTTTTGCATAGAGCCTGCAGTGTTGTCGGTCATATCAGATTTCTTTGATCTGAGAGTTTCTTTTTTTTAGGCTTGTTTTCGTAGACCTGTCAGTGGTTTCTGTCGCAAAATTTGGCAACGCTGTTCTGGGCGCGGCACAATCAACGACGCACACAGGTGTTTCTCATAGTAGCCTAATGTCAGCCAAGTTGTTCACTTTAATTCAACCAGTAAAGAAAGAAGAGTTAGAAAACGGTCTTTTAACACCATGGCGGACAGCGACCACGATAACGAAAGGTGGCGACAATACGAAGAAGAAAGCAATTTGGCTCAGACCTTCGTCTGCGGCTGCAGAGGACGAGGGTCCTGTAGTATGACGCAACACACGGACTACATCATTGACTACGACTACGACTACTACTACTACTACTGCTACTACTACTACTACTACTACTACGACTACTACTACCCGTCACTACTGCGCGGCCATGACGGCCGCCGAGAAGGAGTTCTTCATCTTCGGCCTTCTGTACACCCAGTGGGGCCGAGGCAAGAGATCCATGCCTTACTGGGTGGAGGGAATCAAAGTCAAATCAAAGTCGAATCAAATGTTTGAATTTGTTCACTGGTAAGCTAAAGCATTGGTTCTCAAAGTGGGGTCCAGGGACCCCCAGGGGTCCTTGAAGGAGTTCCAGGGGGTACCCAGCTAAATGATGGGTAGTTAGGAACCAATTATGGACCCTATGGGTCTGTAACTCAGAGATTTTAAAAATGAAACCAAATCCATTTTGTTACATTTTTACACTTTCTGAGTTGTTCAGTACATTAACATTGATTTTACTATATAAATTGGGGATCGAAGAGATAGAAATGCCATTAAATGGGGGTCCGTAGCCTAATGCATGTCAAACTGGGGGTCCTTGAAATTAGCTAGAGCCATAAAAATCTTCTCTTATGGGGGTCCCTGGCATATCTTTTCAAATGCATTATTGTACCTCTGTTAAAGTATTCAATCAATAAAATGAAGCACAGACTAAATAGATTCAGTTTCCCCACTAATAACATGAATAAATGTGTTTTTTTATGCAGCCTGGACCACAAGACCCTCACTGACATCAACAAGAAGTTCAAAGAAAGATTTGTTCCCATCTCTCCCTGATCCTGTGTGGCATGATGTGAATGGAATGTTCAAAACTCTTGAGTTGCTGAAATAAGGGACCGCTGCATTCGCAGGACGTGGGACAGTGATTTTTTGGGAATATTAAGTTCTTTGTGCATATATTTGTTGTCAAGAATTCTTTTTTTATTGTAATGACAGTAAAAAAGTACAATGTAGATTGTACAAACCAATGCATGCAAATGTTCAGCACATGGTGACTGTCACCCTTTTTTTTCCCCGTCCACCATTCTTTATGCGGTCATTAAAATATTAAAATGTACTTGAGGATCACTTTTGCCTTATTTCCCTCACAGCTAGGCCATTAAGTGGTGATGTGAATGTATTGTTTTCTATAGTAAGAGTTCTTTAGAACCCCTTTATCCCTCCATTAATACAGTAGGTGGAGGGTCCACCTATTCATTTAGATTCTTGAGTACTTTTGTTTGTAAAAAAACGGATGTGAATCAATAGCAGGGGAGACAAATAAATCGAGAAATTGGACAAGAAGTCAGTGGTCCAACCCAATGGATGACCTCCAACGATGGTTCACAAGAAGAAAACACCTAAGAGTAGAATATCTTAATCACATTAACCACGTGTCGTGAACCCTAATTTTTCAAATAATTGTAGTGGAGTAAAAGTACAATATTTGCCTCTGAGATGTAGTGGAGTAGAAAATTGAAAAATGGAAATACTCCAGTAAACCATACCTCAATTGTACTTGAGTACAGTACTTGACTAAATGTATTTACTTTACACCACTGCTTAAACCTAGGTACATTATAATGTACATCACATACATTATGTAATGTATCCTACATTTACGTTTGAGTATATGAATGTATCCTACATTACACCTATGAGTGTTATTAACCACATGAATCCTAGTGTTCCAATTCTAGAGATTTGGTTTAGAGGGAACCAGGAGACCAAGAACAGATTAGCAATTGAGTTTAATCCATTTGGACCGGGAAAGAATCTGTAATTTTTTGATTTCTTTGGCTATTCAAAAATAGCAGATAAACGAGCTTGTAGATATATTTTCTACTATTTTTGAAAAATCTTAAATTTGTGCAAATCTTTTAACATACAACTTTTTTTTCAAAAACAAACATTTGTAACTCAAATATTTGTTTCTGGGGGATTCTACAAATGTCTTCTCAATCCTAACAGTTTTTTGAAAAAAACTTATGTTGCTATAATATCAGTGGTTCAAACTTTTTTCATGTCAAAGGACCCCCAAAATCATATTTGGCCGCAGATTTCTTTTTGCAGATCTACAAGCATAAAGCGCAGCACTCGGTGCCGCGCTATGAGCTTGCATATCTGCAATTTTTGAATAGCCAAATAAATCCACCACAGATGCGTTCCCGGTCTTTGGGTTCAGTGGCTAAATGGAAATTGTTTGTGTTAGGGAGTATACTGTCCTATTTTTCAGGGCTCTTTGGGTATAATATGTAATAAAAGGTCCACATGATGGAACTGCTGGGACTAGTGGTGGAGTAGGTATTGAGTAGGCCTAGTGGCAGAAATTTGGGCAGTGCTTTACCACAATCTAATCGTATAATAGTTATGCATAGTACATGTAACTCCCTCCAAGCACAGACAGACACAAGTGGTTTGAAACCACAATTATGTCACAAAACACTTTTTGGTCTAGGGATAAGAGTTTGTAACATAACAATATTTACCAGGCTGTTGAGCATAAGAGGTGCAAATAAGGGAGACCACACAAGGTTTTGAGCAAAAGGTGCAAAGTGCTTTTACTCTTCAGCTGAGGTATTAGTATTTCAACAAGTATTTACATATTGTAGGTATGCACAGGCATACAATAAACCAAAAACAAGCCACTACCAGGGGACACGGGTGTTGCCAAAATAACAAAAGCAGCAGCTATAGGTAAAACACTAACTAACTAGTAACAGTGGAAACAAAAGCCTGCCTACCTAACTAATTACTCCAACCAAACCAATGTTCAAAAACACTACTGATTTTTTTGAAGGCTCGTCTTCCTCCAAATCCACCGTGAAAACCAAACAACAACATAAAATATGCATGTTACAATAACATAAAATGACACAACATTTTACCAAAGTAAAACACAGACAATACAAGCAAATATGGACGAACAAATGCCTTGTTGGCTGCATGTTACATAAAAGGGAATACTCTTCAGCCTTCAGGTCCTTATAACCCTTCTTATGAAATTAAGACAGTCTCTTGTGACCAGCATAAAATGGAGCTTCTGCACCTTGCTGCTTGCTGCCTAATTGCTCAATGCAAAAGTCCTGTGTGTATTCAATTCACATGAGCAGACCACTGAGATACACAAACGTGATTTTGACTCAAAAAGTATTACTATAGCCTCTTAATTATGAACTTGGACTTGAACTTGGACAAACAATTATAACTTATAAACAGAACAATGACAGCAGTTAGCCTACAGTACACAATGCACAATTCCTGAAGAAGCTACTTCAGCAGTTGTGAGCTTGTAGAGCGTAAAGCTCACAATACGTTGCTTGTAGATCGGCTATTTTCAGCAAAGGGATTTGGTGCAGAGGGGGGAAAGGAGGGGCCCAGGGGACCAAGTACAGACACCTGGGGGGCTTTTTCAGGGCCCTTATGGTATAATATGTACCAAAGGTCCAAAATAATGGAACTGCTGTGACCAATGAGGGCCAGTGATGTATATATTTACTTGAGTAAAGTGGGAGCAGCAATATGTGCAGTGCTTTACCACAATCTAATTGTATAATAGTTATGAGCATAGCCTATTAGTACCCAATACATTTTATGGAAGAAGCTCAGCATAGTTCCAGCAGTAGTCTCGCATGACCAGTCCTCAGCAAACTACAAATATGACTGCAGTGTACCCTACCCAAGTAGCTTACTTAAGTCTTAGTTACTTAGTCTACATATGCAATACATTTCTTTGTCTGTATTTGGAAATATTTTGGTTCATCTGGACGATAATTCTAAACTAAAATAACGTATACTTATGTTTGAACTGCCAATAGCTACACATTTGTTAAGGTAAAACGTTTAAGGTTTTAAGATTGTCAAGTGTAACTGAATAGGCCAAAGGGCCTGCAAAGGGCTTAATTTAGAATGGTGGGTTCATTGGAATTAACCTGTATGATTAGGATGGGATGTTTTTCACTATAATGTCAATAGGTGGCAGTATACACCAACTTGAGATTCACTTAGGATAAAAAGTGTATTGACTTCCCATATCACAGTGTGAATGTTATTTCAGTACCGACCCATACAGTGGTATCTGCCCTTCTCTCTATGAACTCAATGAAACAAAGCAAAACTTCTGACGTCTTTTATTCAACATAATGTGCCACACAACAGTCATCACACATTAATACAGAGACAGAGAGTTAATTAATACCTTGATATGTCAAAGTGCACGTGATTTCACTCAAACATACAGAAAGGGCTAACGTTACACAAACACACACCACAAAGACAAAGTGCAATTTACTATTGCATTGAGAGATAGAGAGAGAGATGGAATAAGGGGCACTGACAAACACACGCACATACTTGCACACGCACACGCGCACACACACACACACACACACACACACACACACACACACACACACACACACACACACACACACACACACACACACACACACACACACACACACACACACACACACACACACACACACACACACACACACTTATTACCTTGTACAGCATATCACCTACATCTAATCAGAGTGTTCATTAATAATTACAATGTTGACAAAGTCCAATTGTGAAGTTGCCAGTCATGGTGACCCCGATAAAAGAGTAGGCTTATAGGTAATAGGTTTATATTATACTGTATATAATAGCTTTCATAAATTCATAAACAAAACGTCATATTTTCCTAGGCAGTCATACATAAATGTAAAGAGTCTTTTACACACACATACTATGGTACATCCTCCAAAAGGCCCTATGCTGATTTTGCATTATGTTTTCGGGTTCAGATTTTAAAACTACAGTGGATTAAAAACATGGCAGGCTAATAAGCAACACACCTGCTGCATTGGAAATAAATATGGGGTGTGTTACGGCACGGCGCGGTGACACATGACATACGCTTCAGAAATGTCAACGGTTCACTTCTATTCTATGGAAGCGAGGGCCGGTAGAGCATCCGGTTGCAGCGTTTTGACGCAATGCTTGCAGCGCGTCTGAAGCGTGGAGTTCAACATCGATGATCTTTGACCGGGGTGTCAACCAGTGGCGTATCCACTGTAGAGGCAGGGCAGGCGGTCGCCTGCCCAACTAAGATCTCGCCTCCCCTAGAAAACCCAAATAACCCGAAAATGTGTCATTGCGTGCTTAATGTCCTCAAAGTTACGCATCCAACAAGCTTTGAACTGAGCAGTTTGGACCTTCCTTTCCAGAGATAATGGCCAAAACATCTTGAAAACGGCCACTTTCGCCGGTTTTCGATCGCCGATTTTCAATTGAGTTGAAATTTCTTTTTTGGGGGTAATAGTGGGGGTGCAAAAAAGAAATCTCGCCTGCCCTAAATGTAATTCCTGGGGACGCCACTGGTGTCAACCATTATAAAAGAAGCGCCATGGTTAGTAGACATTTTGCTTGTTGTTTTCTTTCATTGAAGCAAACACTCCAACATAAGTCTACACACCAGAAAAACATCACTGCCATCCATGTGACACCTCGGCCTGTGTTGGCTACTACACCGCTTTCTGACGCAGATGTTTGACCATGCCCTTGGATTCATGTGTGCCCAGAGCCATGGGTGTGTGCCAATGTGCAAGCATAGACAGTAGTAGTCAACCTAAATCTAATCATCTATTAGCTGCAGCTGTGTTGTTTCCGTCACAGTGTACTATAGACCATATTCACACAGCAGCCATTTGGGAATTTAACGTTGAAAATGCCACCCCGTTGCTGTGGCAACTGGGGTGGCATTTGGTTGACTTAATGGCAATATGGCCGCCGTGTGAATATGGTCTATAACAGTGGTTTTCAACCCTTTTCATATCGAGGTCCATTATTTATTCGCCATTTGAGCCACGGGCCACCGTTTGATGAGATTTAGACTCTCAGACCCAAAACTTAGAATATTTTGTTGTCGTTGGATACGATTTTGTCCACAATTCCATCCATGCCGTATTGATGTTGGTACCATTGGGAGAGATAACAGGCAAACGTTGATCAAAATAACAATTCTTCTACGTTCTCTAATTGTGTAGAGTTCTTGTAAATTAAATAATGCAGATGTTTAACAATAATTTAACTCTTGAGAGCGTAAAATGCATTTCACGCTCTCAAGAGTTAAAGATCTATACCTACAGTAATGAGGGTCCATTTGGTTAACAACTCTCCATCATTTAGCTGGGGACCACCTGGAACCCCCTCAGGGACCACTGGGGGTCCCCGGACCACTGGTTGAGAACCACTGTACTATAAGGTCAGTCTCATACAGCCAGTCATGTTTTTACCCTTCTGAAGTTTTCAAACTGCCAACAAAATCAGCCTATGGTTTCATGACGGTTGTTTGATGGTTGATATCAGGTGGAATGTATACTGTGAGTCAGGCTCAACCAGAGCGTTCATTTAACTTATGAACACATGAGTTAAAAACTGATAAATAAATCAACACTGAGCATTTTACTGTGTAGTGCAGCTGGCTACCTGACGAAGTGTTCATTAAAGGGATAGTTCACCCAATCGATTAGTCACCCAATGGAGACTTGAATTCATGGATATTTTCTAGTTTTTGTCAATTTTAAGCCAATAATTTAATGACCAGCGGACCGGTAGGCAGCGATTCCGGTATAGGAGACACAAAGGAGACTCTTTGTGTCTCCTACCGGAACCGCTGCCGGTTATGAAATTATTGGCTTAGGAATGCGAGCAAAACAACCAAAAAAAGTGTCTGTGGGGTGACTAATCGATAGGAAAAAGTCATTTTGGGGGTGAACTATCCCTTTAAATAAACACATTTTACAGTGCAGGGGTAGTTTTCTCGTGAACCTCTTCGGTTGGGTTGGCGACAACCAGTTGATTTCATTTGATTTTCTAAAACAAATACCCTTCATGTCATCTTGTTCTACAGGTTTCGACAGCTGATGGAGCAGAGCCTGCAAAAGTATAGAATGTGAAATGAAATGTATTACTCTCATGACGCGACAAGTTCAGAAACTTCACAGAAAATGTTTGGCAAAAAAAATAATTCCTGGTACACCACACTTTCGAGTTTCCTTTTACACAAAAGAGATGTCAATCCTACTATAATTCTAGTAACCTCTGTCTGTAGTGGTGAGTAGGTGAGTACGTGAGTACGTGAAGCTACCCGGTTCTCCTCAGTGGCTGGACCAATTGCTCTGATTTTGCACACAGCCATTGACCATTACCATCTGAACTTAACTGTGAAGCCCGTTTTTCAATTTCATCAAATCTCAGCTTCTTATTAGCGCTTTTGTGTCAAAGAATGTCGCCATGGTTACGGGGCTGCCCAGCTATGGGACGAACTTCCTCCCGGGTTGCCAGATCATGTGCGCATATCCCCCCACGGATGCGTCGACCGGGTATGGTCTAGTTTTCAATAATTTGGTCAATTTATATAATTAATGTCCTATGTGTGCAATCACCAAGAGATGTGCAAAAAGATTTAACCTGCAATCTGTACGTTTTGTGTCCTACACAAGATTCAAACCCGGGTCGCTCACGTGAGAGATCAAACATGTACCGTTCAACCAAGACAAAATCCTCACGTGGTCTGAGGGGATATTGCTCTTAGGACCAAGTCCTAATGTGCGATTGGTGAAACAGTGCGAAAGGAGCCCCCCCCCCCACACACACAAGCGCTGATTCCTAAACAATTAACACAATATGTGGATGTTTTAGAAGCCTAATATCGTTCCTGCTGGTATACATACTGCCAACCAGATCGAGGCTTTAACCTTTGCTTGTATATGAAATATCCGAGACCAATATGATTTTATGGAAGAAGCTTCTAAACATTTTTGCTAGTTTGACCACTTCAAATAATATAATCTTAAATTGATAACCGAAAATAGCCTTTCTGAGCTTGTAGATCAGCTACTGTATTTTCGCTGCACAACATGCTTCCATAGAAGACATGCTGGCTTCTGTGGAATCCAAATGACTGAAATCAGCAGTTGCGAATGAGAACTTTTATCCATGGATAACGTGGACTATAGTTACCATGTGTTGTTGGTTGACTGGTTCATCCTCTGGGCATAAAGCGCAGGTTGATGGGTTGTGCTGGGATGAGCAGGGTCCTGGTCTTGGCCTCTACACTAGGGGCGCCCTCCTCTGGATGAACCTCGTAGTGCTGCATCAGCTGAAGAAGAAGAAGAAGAAGAATTGTCTGGAAGTGCTGGAAGTGATGTCACTATTGCTACTTATGTGGAGCATAGATATAGAAACCTAGATACGTCATTGGCCTAGTGGCAGCGGTGGCCTAGTGGTTAGAGGGGCGGCCTTGATACCGGAAGGTCCCTAGTTCGATTCCCCAATTCATCACATCAATCATGAATCACCGCTGAATAGCCCTTGAGCAAGGCTTCCATGCAGGGTCCGGCTGGAAACAAGCTTCGTGCTTAGTCCGACACCCTGGGTAAACAACAAACTTTGCTTTGCTTTGCCTCTGCAGTTCGTTGGAGCGACCTGTATCGCGGTCGCCATTTTAGAGGAGGCAAGCTACCGTTCAAAGTGACTACTGGCCAATCACAGCGCGCCGACTACTGACCAATCACAGCGCGTTGACTACTGGCCAATCACAGCGTGTCTAACTGACTTTTGCTGTGCGGCTGCCTCTTACGAAAAGACCCGCCCCCCCACCTGCCTCTGATTGGCCTACCGAACGCCCCCCCCCCCTTCTGTGACGCACGCGGACAAGCTTGCCTCCTCTTAAATGGCGCCCGAGATACCAATGCCTCAGAGCCCGAAGAAGGCGTCTACCGTTATATGTCTATGACGTGGAGCACTTGAGAAAAACTGCCTGCTTATGTACAAGGCTGTTAGTTACCCTTGTTGCTTACACTATCTCTATAAAACAGCAAAACAGTCTCTGTCTGCCTGCCTGCCTGTCTGTCTGTCTATTTTCTCTCCATCCCTGTCAGCCACTCACCCTGGAGAGGGCAAAGTACATCTCCATCTCGGCCACCCTCTTGCCCACGCAGGCGCGCACGCCGACCCCGAAGGGGATGAAGCTGTAGGGGTGGTGCCGGAAGCCACTACCGGGCCCCCCGCCGCGGAGCCAGCGCTCCGGGACGAAGCTCTCGGCGTCGGGGAACTCCTCCTCGTCGTGACTGGCTGCGTAGTGGCACAGATGGAACTGCGTCTGAGTGTGTTCATAGGAGACAAGAGCAGCAGTGTTGATTTCGTTGACTAAAACTAACGACAAAAATGTTCATCGACTGCCTTTTTTCACTGACGAAAACAAAATAAACTAGAAAAAGTGCACAAGTCTCCGCCAGCAGACTTGTGTTGGGAATGTTGGGAATGTTCTACTTCTTATGTTCTAATTCTTACAAAAATAGAACATGTTACTGTGTCATAGTAACATGACACAAGTGTCCTATCCGTCCTGTCTGTATAAGTGTCCTATCCGTCCTGTCTGTATAAGTGTCCTATCCGTCCTGTCTGTATAAGTGTCCTATCCGTCCTGTCTGTATAAGTGTCCTATCCGTCCTGTCTGTATAAGTGTCCTATCCGTCCTGTCTATGTAAGTGTCCTATGTAAGTGTCCTATCTGTCCTGTCTGTGTAAGTGTCCTATCCAATTGTTACAGTATCCGCCATTTCTCAGCCATTTCGTGATTATTCCTGTCTTACCTCACTTTGAAAGAGGCAAAGACTCTTTCTAGCCAATCAGATCACACTATTTCACCGTATTGTCACGTGTCACGTGAGGCTTGACCAATGTTAGCTTGACATGTGGAAAGTGAAAACAATGTCTCCTGGCGGAGACAAAAATCACACCCTGTGTGAAGAGAGTGGTGCCTTTGATGAGCCCCGTATTGATGTTGTCATCAATGTTTGTTTATTGGACATACGGACATACACACGGACACACAGACAAAGTCAGATATAGGAGTGGTTGGCACCACTCAAAAATGAATAAAAACTAAGCTATGATGACTAAAACTATGACTACAACAATGACTATGTTAGTGAGGGACTAGTGGAGAAGAGATCCATTAGAACTAAAAGACAAGTCATTTTATGTTCGCTTACGCTCGGGTGTTGCGCTCTGAAAATAGCAGATCTACAAGCTCACAACGCGTCGCGGTGCGACGCGTTGTGAGCTTGCAGATCGGCTATTTTCAGCATGCAACCAAGTGTAAAATCAGCCTTTGCGCCGCCATCAAGGCCCCACCAGAATACATTTTAGTCGACTGAATCAACTGTAGATTTAGTCGACTAAAATCTTATGTTTAGTCAACTAAAACTAGACTAACAGTAAAACATTTCAGGTGACTAAAATATGACTAAAAGTAATTTAAAAAAATTGCTGTCAAAATCAACACTGCAGAGCAGGGTTGGGCAACATTGATGATGGAGAGGGCCACTATATTTCCACACTCACTCCAGAGGGCAACATTGCATATACTGTCGGGCCACTCTATGGCACACAAAAGTAGCAAAAACAGCAGATCTGCAAGTTCAAAACTGCGATGCGTTTTGAGCTTGTAGATCTGCTATTTTTGCTATTTTTGAATTGGAATCCTGAAAAGTAACATTTTTATTTCATTTCACATGCATTTAGTTATACTGTTTACAGTTTAGGCATTTAGCAGACTGAGACGCTCTTAATCCAGAGCGATTTACAGTAAGCAAGAACACATTATGTTGGCTGAGGTTATACTTACAGTATGTTAACTTTATGAACTTAAATACAAATACATAAAAAAGACAATAGAATTGTAATACTAGTCAAGCTACTAATATAGACTGAAGTAATTAAAGCGGGTCATGTGTGCACGTTTGGAATTGTAACAGCTGAAATCAATAATATATCAGTATTCCGATATTAACCTGCGGGCAGCATTGAGTGAAGGTGGGGGCCGCATGTGGCCCCCGGGCCACCAGTTGCCCATGTATGAGACAGAGGGAAGGGGACGAGGAGGAGTCGGGCGATAGAGTGAAGTCAAGAGAGAGAAGTAGACAGGGACAGAAATGTATGGTAAATAGAGGAGTAGTGTCACTATTGTGAAACTTCCCTCAGCGCAAGTTTACATAGAGTTGCGGCAAAAATACCAGAGTGATAATAGTCTGACAACACAGAAGTATGCAGTGGCCGTCCGTCCAGCAAAAGCTAAGGTATGGCAAGGTTAGGGTTGCCAACTCCCGGAGATTAAAATAAGGGACACCTATCCTGGGCGTGCGGCGAAGTTGCGCGACCGAATTTTGTTTTGGGCGGTCAAACTAGAGTTCTCAACGGGCCTGAAAATTAAGGCTCGGCCCTAACTGGGCCCGACTGGGCCGGCCCGAGGCTCGGCCCGAACCCGACTATTACCATCATGTTAGGCCCGAAAGCCCGAAAAAACCAGAGGGGGAAAAAAATAAGATTTTTTTTTCCTGTTCTGAATGTGTATTTATCTATTATTATTATTTTAAAAAAATCATTAAAAAATATATATATATATATTTTTTTTTTCATGGAGCCCGAGGCCCGGCTCGGCCCGACTAATTAGCATACTTTTGAGGCCCGGCTCGGCCCGAAAATGTCGGGTCGGGTCGGGCCCGGTCGGGTTCGGGTAGAATTTGAGAACTCTAGGTCAAACCCCCCAAAACCCCCGAAATGCATTGAAAACTATCTATTATAAGAACTATAACACAATACAAACACAGTGGTCTTACACCTGCATTAGGCTACTATTCATGATTTTATTTGTTTTATTTTTTATTTTCTGGGCATGGCAAGGTACACATACCTTGCCATGCCCAATTGGCTCTATGCACAGCAGCCATATTTGTGAATGAATTGGGCCCCTTCCTTACTTCCTTCGCAGGTGTTACCAATGATAGTAATTAAGGCTCTGTTCCATTTAGTGTGGCATAGTGGTTGTCTTATTTTCAAGGACCCCCATAACTCTGAGAGTGTACAAATGGAACCAAATGGACCCAAATGGACCCTTACGGTTACACACCCACCATAAGGGGCCATTTGGGAACCAAAATGGAGTGTTTCTAGTGAGCCAACATGCACAATATCAGCACCCTGACCAGAATGGAACAGAGCCCTTCATTAGTATCATTGGTGACACCTGTGAAGGAAGTAAGAAGAGGCCCAATTTCTTTCCAATATGGCTGCTGTGCATAGAGCCTATTGACGCCCCTGGAAGAATGTCTACTTAATTGCATTGCGATTTATGTTTGTCCTTTCAGCGGTTCAACTTTTTTTGTTTTGTTAGTTTTTTTACTCAAAGTTTTCACAATGATGTATATAAATGTCTGCTGTAATGTGTAGATAGATGTCTGCTGTTCCGTCTGTGATTCTGTGGTCCTGTGTCAGCCGTAAGACCAGAACCTTGTCACAACACCATTTCAGTGTGTTTGTTTTTTATCAGGTTCCATGGGGAGGGCCATGTCTGTGCAGGCTTTTTCATTCCAGCCAAACAACACCAGAGGATTTCACAGCCCCTGTCAACGTAGAAGTACTCTGTTACAAGTAAAAGTCCGGAATTCAAAATGTACTTGAGTAAAAGTACAAAAGTATTGGTATCAAATGTACTTAAAGTACCAAAAGTAGAAGTACTAAAATGTTAAAAAAATAGCAGATCTACAAGCTCAAAACGCGACGTGTTGTGAGCTTGTAGATCTGCTATTTCCAAATAGCCCAGGTATAAAATAGGGCTAAAGTGGTTAATGTATGTTTTATAATATAATAATTTATATCTGCAAAGTAACTAGTAACTAAAGTTTTCAAATAATTGTAGAGGAGTAAAAGTACAATATTTGCCACTGAGATGTACTGGAGTAGTAGTAAAAGTATAGACAATTGGAAATACTCCAGTAAGGTAAAAAAAAAGCACCTCAAAATTGTACTTCAGTACAGTACTTGAGTAAATGTACTTGGTTACTTTACACCACTGTCCATCAGTCCCACAACAACATCTGAATTTCCTCATTTCCGAGAATCTGAGAGTTTGCTCTGACCTGACACGTGACACAAAGGTTCATTGGTCTGTTCTCAAAGTAGGGTCCGGGGACCCCCGGGGGTCCTTGGGGAGGTTCCAGGGGGTCCCCGTGCAGCAAAATGTGTTAATATAGCGTCGCAATCATTTTTAACCCACTTTAACCTCTTATACTTTGGCTATTCAAAAATAGCAGATCTACAAGCTCGGATCTGCTATTTTTTCGAAAAATCTTGAACATTAGTGAACATTTTTGAATATTTTTTAAGCAAACATTTTAACACAAATCTTTGCTTCTGGGGGGGTCGCTGGCATAACAGATTTTCAGATGGGGGGGTCCGCGGCCAAATAGGTATCAATTTGGGGGTCCCTGGCATGGAAAAAGTCCTTTTGTGGCTCCCTTCCCGGGCTTTCTCCCCTGTCAATGGACCGCAGACCCTTGCCCTAGTAGGGCTGGTAACATTCCTCAGAAATGATATTCGAATATTGGTCTTAACCCATTAAGACCTGGAACTGTGTCATTTTTAGATTTGAGCTAAAAAGCATTATTTTACACTTTAGGCTATTCAAAAATAGCAGATATACAAGCTCGTAGCGCGGCACCGAGTGCCGCGGTACGAGCTTGTAGATCTGCTATTTTTGAAAAATCGTGAAAATGTGTGCAAGTCTTTGAATATATATATTTTTAAAGCGAACATTTTTAACTCAAATCTTTGCTTCAAAATTGGCAGATATTCGAATATATTTGAATATTGTTATTATTATTTGTTTTAATTATGTTTATTTGACAGGGTCCAGGGACAATGAAAGTACACATACCTTCTTTGGGAACCAGTAGTCGTCCACAACCACTTCATCGTCCACTGTCAGGCGGCCATTTCCAGGAACCACGGGATACAAGCTGGATGGAATATATGACAGAGATAGTGTTTTACCAGACAGCCAAAGCTCCAACGTCAGAGATTCTGTCATTATGTCCTAATGGACACGGTGGTGGAAAAAGTACTCAAATGTTTTTACTATAGTAAAAGTATCAATACTGCAATGTAGAAGCACTCTGTTACAAGTAAAAGTCCGGAATTAAAAATGTACTTGAGTAAAAGTACAAAAGTATTGATATAAAAATTTGCTTAAAATAACAAAAGTAAAAGTACTTTAATGTTTGAAAATAGTCGATCTACAAGCTCACAACGCATAGCATCACGGTGCGTTTTGAGCTTGTATATCTGCTAGGTATAAAATAGGGCTAAATAGCCTAGGTATAAAATAGGGCTAAAGTGGTTAATGTATGTGAAAATCTTTGAATATATATATATTTTTTAAGCAAACATTTTAGCACAAATCTTTGCTTCTGGGGGTCCCTGGCACAAACATATTTTCAGATGGGGGTCCGCGGCCAAATATATATCAATCATACACAGAAAATGAGACAATCCACAAAACGACATGTGAATACGTGTACTGTATTTGTATGAATCTGTGAATCTGTGTGTGTGTGTGAGTGCACGCGCATGTGTCGATAGAATTTTGTGTGTAAGTTCACACCCATGTGTCTGCATCTGTGTTTTTAGGCTTGAACAAACCTATTCAAAATCTAAGCATATTGCCTGTTCCGTCCACATCATGTTTCCTGGTATGCAAAAAGAACAACAACAGTGAAATCTGATTTGGAGATCAGAACAGTCCTGCAGGTTCTTGCATTGTGTGTGTGTGTGTGTGTGTGTGTGTGTGTGTGTGTGTGTGTGTGTGTGTGTGTGTGTGTGTGTGTGTGTGTGTGTGTGTGTGTGTGTGTGTGTGTGTGTGTGTGTGTGTGTGTGTGTGTATGTGTGTGCATGTGTGTGTGTGTGTGTGTGTGTGTGTGTGTGTGTGTGTGTGTGTGCGAGCGAGCGCGTGTGCGTGCGTGTGTGCGTGTGTGTCAGTGGTGTAAAGTAACTAAGTACATTTACTCAAGTACTGTACTTGAGTAAATGTTACTCAAGTACAATTTTCAGTTCTTTTACTTTTACACCACTACATCTCAGAGGCAAATATTGTACTTTTACTCGACTAAAATTATTTAAAAAAAATTAAGTTACTACTTACTTTGCAGATATAAATTATTAGATAATAAAACATACATTAACCTCTTTAGCCCTATTTTATACCCAGGCAATTTGAAAATAGCCGATCTACAAGCTCACAACGCAACGCGTTGTGAGCTTGCAGATCGGCTATTTTCAAACATTTTAGTACTTTTGCTTTTGGTACTTTAAGTATATTTTGATGCCAATACTTTTGTACTTTTACTCAAGTAACATTTCGAACACAGGCCTTTTACTTGTAACAGAGTATTTTTATATTGTGGTATTGCTACTATTTCTTAAGTAAAATATCTGAGTACGGTACTTCTTCCACCACTGGTGTGTGTGTGTGTGTGTGTGTGTGTGTGTGTGTGTGTGTGTGTGTGTGTGTGTGTGTGTGTGTGTGTGTGTGTGTGTGTGTGTGTGTGTGTGTGTGTGTGTGTGTGTGTGTGTGAGACTGTGTGTGACAGTGTGTGTGTGTGTGTGTGTGTGTGTGTGTGTGTGTGTGTGTGTGTGTGTGTGTGTGTGTGTGTTACAAACATTGTGTAATGAAATCTCATAAAGCCAAAGACAGCCCACGTGTTTCTCTACATTTCCTCTGTTTTGAGAACATGGAGCATTTTATACTGCTCTATAAAACTAAACCTCCCGTGTAAAAAGGAATGTGTGCATTTCCTCACACTATCCTCGTCCTCGCATAACCCATGCACACATCTCACGCGCACACGCACACACACACACACACACACACACACACACACACACACACACACACACACACACACACACACACACACACACACACACACACACACACACTAAAGCTTTCAAATAACTGTAGTGAAGTAAAAGTACAATATTTGCCTCTGAGATGTAGTGGAGTAGAGTCAAAATTGTACTTAAGTACAGTACTTGAGTAAATGTACTTAGTTACTTTACACCACTGCCACAAACTTCCTGTGAAAAAAAAAAGAAGGAATGTGTGCATTTCCGCACTATCCTCGTCCTCACATGACCCTGTCCCGCACGAAGCCCTCAAACTGTTCCCCCTCCCATCCTGCCCGAACCTTATCAGTCACAATCACAATTACTTTGTCATGCTCTCTGAGGAGATTTCCTCGCAAGTCACAACCAAATCTACTGTCAGTGGTGTAAAGTAACTAAGTACATTTACTCAAGTGCTGTACTTAAGTAGAATTTTGAGGTACTTTTTACTTTCCACTACAATTATTTGAAAACTTTAGTTGCTACTTTGCAGAATAGATATGAATTATTAAACAATTATTTGAAACAATAGGATCTATGCACAGCAGCCATATTGGAAAGAAATTGGGCCTCTTCTTACTTCCTTCACAGATGTTACCAATAATACTAACGACGGCTCTGTTCCATTCTGCTCAAGCAGAGTCAGGGGGCTGATATTGTGCATGTTGGCCCACTGGAAACACCAGTGGGTCTCAAAGTGTGGTCCAGGGACCCTCATTGGTTCCTTGAGGGGGTTCCACATGGCCCCTTGCGGGCGAGTAACTCTGAGAGTGTACAAATGGAACCAAATGGACCCTTACGGGTCCATTTGGTTCCATTTGTACACTCTGAGAGTTATGGGGTCGTTGAAATTAAAAAGGTTTGAGAACCACTGCGCTACACTAAATGGAACAGAGCCTTCATTAGAATCATTGTTAACACCTGTGAAGGAAGTAAGGAGGAGGCCCAATTTCTTTCCAATATGACTGCTGTGCATATAGGCTATTGACACTGAAAGCAGGACCATTGACAATACAGAGCTGCAAGACGCACATTGGAGCAATAGGACCTTGTTATGTAACATTACATTGAGACATCAGACCTGGACTTAATTCCAGACACAACCACAGACCCGCAGCTTAATAGTTTTGAAACCGGCACAACGTCTGTTGAGCTCAAGAGCAAGTAGCCGTGTTACTCATTAGGTAAATGATCTGGAAATTACAATTAACTCTTAAACTGCCAGGGTCTTTCAAAAATAGGTTGCCACCTCTGCGCATGTTTCCAGGTAAAACATAGGTAACATGTTATTTTTTTCTCCGTTTATTTTTTAACATTGAAGTGAATGGAGCAGCAACTTTTTGGAAAATGTTATCTCCTGGTTCTTTGTGAAGAACCGAAAAACGGAATAACCCAAAAAATAAAGAATAATTTTAGATTTTTTTTTATTTTGTTTTTGATTTTTAAACAAAAAAAACGTTTATAAACGGCAGTATAAGAGTTAAATGCAGGTAATTAGTCATCTGCAACTGACTACATTTTAAATATGATCTTCCCAACCCTGCAAGTAGCTATGATGGACTGAGTGCAAAATATGAATTGTGGGTTTATATGAGTGCAAACAATGACTATTTACCTCTGTCACGAAGAAGAACACTGACCACGATTGTTTCCAATTAGCAGTGGTGTAAAGTAACTAAGTACATTTACTTAAGTACTGTACTTAAGTACACTTTTGAGAATGTTTTACTTTACTTGAGTATTTCCAATTTCCAATACTTTTACTTCTACTCCACCACCTCTCAGAGGCAACTATTGTACTTTTACTCCACTACAATTATCTAAAAAAAATGTACTTACTAGTTAGTTTGTAGATTTTGATTACTATTACAAAACATTCATTATCCACTTCATTCTTATATACATTTCGGCCATTTGAAAATAGCAGATCTACAAGCTCGCGACGCATTGTGAGCTTGTAGATCTGCTATTTTCAAAAGATTTTTATACATTTCTTTTTTTAATGAGACATTCTGCATAATGAGTACTTTTTACTTTTGCGCTCTAAGGACATTTTGATACCAATACCTTTGTACTTTTACTCAACTACATTTTGAATTCCCAACTTTTACTTGTAACAGATCAGTATTTCTTCCTTGCGGTATTGATACTTTTACTTGAAGTAAAAAATATGAGTACTTTTTCCCACCACTGGACAGAGCAATAGAGGAAGTGAAAAATAATCAGGCTAATCACCGTAATCTGTGTCTGTAATACTGTAGCTCATGTGCAAATACAGTAGGCCAAAGCTTGCAGGGCAGATAACAGATCATCAAAAGGCATGACGACAGTCACGGTTGTAAACAGGCTAGCAGACAGTGAGATAATCCTGGCACACATACACACACACACACACACACACACACACACACACTTTGACCAGAAACGGCAGCTATAAGGCCACCAATGGCGTAAAGTAACTAAGTACATTTACTCAAGTACTGTAGTTTGACTACAATTCTGAGGTATTTTTTTTACTTTAGTGGAGTATTTCCAAATGTCAATACATTTACTTCTACTCCACTACATCTCAGAGGCAAATATATTGTACTTTTACTCCACTATAATCGTTTGAAAACTTTAGCTACTAGTTACTTTGCAGAGTCAAGATTCATGAGCTTAACTCATTAACTGCCAATGATGTGTTTGACGTGTTTTGGTGCCTTCAGTGTTCACGCTAGATGGCGCTCTTCGCCAACCTATGAGTGATCCTATGACTTACGGAGAAGAGTATACCCGGAAATAACGTGATCACAACAAACCCAGGCCCGTCCGATCTAATGTTAAAGGATATAGAAAAAAAAAGATTCTCTGCTTTCTTGTTTTTTCCTGCGTTTTTGGCAAGAACAAGCTGCATTCAACAGCCAATAACTAAAAAACGGAGGGTCGCGGTGACACAACCGCTCATTGGTCGAACAGCCAATGAGCAAAGTGCATTCAACAGTGTGTCGTTTGTCACAGCCTGCGGAGTGTGTGTTTATAGTGTGCGTGCGTGCATGTGTGGGCCTTGTCAACGGGCAATGGCGGCACGGTGACATCGCCCCAGTGCCGCACTGTGAGCTTGTATGTCTGCTTTGTATTTCATTTTTTGGGAAAAAAACCTTGAAAGTGTGAGAACTACTGACTTAGAAGGCATTTGTAGAATCGGCCTCAGGTCTTAATGGGTTAAATGCGTGAAAGAGAGGGTCGCACTTTGAGAAGCACAAAGGACACACGTTGTTTCTATAGGCGTGGAATGCATCTTGACAATTAGACGAGTTATTACTACGCAGGAACTATTTTTTTTGCGTATAGGCGGTGGTGGTCGGTCTCACCGTAGCGTCTCCTTTATCACGGCCTTCATGTACGGCATCCTGGCCAGGTCTTCCGGCGTGGGCTCCCGTCTCCCGGGACACACGGCCTGAATCTCCCCGTGGAGGGCCGCCTGGGCCCGGGCGTCCCTGGACAGGTGGTAGAGCGTCCAGGACAGCGTGTTAGATGTCTGGGGGGGGCGAAGACAGAAAGGAAAGAACGGAGGCAACGGCAGGGAGGTGGATAGAAGGAGGGAGGAAGGGCAAGGCGGGGAAGAGAAGTCAAAGAAGGGCGAGGGAAGGAGAGGGACGAGGGAGGCAGACAGCAGGGAGATGGAGAGAGAGGGTTGAAAAACAGTTACTGTATGTGAGGCACTCTCGGCCTCTTAACCACAAAAACCTAAATATACTTAATTGACCAGGGTTAGCCGGGTCAGGGTTGCCAGATCTGCTTATTATAATTTCCCCGCAATATTTTATTTGAAAATAGCCGATCTAGTCGCTTCTTTTTGGGCTGGTTTATCTAGACCTGGTTGCTTGTTTCTCTCACAGAATCTGGCAACGCTGGTTAGGGTACCCCAGGTTTCTATACTTGGTCCACTCCTTTTTTCTTTCTACACCGAAGATACAGTACAGTATAATGTCACACGTTTGGGAGCTTGTAGATCTGCTATTTTTGCCAAATGTTTGGCCCAGAATAGGGACCCTCGGGTTCATGTGGTTCAAGGACCAAACCACCATCCATACAAGTCATTGTCTATTCACAGAATCAGCCATATATATCACACCTTGTTTGGCGTATGTAAACACTAACGTGGATGTTAAAAGACCATGTTGGCTAAACATCATTGTGCTGTTCGCTCAGCTACACCAAAAACAATTACTGTATATTTAGCATGTTGGATTACCTATCTCGAGCAAGTTACACAAGTCCTTGCAAGTTGAAGTTTAATTTCAAATACTGATGATTGAAAGGTTCACACACGCGCACACGCAAACACACACATTGTGGAGTGTATTGGAGAATACATGGTAACATGCACCACAGCTAAACCTAGACCACACCAGGGAATGCAGCCCGACTGGCCAAGTATGTCATTATAAGTCTGTGTGCACACAAACGTATGCCCTCAAGAAACAACAAATCAACTACACAACGTAGAAGAGAGAGCCCCGTTTGTGCTCTGCAACTGTTGTAAGCTGTAAAGCCATTGGGAAATGCATTGTAAAAGCATGTCTATACTTCCACAAGTCATTTAGCTGAGCACCGAGTCTCGTATTCTCACTCCCATCTAGAACTTATACTAGTGAGCAGTTTGTGGATTCCAGGACAGTTGGACAGGACAGGCTGTTGCAGGGATAAAACTCAACATTTAATTGTTTCCTTTACTTTACTTGTTTCCAATGTTCACAACCATATTGTGTTCAGAATCAGCTAGGAATGTGTAATGCTAAGTAAAACATTTGAGTACTTTTTTCCACCACTGCAGACAGGTTGCTGCAGGCAGAGTAGTGAAAGGTTAGAAACGTCAGGCATTCTGAAGAGTCATTCGAAAACCAGAACCACTGCTAGTATATACCTGCCAAGTGTGTCTCTCCTGCCCCCCTGCCAAGAACTACAACCTGCCCTTTGTAATGGATATTTTAGAATGCCAAAGGAAATCGCATGCTGCGTTCAGGATTTGAGGCATTTTGTTCAAAACGAACCAATCCTGCAAACTTTGGCAGGTGTGTGTTTATGACGAGGAGCACCCACGGGATCGGTATCTACGACATCATGTGTGTGTGTTGTGCCTTGGGATATTTAGCTATGCACACTTCTCTGCATGCCTTCTATGCATGTACTTGTATATATATGTATATGTATATGTTTTGCTTTGCTTTATTATTATTATTGTTTATTATTTTCTTGTTTTTCTTCTCTAAACGTTTTCTTTTTTCCTTTTTTTTGCTGTCTTCCTCCGGGTTTTTAATCTTTATTTTTAAACCTATTCTGTGAAGCACATTGAACTGCACTTGATGTATGAAACGTGCTATATAAATAAACTTTGATTGATTGATTGATTGATTCTCTGGGGCATGAGATGATCTGTTTTTTGTTTTTTTATTTTTTTTGCGTGGAAGGAACACGTTATTCCAACCAGTTCCCTTCCCCTCCATCAGGCGCCCCGGCTGACCAGGGGGCATGAGATGATCTGTTTACTGGGTTGTAAAAAGAACAGGAGCACTCAAAACATGTGGAGGAGAGGATAAAAAGCTAATATGCAGATTATTATATAAAGCGCGAGAACTGAACCCGATCACTCCCTGATGAAGACCATGACACTTGTGTGACGGCATAAAGTCCACCTACCACACAGATGGACTTTTGGTCAAATTGACCTTTTTTTCCTGCGTTATCATTGGCCACTGTCTCCCCTCGGGACTCCACACACGTCCTAACACCTTCTTCCCCAGGCAGCGGGGATACCATAGTCTTCCCACTCACATCTCACAGGTATGCTACGCTTCATTTGGCTTAGAGACAGAAAACTAAATCTGATATATAACTTCAGTTACACGTATTAACTTTTCAAAAAACAAAAAATACAAACATATACCACACACTGTAGGCCTACAGTAGTAGTCACTACAACACTCACTTCTACAGTACAGTACTGTATGTCACAGGAGCAATCCATATGAATTCACCACAGCGTTCCGCCAGTTTTCTGAACAAACATATGTTGCTACCAGTGGTGTAAAGTAACTAAGTACATTTACTCAAGTACTGTACTTAAATACACTTTTGAGGAATTTTTACTTTACTGGAGTATTTCCAATTTGCAGTACTTTTACTTCTACTCAGGGGCAAATGTTGTACTTTTACTCTACTACAATTTTTTGAAAACTTTAGTTACCAGTTACTTTGTAGATTTTGATTATTATTACAAAACATACAGTAACCACTTCAACCCACATTTCGGCCATTTGAAAATAGCTGATCTACAAGCTCGATCTACAAGCTCACAATGCGTCGCTTCGTGGCGCATTGTGAGCTTGTAGATCGGCATTCCTGTACAGTAGGCTACCCTTTGATTGTTTGCTATTCTGAAGGAAATGTGTTCAAACGCAACAGATTATTGAGAAACCATTACGCACGCTGCATGCATTCAATGCTCAAATGGTAATAGGTAATTCATGTATTTGTGCAAGACGACCCAGCGGGGAGAACATGCAAACTCCACACAGAGAGACCCTTTCGCCAACCCCACCTAGGGGTTGCCCATACCCCCCCACCTAGGGTATGGGCGCTGATGAGGAGAGAAGAGAACACGCCCAGGGTTGCCAGATCTGCTTATCATAATTTCCCCGCAAGATTGTATTTGAAAACAGCCGATCTCTAGATCTGCTCCCCCGATCTGCCCCCCCCCCCCCCCCCCCCCACACTGCTGATTTCTTACCGTGTCGACTCCGCCCAGCAGGAGCTCAGTGAGGCTGGTGTAGACCTCGGGCAGGGAGATCTTGTCCGAGGACAGCAGGTAGGTGAGGTACATGCCCTCTGCCGGCCGGCCCTGCCGCACCTGGGCCTCGATCTCTGCCAACCGCTTGTTGATGAGGCGGTTGGCTGCCCCCCAAAAACGCAAAGAGAAGTCCATGAGTAGATTCATACACAGGTGCAGATAAACATTTGTACGCATGCGCGCGCACTAGGGCTGTCAAACGAATATTCGATATTTGAATATTATCTGAATATTGGGATAATATGCATATTCGAATATGAAAATTAATATTTCAATATTTTACAAAATATATATTTTTTAAAACGTTTGGCATTTGGCCGCCGACCCCCATCTCAAAATATGTTGTTCAAGGGACCCCCAGAAGTAAAGATTTGAGTTAAAAATGTTCGCTTTAAAAGAAAATATGTTGCTAAAATATTTGAAAATAGCAGATCTACAAGCTCACAACCCGTCGCGATGCGACGCGTTGTGAGCTTGTAGATCGGCTATTTTCAAATGGCCTACGTATAATATAGGGCTAAAGTGGTTAATGTGTGTTTTATAATGTAATAATTTATATCTGCAAAGCAACTAAAGTTTTCAAATAAATGTAGTGGAGTAAAAGTACAATATGTTCCTCTGAGACGTAGTGGAGTAGAAGTAAAAGTATTGGAAATACTCAAGTAAAGTACAAATACCTCAAAATTGTACTTAAGTACAGTACTTGAGTAAATATACTTAGTGACTTTACACAATTGACAATGAGACAGCACTTTATGACATCGTGTTTATCTTGACAATGAAAGTTGTTGCTTATCAACGACAGAGATAAAGTGAGGGTCAGTTTCCATAACGTAATGTAATTAATTGGGAGCGTCAGCCTGTTTATAAGATAAGATAAACGTTTGCTTATCCCCAGAGGGAAATCCAGGAGTCGTAGCAGCAACAGCAGTGAGAATGAAGCAAGAGTCAAGAACGAAACTAAATACTGAGCTGCTGGCCCTTGATATCTGCACTGTTAGTGAACATACAGCTTATTAATAAATAACATGTACAGTGAATATGAACATACAGTTTATCAATAAATATAATGTACAGTGAATTTATGAATTAATATACATCTATCGCCAAAACATACATGAATGAATATGAGTCTATCAACGATATCATTTGAAATGAATGACTACAGACTATCCACAATGTTGCAAAATAAGCAAAATCATAATGTTGGATCAAATCCGATGAAAGCTTATTCGTAAATCGTCATCATCGCCATCATGGGACAAAACCACTGCAATGAATTGTAATCCCCTATTCCCCGTAGGCAAAATCTGCAGAAATGCAGACTTGATGTACGGAAAGTGTACGGAAAGTGTGTATAATAGTGTTGATTTTGACAGCAAATTTTGATTGAATTTTAGTCATATTTTTTTGAATAAAATTCCATTTAGTTTTAGTCATATTTTAGTTATCTGAAATGTTTTAGTTTTTGTCTAGTTTTAGTCGAATAAATATAAGATTATAGTAGACTAAATCTACAGTTGATTTAATCGACTAAAATGTATTTTGGCGGTGCCTTGATGGCGTCCTAATGGCTGATTTCACACTTGGTTGCATGCTGAAAATAGAGCGCAACCAAACATAAAATAACTTGTTTTTTAGTTCTACTGGATCATTTCAGTCTAGTTTTTATTTGATGACAAAATTGTCAATATATTTAGTCTTAGTTTTAGTCATCGTAGCTTAGTTTTTATATAGTTTATATTTCGTTTGAGTTTTCGTCAGTGAATAAAGGTATTTTTCTTCATAGTTTTAGTCGACGAAATCAACACTGGTGTATAAAAAGGTCTCAAAGTCTGCCAAAAGAGCCCTCTCATGCACTTGACGATTTGACATTGGGACAGCCCTAGGCTATCGTGGATTTAGCAGGAATTGCGTCTCAAAGTCCATGTGTGTGTGTGTGTGTACACTGGAATTGGGCCACCGACTCTGGAGCAGCATGTCCTCGGCTGGCCTGTAGATCAAATTCCAGCACGCAGCGCAGACTACGCCCCGCCGGCCTGAGGAATCTCAGACGAGCTACAGTAACGTTACTGTATCATTACCAAAATAACTTAACCCATTGAGACCGGGAAAGCATCTGTCATTTTAGATTTTAACCAACTTTAACCATTATCTTATACTTTGTCTATATTTAAAAAAAATAGCACATATACAAGCTCATAGCGCGGCAAAATGTATTTTTAAAGCGGAACATTTGTAACTCAAATCTTTGCTTCTGGGGGTCCCTGGAACAACATATTTCAAGATGGGGGTCAAATACATATACTTTTGGGGGTCCTAGACATGAAAAAGTTTGAGAACCACTGATATTATTGCAACATAAGTTTAAAAAAAATAAAACTGAAGACATTTGTATAATCCCCAGAAGCAAAGATTTGATGTAAAAATGTTCAAATGTTTTTATATATATATATACATATATATATATATATATATATATATATATATATATATATATATATATATATATATATATATATATATATATTCAAAGATTTGCACACATTTTCACGATTTTTCAAAAATAGCAGATCTACAAATTCAAACTGCTGATTGGCTGAAGGGGAACGAACTGCTGATTGGCTGAAGGGGAAAGAACTGCTGATTGGCTGAAGGGGTTGTCAGTCAACGGTATTACTCCCGCCCAGCTCCAGCCCACAGCCAAGAAATTGCCCATACAGGTCTACAGGCCAGAGCAATTCCTGAAATCAAATGCAAATGAGATTTCCGGAAGGGGGGGGGGGGGTTTACCAGGCTAGCTCTTACCTACCTACGCCGTAGAGGTCGTCCCAGGCCTGGACGAAGCGGTCCCAGTAGGGCAGGAAGGCGCGGGTCCAGCGGGGCATGAACAGAACGGTCTCGGACAGCGTCATCATGGAGTTGACGGCGGAGATGAAGCGCAGCGTGTCCTCCGGGATCTCCTCCAGGAGACAGCCCAGACGCGTCTCGAACAGGATGGACGAGATCCCTGTGTGAGCAAAGAGTGGTGGGGAAAAAAAGTGTACTCAAATGTTTTACCTAAGTAAAAGTATCGACACTGCAAATGTAGAGGTACTCTGTTACTTACAAGTTAAGAGTCCGGGAATTCAAAATGTACTTGAGTAAAAGTACAAATGTATTGGTATCAAAATGTACTTAATAGTACCAAAAGTAGAAAGTACTCATCATGCAGAAATGTCCCATTTCACACGTTTTCAAATGTATAAAAATCTTTTGAAAATAGCCAATCTACAAGCTCACAATGCGTTGCGATGCGACGCATTGTGAGCTTGTAGATCGGCTATTTTCAAATGACCAAAATGTATAGGGCTGAAGTGGTTTTGTAATCAAAGTCTACAAAGTAACTAGTAACTAAAGTTGTCAAATTATTGAAGTGGAGTAAAAGTACAATATTTGCCTTTGAGATGTAGTGGAGTAGAAGTAAAAGTATTGAAATTTGGAAACACTCAAGTAACGTGAAAATGTGTACTTAAGTACAGTACTTGAGTAAATGTACTTTCCACCAAGCGAGCAAGGACACAAAAGCAAACCCACGGTGGGTTCCAAGGTCAGTGCATGTCAATGCTTGGCGGGGTAACCGAAACGCTCGCCCCAAAAACACACTCTGCCCCATTTCGCCCCCCCCCCCCCCCTTCCCCTCTTGTATTCTTGTATTAGTTTTACTGCAGTTTAGGTTATAATGAAACTATAAAAATTAAAAATATAACAATAATAATAAATAATATTATATAATAAATATGTATATAAATATATATTAGCCTACTTTTTACTGTCAATGATATTAGCATTAAGACCCTATTTAACCCTCAATGGTTAATTTCTTAAAAATAGAGGCTATTGTAAAAAGATTTACGGGTTCAGACAGAAGTGACATCGATCGGACTACAAAATAACATCAGACCCATTAAGACCGGGGACGCGTCTGTGTCCTTTTAGATTTCTTTAGCTATTCAAAAATAGCAGATATACAAGCTCATAGCGCGGCACCGAGTGCCGCGCTATGAGCTTGTAGATCTGCTATTTTTGAAAAATCGCGAAAAAATATTTTTAATATATTTTTTAAATATATTTTTATATATTATATATTATATATTTTTCAAAAAACGTTTTGGATTTAGAAAACGTTTTTAGAATCGGCCTCAGGTCTTAATGGGTTAAAAACCGAATTGGCATACTCTGCTATTGCATCCCTGCTATTGCATTGTTCTCAAGCCAGCATGGTTGAAATGTCTCTGACCAACTGAGATTGAAATGACCTAACGTAGTTTGTGTCGTTTCGTTTTAGGACCCGATTACCCACCTTCGAACCCAAATCTGTAGAGCTCGGCGGGCAGGTCCGAGATGGTGGCCTGGTCCGGGCTGCGCAGGCGGAGCACCTCGATGCGCTGGAGCAGGTCACCGACCACCTGGTGGATGACGGGCGCGTAGGCCGACACCTCGCGTAGCTTCAGCATCTTGGGGTTCAGGGCGCTACGCATGCGGTACCACTCTGGACCGGTGCTGAATGGGGGAGGGACGGTGGGAATGTCAGTGTTGATTTCGTCGACTAAAACTATGACGATTTTTTTTTGTCGACTACCTTTTTTCACTGACGAAAACTAAATAAAAACGAAATAAAAACTAAGCTTTGATGACTAAAACTGAGACTAAATGTATTGACATTTTCGTCAACAAATAAAAACTAGACTAAAGTGTTAGGGAGGGACTAATGGAGACGAGATCCAGTAGATCTAAAAGCCAAGTCATTTTATGTTTGGTTGCACTCGGGTGTTGCGCTCTGAAAATACTGCCCTGCCAAGGTAAAGTGCAGTAACTACGTTTTTGGACACACCGACTTATTTGTGTATCCCAAAGGTCAAATTAGCCTTTGTGATTTTGGGGCATAAACAATTGCCTCAAGAACTTTTTTCAGTGATTTTTCTTTTCGTAGTTACTGCACTTTACCTTGGCAGGGCAGAATAGCCGATCTACAAGCTCACAACGCGTCGCACTGCGACGCGTTGTGAGCTTGTAGATCGTCTATTTTCAGCGTGCAACCAAGTGTAAAATCAGCCATTACGACGCCATCAAGGCACCGCCAAAATATATTTGAGTCGACTAAATCAACTGTAGATTTAGTCGACTTTAATCTTGATGATATTTAGTCAACTAAAACTAGACAAAAACTACAACAATTCAGATGACTAAAATATGATTAAAACTAAATGGAATTTTATTCAAAAAACTGACTAAAGCTAAATCAAAATTTGCTGTCAAAATCAACACTGGGTGGGATGGTGGTAGACGGTTGGATTAAAGACGTTGTGGGGAAAGAAGGGGAACAGGTAAATAAGAAATGCTTAGTGCATGGTTCTATAGCGCCTTTTATCCAAAGCGATTTGCAACGTGCATTTCATTGAATCGGCCTCAGGTCTAAATGGGTCTACCCATTCAATCCGAGAAACGCAGTGTCATTTTAAGATTTCTTTGGCTGTTCAAAAATAGCAGATCTACAAGCTCATGCGCTATGAGCTTGTAGATCTGCTATTTTCAGAAAAAAAACATGAAAATGTATGCAAATCTTTGAATGTATATGTTTTAAAGCAGACATCATCATCCTATAATTCTACAAAGCTCTGTCTGTGCGTCTGTCTGTGCCCAATCTCTTCTGCCCGGTTCTCTCGGCTTTCCCCAAATGTCAGCTGTTTAATAGCGTTTTTGACAAATCAGTAGCGCGGCACTTGGTGCCGCTACAAGCTTGTAGATCTGCTATTTTTTGAACAGCCCAAAGAAATCACACCCAACAGCAGAGGAAGCTATGCAAGGCCTGCTCATTGGGTGCAATTAGGAGCTGAGTGTCTTGCTCAAGGACACTCTGACATGCGGCCAAGGAGGAATCGGCGATCAAACCGAGACCCTTTCGGATTCCAAGACGGCCGCTTTGACTGCTTTTAAAGCCAACCCACTCACTCACTCCACATGGAGGCCGTAGGCTTGTCCCCTCAGGTCGCGGTACTCCCTCCAGTGAGGGAGGTCGGTGCGGACAGGATAGCGGCCCTCCTGTCTGATCACCTGGGCTATGAGCTCCGGAGAGGCCACGTTGATCACCTCCAGCGAGCCGAACTTGGATCGCCAAATGGGCCCGTATATGCGCTTGTGGTCGATCTGTAAATGAATAAAAAATACAAATAAACGTTAAGCCATTAAGACCTGGAACGCATCTGTGTCGTATCTTTTTGAATTTGAGCTAAAAAAAAAAGCATTATTTTACACTTTTAGCAGATATACAAGCTCATCTATTTTTGAGAAATCGTATAAATTTGTGCAAATATTAGGTTTTTTTTTTTTCAAGCAAGCATTTGTAACGCGAATCTTTGCTTCTGGGGGTCCCTGGAACTAAATATTTTGAGATGGGGGGTCCTTGGCCAAATACATATACATTTTGGGGTCCTTGAAATGAAAAAGTTTGAAACCCACTGACATAGTAACACGTTTTTTTCAAAAAGAAAAACAGTTTTTAGAAGACATTCTAAAAAAATAAATTTTGTAGAATCGGCCTCAGGTCTTAAAGGGTTAATATCGAATGTATCAAATGAATGTAAAATGAGTAAAACAAGAGTTTGGGACAGGTAAGGAATGTGGCCCCCTCATGGGGGAGGTGTGGTCCAATGCAGAGGAAATGCAGTAGCTCTATTAATTCCAGCCAAGCTCCACAATAGTTTAAATTTGAACCCGCAGCGTTTCTCTGGAGCACTTTAGTTCTCAAACGTTTTCATGTCAAGGACCCCCAAATGATGTGTATTTGGCGGCGGACCCGCATCTGAAAAAGATTGATTTGTTGTGCCAGGGACCCTCAGAAGAGGAGATTCGTGTTAAAAGTGCATCTCAAACGAGATCTGTTCTGCTGCAACTCCATATTGCTGCTGCTGGTGTTTGAAAGGATACCGGATTGGTGGGCACTACTAGGGATATCTGGGCACCTCTGGGTAAAATTGGATATTTCGTCCAAAAAGTTTTTTTTTAAAGATTAAAAAGGTCTTAAGTAATGTAAAGCAGTGGTTCTCAAACTTTTTCATGTCAAGGACCCCAAAATTGACACTTATTAGCCCACGGACAACCATTTAAAAAGAATGAAATGCCAGGGCCCCCCCATACGAGAAGATTTTTACAGCTCTAGCAGTGATTCTCAACCATTTTAATTTCAAGGACCCCCAGTTTTGACATGCATTAGAGGCTACAGACCCCAATTTAATGGCATTTCTATCTCTGGGACCCCAATTTATATCGTAGAATCGATGCTAATGTAACTCTGAGAGTGTACAAATGGAACCAAATGGACCCGTTAGGGTCCATTTGGTTCCATTTGTACACTCTCAGAGTTACAGACCCATAAGGGTCAATTTGGTTCCTAATCTATCATTTAGCTGGGGACCCCCAGGAACTCCCTCAAGTACCCCTGGGGGTCCCCGGACCCCACTTTGAGAACCAATGATGTAATGTATACATGATGTGAACATGTCATGCACGTTCTTGTCATTCAACTTCTTGTTTATGCCCCAAAATGACTGGACAATGGACATACAGGTTTTGTAGCAATTTGTAGCAATTGTAGAAATATTATTAGACCTTAAATGTCGAATGTTTAAGCATGTTTGTTATCGTGTATACTTTTTTACTGGCAAAAAAAAAAGTCAAAATATTTTTTTATTTTTTTTACATTTTGGAAAAAAATAACAAATGTAACACTGAAGTGCCTAAACCCTCCCTCCGGAAATCTCATTTCCATTTGATCAAATGGAAATGAGATTTCCGGACGGAGGGTTTACCAGGCTATGAAGTGCCCACTCTTACTTGTGCCCACCAGTGGTGGAAAGTATCTAAGTACTGTACATGTACTCAAGTACCGTACTTAAGTACAATTCTGAGGTAATTCCAATAATTGTAGTGGAGTAGAAGTAAAAGTATTGAAAATTGGAAAGTAAAAAAAATACAAAAAAAAATGTCCTTGAGTAAATGTACTTAGTTACTTTAGCAGGTAAAGGGGGCCTAAAAATATATATTTTTTTAAAGAAAAGCAATCATAGGGGGGCCTACAGTGAATCTTTGTCCCCAGGGCCCAGAATTTGGTGCTACGCCCCTGGGACACACACACAACACTAAAGAAAACGTATATAAAGTGACATTACTTGCATGTAGTGGGTCCTGTTGGCGTATCCTTTCACAAACAACCCATACAGAGTGGTGGCCACACTTGGTCCTGGAAGGTCGCTGATGCTTTTATATTTCCCCTGGATCGAAGTGCTGGTGGAGGTGGTGCTGGTGGTAGCAGCAGCAGCAGCAGTGTCGGTGGTCGCTGCCTGTCCATTGAGGTGTCGGCATGGAGACAGCCGGTGGTCCAGCAGCAGCTCCGGGGGGGTCCTGGAGGACCTGCGGCCCCCGCGGAGGGCTGTGATCAGCGGCCTGAGCGCCGGGGTCGTTGTCGCCATGGTGCGCGTCGCGCGTCAAGACGAGCGCGTTTGGAAGAAGGGAGAGCGCTGGTTGTTTTGTAAAAAAAACAAAAAAAGAGTCACGGGGACGCCCATTCATCACGCCCATTATTAGCCCTGAAACATGTTCAACTTGCGCAACTTGTTCCTGTTTTTCATTTATTTATGTTTTCATTTACAACCCGTTCATGTACATAAACGTTCAGATTTCAAATATAAAGTGCTGACCCCACAGCCACGGATGTAACAAGTTGAACCGTTTGGGTCTAAGTACCCGTATTTTCCGTATTGTTCAATAAAAAGCATTTTAATCTGATTGGTGGCCATTTTTTCAAATTTCCTTCATATGCTTTCTACTACGCGACCCTATCGGTTAGAAGGTGTATTGCATTCTGATATCGTTCAACTCTATGAAAAAATGGCCGCCGATCGGATTAAAATGCTTTTTATTGAACAATACGAAAGATATGGGTACTTAGATTTAAGCGTTTCAACGTGTCACATTTGTGGCCGTAGGGTCAACACTTTATATTTGAAATTTGAACGTTTATGTAGATGTACGGGTTGTAAATGGAGAAATGTCCAAATCAGGAACAAGTTGCGCTATGATTCAGGGATCACGTTTCAGGGCTGGAGACGCCCATTTATCACGCCCATGTGTCGTTCCGTGCAGAAAATATGGCTAAAGTGGTTAATGTGTGTTTTATAAAATAATAATGTATATCTGCAAAGTAACTAGTAACTAAAGTTTTCAAAGAATTGTAGTGGAGTAAAAGTGCAACATTTGCCTCTGAGATAGGCTAGTGGAGTAGGCTACAAGTAAAATGTCCTCTTCTTTTTTCAAATAGCGAAAATAGGCTAATTCAAAATGTTGAACAAATATTTAAAATAGGGCTTAAGTGGCTAAATTGCCAATTGCCTATAATGACATTTTGGAGGCAAAATAAACAAACTAAACTATAGCCGCAAATTGGACATCATTTTATAAACAAAGATCTCGTGCTCTAAGGCTGCCATCTAGTGGCGGTAGTGCGTCTGTGAACATACATTAGGTCTACTGGGTGGGAAAACATAATTTTACATAAACAAGGCTAAGGTCTTTTGCTAAGGTTTTTCTTGCTGAAGTTAAAAGATGATTCAGAATGAATTAATTAAGTGTATGTATTGGTCAGTTCATTATCATTTCTTTCTTCAAATTTGAACCTTGAGGTCAAAATCTGTGTCAGATCCTGTGTCTAAGTCAGTGGTTCTCAAACGTTTTCATGTCAAGGACCCCCAAATTGACACTTACTAGCCCGCGGACCCCCATTTGAAAATATTTGCCAGGGACCCCCATAAGAGATGATTATTTTTTACGGCTCTAACAGGGATTTTCAACCATTTTAATTTCAAGGACCGCCAGTTTGACATGCATTAGGGCTACGGACCCCCATTTAATGTCATTTATATCTCTGGGAGCCCAATTCATATTGTAAAATCAATGTCAATTTAACTCTGAGAGTGTACAAATGGAACCAAATGGACCCGTTAGGGTCCATTTGGTTCCATTTGTACACTCTCAGAGTTACAGACCCATAAGCGTCCATTTGGTTCCTATCCATCATTTAGCTGGGGACCCCCTGGAACCCCCTCAAGTACCCCCGGACCCCACTTTGAGAACCACTGGTCTAGGTGAGACATGACCTTTGACATGATCTCAATAGAAGAGCAGGGAGACAAAATACAACCACCCACAAAATACATGAAGCTATATTGTTTTGTATTGACATACTCTACCATACAGATTGGACAAACTTACATTGTATTCATTAAAAAGTTCCATAGTGCCGCTTTAAGGTTAAAGGACCCTCAGTATCTGCTCCAGTGAAACAACAGATCCTGTGTAATTTATTAAATAAAGCTTGGACTCTGTGCAGATCAACGTGTACACAATGACATTCACTCTCTACACTGAATGGAATTTGAACTAAAAGGATAACTGAGGTGACATTATGCTCACTGTTACAATACAATGGCCATTGTATATGAATGATGCAAACAGCACTGCTGTTTCTGCTGCAGGAAATATAACAGCAGACAGGAAGAGGGGAGCTGTGTGTTTAACTCACTCTGTTGCCTGCATTGTGCAGGTGTCATTGACCACAAACTACCCATGATCAGTGGTGGAAAAAGTACTCAGATATTTCACTTAAGTAAAAGTAGCAATACCACAATATGAAAATACTCTCTTACAAGTGAAGGCCTGTGTTCAAAATGTTACTTGAGTAATAGTACAAAAGTATTGGCATCAGCATATACTTGAAGTACCAAAAGTAAAAGTACTACAATGTTTGAAAATAGCAGATCTACAAGCTCACAACGCATCACGATGTAACTCGTTGTGAGCTTGTAGATCGGCTATTTTCAAATAGCCTAGTAGTAGGTATAAAATAGGGCTAAAGTGGTTAATGCATGTTTCATAATGCAATAATGTATATCTCCAAAGTAACTAGTAACTAAAGTTTTCAAATAATTGTAGTGGAGTAAAAGTACAATATTTGTAATTCCTCAAAAGTGTACTTAAGTACTGTACTTGAGTAAATGTACTTAAATGTAGTTACTTTCCACCACTGATCATACATTGCAAGTCATTATTATATACAGTATACAATATGACAAACATGTGACCGCTATTATGAACACTAAATGAAACTAAATTTTCCTTATTTTATCTTTTTTTACTGTCTATAATCTGTTTCAATGTACTGGCCTGTTGTTTGAGGGTGCATCTGCAACAGTTGTTAAAGGAGGAGAAGAGAACCTTTCTTTAACTTTCCCCGCCCAGGATTTCACACATCTGAAAGACACATGTTGGTCACACCAACACCAAGTTCACATTCTGCAGTAAAGAGTATGGCTATTCTGCACTGTGTGTTTGCGTGCACATGTGCGTGCTGTGCGTGCACAGCACAGCACAGCACGCACATTCAGTGTCTCTAAAACTACTTGCTTTGCTTTGACAGTGTTAAAGCCAGACTAGAACAGACAGCAGGTCAGAGTGTACTGTATGCCACAACAGTGAAGCCCAATGTAGGACAACACAGATCTTGGACGAAGTGAGTATTAAGATAACATTTGAACATATTTAGAAATAGTCAGTGGTGTAAAGTAACTAAGTACATGTACTCAGGTACTGTACTTAAGTACAATTTTGAGGTATTTGTATTTTACTTGAGTATTTTCAATTTCCAATACTTTTACTTTTACTCCACTACACCTCAGAGGCAAATATTATGCTTTTACTAATTATTTGAAAACTTTAGTTACTAGTTACTTTGTAGATTTTGTTTTATTATTACAAAATACACATTAACCACTTCAGCCCTATATGCATTTAGGCCATTTGAAAATAGCCGATCTACAAGCTCACAATGCGTTGCGATGCGACACATTGTGAGCTTGTAGATCTGCTATATTCAAAATATTTTTGTACATTTGAAAACTTGTAATGGGGACATTCTGCATCATGGGTACTTTTACTTTTGGTACTTTAAGTAAATTTAGTTTTTTTTTTTTTCACCACTGGAAATAGTTGCATTATCTTGATTATAATATAATCAGCATTATATTAATATGTGCATTATTATGTACTTTTACTAATTAACTTGAGTTACTTTTCTGTTGTTCCTAAAGATGTCTGCAGATATTTCTGGCAATCCGGGCACATCAAAGCGTGTGAGGTACCATGGAGGAGTCAGGGAGGAGAGGGAGGAGGAGAAAAGAGAGGAGGAGAGCATGGACTGCATTTATGAAGAACCAGACAGTCTCCGAGACCAAGGCTCTGTCTCACAGGGGGTTACAGGAGATCAAGGTACACATTAACACCAGTGTTGATTTTGACAACAAAGTTTTATTTAGTTTTAGGATAGTCTTTTGAATACAATTACATTTAGTTTTAGTCATATTTTAGTCATCTGAAATGTTTAACTTTTTGTCAAGTTTTAGTCGACTAAATATCATAAGATTATGGTCGGCTAAATCTACAGTTGATTTAGTGGACTAAAATGTATTTTTGTGGTGGCTTGATGGCGTCGTAATAGCTGGTTTTACACTTGGTTGCCTGCTGAAAATAGCAGATCTACAAGCTCACAACGCGTCTCAGCGGACGCGTTGTGAGCTTGTAGATCTGCTATTTTCAGAGCGCAACTCCCGAGCGCAACCAAACATAAAATGACTTGGCGGGCTTAGTTCTACTGAATCGCTAGTCTAGTTTTTATTTGTTGCCAAAATTGTCAATATATTTAGTTTTAGTTTTAGTCATCGTAGCTTCGTTTTGATTTAGTTTTTGTCAGTGAAAAAAAGTAGTCGACTAACATTTTTTGTCATAGTTTTAGTCAACAAAATCAACACTGATTAACACATCTATGTGTTTCTATCTCTTCTCACATCATTGGGCTACTACAGCAGCTTGTCACCCAATATTTAAAGTATTAGTTACCAATGATTACAAGAGACATGCCACCATGTTGGATGAATGACAATCAAAAAAATATTATTAACATTAGAGCCTCAACCTCCTTGTGTTTTATTTCACCTTTCATTTCCTCATGTGCCATTTTTAAGAAAGTCTTTGCACAGTGGTGGAAAAAGTACTCAAATGTTTTACTTAAGTAAAAGTATCAATACTGCAATATAAAAATACTTTGTTACAAGTAAAAGTCCAGAATTCTAAATTTGCTTGATTAAAAGTGCAAAAGTATTGGCAGCAAAATGTACTTAAAGTACCAAAAGTAAAAGTACTAAAATGTTTGAAAATAGCAGATCTACAAGCTCACAAGCTTGTAGATCGGCTATTTTCAAATAGCCGAGGTATAAAATAGGGCTAAAGTGGTTAATGTATGTTTCATAATATCATCATTTATATCTGAAGAGTAACTAGTAACTAAAGTTTTCAAATAATTGTAGTGGAGTAAAAGTACAATATTTGCCTTGGAAAAGTACAAATACCTCAACATTGTACTTAAGTGCAGTACTTAAGTAAATGTACTTAGCTACTTTCCACCTCTGCAATCGCATAGTAATAAGATGAATATTCAACTACATCAGAGGTATGAACTTTTCTGCAGAAATTGAAGATTGAAGGGGTTCTGAGTTAATTTGACCAAATCACTTAATGTGAATTCACCCAGTTTATTGAAATGAAACATTGAAGCTGATCATATTAAAGTTCAGCTCTATTGTACTATCATCCTCCAGTTGTCCAGAGAGAACTCACCATCTACAGAGACATCGTCAGGGCGTGTGCAGTGTGTCTCACGCTGCTGTTTGCTATATTCACAGTGAGAACCGTAGACATGGCCATGGACTGTGAGTATCAGAGGGTCAAAGGTCAAATTAATGCACTAACTACAATAAAATGACACTTGTGTCTCACACAAGAACTCTCAAAGAAAGAATAACACACATCCTCCGTTTCTTATTGGTGCTGAGCCAAACTGAAAAAACAGAATAATGATGGCAACTCATTTAAAATGCTCCAATTTTATTCACAGCACAGCAGCAATATACAATGTTTCGACAAAAAGACCGCAAGGTCAAAACTGTGAATAAAATTGGAGCATTTTAAAGTGAGTTGCGAGCCCCCATCTTGTTTTTCACACAAGAACTCTACCATGCTTAACTCTTGATAGTGTGTGTTCCCTAGTAATTCATGATACATATATTCACATAAAAAACACACCTGAACAAGGTGGTTCTTCTTCTCAAAGCTCCTTTTACACACAGATGCATGACACGTTTGGTTCTTTGCAGATAAATCAGCCAACCTGACACTGGAGAGAGAGCAGTTCCAGTCCAGATATGACAACCAGACCCTTAAGATAATCCAGTTACAAACTGAATTAAACCAGTGTCGAGGCACAGCAGTTGAGACAGGTAACAAACCTTTTTTAAGTGATATTGTTTTGTGTTATTGTCATAGATATTATTATTGATATTTTAATCATTGTCATGGATGTAGTGCTGTAGAAGTTGTGTGATATCTAATTTATATATCTATATCTCTATCCATCTATAGGCTACCGCGTGTGTGTGTGTGTGTGTGTGTGTGTGTGTGTGTGTGTGTGTGTGTGTGTGTGTGTGTGTGTGTGTGTGTGTGTGTGTGTGTGTGTGTGTGTGTGTGTGTGTGCATATAATACTATATTACTGCATTACTGTCCTCTTTATGTTGACTCTTAACAGTGTGTCTCTATATCTCTATTCACTGGCCCTAAATGTCTACTCAGTAGTGTAGTGTCCAGGTTCTGTTTAGTGCAGGCTGCTATGTCACGTTGAGACACAAGGGGGCAGTGTTTAATAATCTGTCATGATATGTGATGAGCAGCAGAGTTCTAGGGCTATGAAAAACAGGTCACATGTGCAAGAGGAGTGTGAGCATAATGTGTGAGTGGCATTTAGAGTTTATGAAATACTAGATAAACATACATACTGTACATATTTTAAAAGAGGTACAGAAACAACATATATAGAATAAATAAATACGTTTATCATCCACTAACCCCTAGACATTATTATCCCAACTATCCCATCCCAATCACTAGTCTTTTTAATGTTCTGTGTATTGAATATGCCTACTATACAGTATGTGTCTTTTTAACAGTTGTCATTTTGGCCAGGTCTCACTTGAAAAAGAGATCTCTGATATCAGGTATAAAGGTTAGACATGATAATCATTAGGCCTACATTGAAAATCCATCACTAAAACTCCTGTTTGGTGTTTAGTCAAGTCCTGTCCCTGTGGATGGAAGACGTTTGAAGACAGCTGTTATTACAGATCTACTGAAGAGAAGACCTGGGAGGAAAGTCGAGAGCAATGTGTGAAGGCAGGAGCACATCTGGTGATCATCAACAATGAAGAAGAACAGGTTAGTGCATCAGTGTGTGTGTGTGTGTGTGTGTGTGTGTGTGTGTGTGTGTGTGTGTGTGTGTGTGTGTGTGTGTGTGTGTGTGTGTGTGTGTGTGTGCGTGCGTGCGTGCGTGCGTGCGTGCGTGCGTGCGTGCGTGCGTGAGAGAGAGAGAGAGAGAGAGAGAGAGTGTGTGCGTGCGTGCGTGTGACCTGAATGTATTAGAGAATGTTGATTATGTTTAATAATCTACAAATGTTCAGGAGTTCATCAGAGGGTTGAGCCAAGGAGATGTATTATCTTGGGTTGGTCTGAAAAAGACCGAGGAGAAATGGACATGGGTGGACGGGACACCACAGACAACAGGGTGAGACATTTTAGAAGTTTTTCTATTGTCATTCAAAGTCACTGTATGTGAGTTACTGAGTGGATGTAGTTAATAAATGATGCTGTTTACTCTGCAGGAACAGGGTCAGTGGACAGTATGGTGACTGTGCATACTACTGGCATGGGATTGGAGAATTGAGTTCTACATCATGTTCATTTCAAACCTTCTGGATCTGTGAGAAGTTCTTTACTGATTAACTTCATTGATGAACCAGCAGCAAATTGTTCTGCATTGTGAAGATGTATTAGTAATCAGTAGTGAAACTGAGACAAACTCAAACTTTTTGTATCCAAAATCATATAAATACAAACCGCATGTTTATTAATTTTGCTTTAAGGACACTGTTATGTTTACACCATCAATTTGGAAGTAGTGAGTAGGAACTCACAAGTGTGAACACTGTTTGTTGAATGTTGACTACAGTTCACATTCAACACCATTGTGTCCTCTAAGCTCACCACTAAGCGGAGACCCAGGATTCAACACCACCCTGTGCAACTGAATCCTGGACTTTCTGACAGAAAAACCCCTGGTCACAGGCTGTGTCGATACAATTGATTTACATTTTGCTTTTATTCTATTTCACAACACATTCTTTTGTACTGTTTATTTTTTTATTTTGCCTGTATTAGGGTTTATTGATCTATTATGTTACGTTGTTGTCACACTTTTTAGGGCGTTAAGTACAATAATGTCACTATCTGTAATGTTGCCACATTTGTATCATAAATAGGCTACATGTGACAAAAACATACTGTTGCATTCCGATGATTTATTGTATTGTATCCAAGGTTTTGTATGAACTTGTAAACTGTGCAGTTTGAATAAAAGTTTATTTTAACAAATCTGTATGTTACTTTTAACTCTATGGTATGGTAGAGTATGTTAATACGATATTATTTATATTGTCATCTGCACATCAGCAGTGGTTTTTGCTCTTCTATTGACAAAACAATGTCACGTTGTCAACAGTAGGCAGTCAATAACAATGCCACACTCATCAATATATGTGTATAAGTAATTGCCATACAATTAATACATATTAGAAGAACATCATCATCATCATCATCAGTGCTCATTAAAAAAACTGTATTACTGTCTTGGCTAATGTCACAATAGCTAAAAGAATTACGGAAGTTGGGCTTCCTCGCACCAACCTTTCTGAAAATAGCAGATCCACACCAAGCTCACAATGGGTCGCAATTACTTTATGGCTTGTAAATTGGCTGTTTTCAAATTTCCGAAGTATAAAATAAGACTGAAAATATATTTTCTGTTTACTAAAGAGCTGAAGAGGTGGGAGATCCTGTTACTGAACACTCCATAGCAATGATTACTATCAGAATATAGAGCTTTTTAACACTTATTTTAAGAACAAAAATAAAATATCACTTAGATAAAAACGTAACATTTGTTCAGCAAGCCTTTACAGTAAAAGTGTACAATAGCCTTCCATTTTGCATTCTGCAGTCAGTGTCGTAAGCCACTGTGCGTGTGCACTGCGGTCAATGTGTGATCACATATTTAATATGAACAACAACGTTTGTTCTGAGGCGGATTCTACAAATGCCTTCTAAATCAGTAGTTCTCAAACTTTTTCACCTGACACCTGATGCTTTCCCGGTTTTAATGGGTGAAAGTGGACAAAGAGTTTATTATACAGAAACAAGGTATTGCCTTTCCTGCATATTTATTCAGCAAGCCTTTACAGTAAAAGTGTACTATAGCCAAATATTTTCAGTCAGATGTCATAATATATAAAGTATACAAACTGTCCATTGTACATTCTGCAGTCAGTGTTGTAAGCCACTGTGCACTGCGGTCAATGAACAACAGCATTTGTTCTGAAACTTTCCTCTGCTGCTAAAACCCCGCGAACATCCTGTTTTGTGCGTGCGCGTGTGTGTGTGTGTGTGTGTGTGTGTGTGTGTGTGTGTGTGTGTGTGTGTGTGTGTGTGTGTGTGTGTGTGTGTGTGTGTGTGTGTGTGTGTGTGTGTGTGTGTGTGTGTGTGTGTGTGTGTGCGTGTGTGCGTGAGTGCATTGTATTATTTTTGTTCAACTCTCTCAGTGACTGCGAAACTAGTAGCTGTATTTTCCGTTGCAGAACAGCACTCATTGAGAGGAAGGCGCTCGGGTGGCGCAGTGGTTAAGCCCCTGTCCACCACCACAGAGGTTTGAATCCACCGTGGTGCATCCGGTTATGCAAAAACAATTGGGGGAGTCAAGTTTGGGGGTGGGTAACCCGGTAGGGAGGGTGATATTGGTCATTGCACGTACTCCTACGGGCTGGGACGGCACCTGTCAGCAGGGAGTGTTGGGCGGGAGGAGTAGGACGAAGGCCCTACGTCCGCCTGGTGGGGGCTCCTCACTGGCAGGTGAGTCAGTAGGATACAACAGCAGTGACAACACACAGAAATGTGTGTGGGGAGGAATTCATTGGAACTGAGGTGACCGTATGGGATGAGGTGTGTAGGTGTCATTCAAGGCCATGAGGGGGCACAGAAACTGAAGGTGATCTTAACCACTTCACAGGATACATGTGTAATCTTTAGTATCAGCCAATATTGAGGATGGGTGTTACAATAATATGTGGTAAAAGAAAAGCCAGTGCTTGCAGTTAGGGACATCTAGACAACAGCTTGATACTAAAGAAATTGGTGGGTTCTGCAATTCCTTAAGAATGTATCGTGTTCTACGTTTTTATGAACAAATGAACTCGCAAAGCAATATTCTTGTCACGATAAGGCTCAGAAACGGGTAAGGATCCAAAATGCAGGAACACACAGGAAACCAAGAGTTGAACTTGAACCAAACTTTACTTAAACACTTGCAAACAGAAGTATAGCTCACAGGGAAGATAAAATAGCAACTCAAGTTCTCCCACTCTGACTGAAACTAAAGAATAACAAACAAGCAACTAAATCACACAACCACACCCATTAAATACCCAACGTCTCAATTAACCCAAACAGTCACCGCTGGGGACCCCAGGTGGAACACGTCTCCCAATCAAGGCCGCACAGAGAGGGGAGGGGGTGAACAGAACCTCTGGGCAAAGACACTACAGGGCACACTAATAACAGGGAAGCGGGACACGATCGTGACAATTCTTGTCTATTAACATGTTTGAATGGCCAAAACTGTAAGGACATGTACTGTACACAAATAGCCTACTTTTAAATGAATGTATTCTCATGAAATTTGGTTCAGTCTTTAACAGACACCTCTCAAAGTTGGAGGACCTATATGACCCAGTAAAACTGCAGATCCTGTGTTTATTAAATAAAGCTTGGACTAGGAGATCCACATTACATTATTACATTACAGTGCATTTAGCTTTAGCAGATCCAGACGCTTTTATCCAAAGCAACTTACTATAAGTGCATTCAACATAGGTACTGTAGGGAACGAAACTACTAATCACCGGAAGTCTTAAGTGCATTATCTTCTAAAACAAGCAACTAAGAGTATACCTAGCGCTAAGGTAAAAGTGCAATATATCAGCTACCTATTTTCTTAAACAGATGAGACAAAGAGGAAATCAAATGAGCAAGAGCTAAAACCACTAAGTCGAATAAACAAGATCCAATAAAACAAGAGCTCGTAACAAATAATTGACAACAAGTAGGCAAGGCTAAGAGGAAGGGTCAGGGTAGTTTTTCCTGAAGAGGTGGGGTTTCAGCCTGCGACGAAAGATGGGCAGTGACTCTGCTGTCCTGACATCAGTGGGGTGTTCATTCCACCACTGTGGGGCCAGAACAGAAAAAAGCTGTGACCGTGTAGATCGGCCAGAAGGACCACTGAGCGACGAGGCAACTAGTCACCCTGAGGCGGCAGACCGAAGTGGTCGGGCAGGGGTTTTAAACTGGATGCGAGCCACTATGTGGAGCCAGTGTAGAGAATGGAGAAGGGGAGTTGTGTGGTAGAACTTGGGGCGGTTGAACACCAGAATCCACTCTCTGTGAATATCAATGGGATGCCATGTCATGTCAAGTGTATGTCATGACTGGGGCGGCAGTGGCTCAGGGGTAGAGTGGCCGGGTAGAGTGAACTGGAAAACTGCAAGGTTCTCAGTTCGATTCCGGGCTGGGGCGCTCCCCTAGAGTTAGTGTCGAAGTGTCCTTGAGCAAGACGCTGAACCCCTAATTGCTCCCGATGAGCAGGTTGGTGCCTTGCATGGTTTCCTCTGCCATCGGTGTATGAATGTGTGTGTGAATGGGTTAATGGCACAATCAATGTAAAGCGCTTCGGATAGAAACGCTATATAAATGCACCATTTACCATTTACCATTTATGACTCATATCAACAATAAAATACACTTAACACACTGTATGGAATTGTATGTATGAATACTGAAGTGACATACTTTATGCTTTCTATTGTAATACAACAACCACTTAATGCAGCAAAATCAGCACTGCTGTTTTGTTGCACGAAATATAATAGAAGACAGGAAGAGGGGAGCTGTAGCTCTGTTTCCTGCATGAGAAAGAAAAAAAGGTGAATGCGGTGTCATTGACCACAAAGTACCCATGATGAGTCCTTATTTGTGAAATAAATGTACATAATACATTGCTAATTATTATTATCATCATCTATAATACCACAGTGTCACCGCTATTATGAACACAACTAAATTGAACTCTCTTTATTCACTATAATCTGTCAGAATGACTTTACTGGCCAACATCCACAGCAGTGGTTGGGGGGAGGTGGTGAGGTTTCGTTCACGATTACCCGCCGAGGATTTCACAGAATTCGACCGCCTGAAAGCCATAACTCTGTTTGTTACGTCAACAGCAAGTTTCCACGTATAGTCTGTGGTCAAGAGTCTATTGCTTATTCTGCACTGTTGTGTGTTTGTGTGTAGTCTGTGCACATGCATGCATGCATGCACATTAACAAGTGTGTCTAAAACTATTTGCTAAAAGTCAATTCTGCAACAAGGAACCCCAATGTAGGACAACATAGATAACGGACAAAGTGAGTAAGATGGATAACATTTCTAACACATTTTGAAAAAAAGTGCATTATTGTAATCACTTAATGCGAGTGGTGGAAGAATTACTCAAATTGTGTACTTAAGTAAAAGTATCAATACTGCAATGTAGAAGTACAAGTCTGGTGTTAAGAATTTACTTGAGTAAAAGTACAAAAGTATTGGCATCAAGATGATGATAAAGTACCAAACAGTAAAAGTACCGAACGTTTGAAAACAGCAGATCTACAAGCTCACAAGGCGTCGCATCGCGACGCGTTGTGAGCTTGTAGATCTGCTATTTTCAAATAGCCTAGGTATAAGATAGGACTAAAGTGGTTAATGTATGTTTTATAATATAATAATTTATGTCTGGAAAGTGAATAGGGTGAATAAGGTTTTCAAATAATTGTAGTGGAGTAAAAGTACAACATTTGCGTCTGAGATGTAGTGGAGTAGCAGTAAAAGTATAGACAACTGGAAATACTCCAGTAAAGTAAAAGTACCTAAAAATTGTACTCAAGTAAAGTAGTAGTACTTGAGTAAATGTGCTTATAGTTACTTTACACCACTGCACTTAATGCACAATATCGGTATGTATATTATTAACACATACTTTTACTAATGATCTGTTCCGTCCTTCCTTAAGATGTCTGCAGATACTTCTGACAAGCCGGGCCCATCGAGGCGTGTGAGGCACGCTGGAGGAGACAGGGAGGAGAGACAGAAGGAGAAAAGAGAGGAGGAGGAGAGAGTGGAACGCATTGATGAAGGAGCAGAACGTCTCAGAGACCAAGGCTCCGGCTCGCGGGGGGTTACAGGTACACAGTAACACACTTATAGTGTTTCTCTCTGTCTCAGTGGTGGAAAGTAACTAAGTACATTCACTTAAGTTAAATGTTGAGGTATTTGTACTTTACTTTTTCCAGATATAAATTATGATATTATAAAACATACATTAACCACTTTAGCCCTATTTTATGGCTATTTTCAAATATTTTTGTACTTTTACTTTTGGTACTTTAAGTATATTTTGATGCCAATACTTTTGTACTTTTACTCAAGTACATTTTGAATTCTGGACTTTTACTTGTAACGGAGTATTTCTATATTGCAGTATTGGTACTTTTACCTGAGTAAAAAATGTGAGTACTTTTTCCACCACTGCTCTCGCTTCTCACTTCACCCAATATGTCTTGTGTTTTATTTTTCCTCTCATTTCGTTGTGTGGCATTTTAGATGAAGTCATCATTGCATGTTGAAGACATGCTCAGATGCATTATTGTACATCAGGCATATGAACCTTTCAGCAGAAATTAACCCATTAAGACCTGAGAAGATTCTTAATTTTTTTTTCTAAATCCTAACAAGTTTTTTGAAAAAAAAAAAAAAGATTTTCGAGATTTTTCAAAAATAGCAGATCTACAAGCTCATAGCGCGGCACTCGGTGCCGCGCTATGAGCTTGTATATCTGCTATCTTTGAATAGCCAAAGAAATCTAAAGTGACACAGATGCGTTCCAGGTCTTAAAGGCATTCTGAGTCCAATATACCAAATCACTTAAAGCTGCACATGTGTAACTTTCCTCCTCTACCCCGGATTTGAACCCGGATCTCCTGCCAAAGTGCTGAAATGTTTACCATTGAGCTAGTAGAGCCTGCCTGCTTGCTCGGGGGATACAATTGAATCTTGACCTTCGTCAAAATTTGTGTCAAACCAGAAACAGGATCGTGTCAAAGGTTGTGTCTCACCTAGACACAGGATCTAAATGTCTTAATAGAAGAGCAGGGAGACTAAATACTACCATCCAAATAAGTTATATTGTATTAACATACCGTCACCTTGCTAAACTAATGGCCCAAGTCATTTTTTAAGTTTTTCAGGAAAAATAAAAAACAGATCCAAAACAAAACTATATGATATTTCTTAATCATTTCACCCAAAACGTTCATAACAAATGATGTCTATTAAAATAAAAATAACACTGTCTGTCAGTTAAGTAACATAAGAGTTTTTAAATAGGCCAAAATAAATTCAGATTTAATCCCATTTAAACCTAAATCACAAAACCATGTGATTTAGGCCCAAATAAAATGTCTATATTGGCCTAAGTCACACTAGGGAGTTAGGCCATTATACTAAAAGGGGAGTGAACAGCATGATCCTTTTCAATTAGGAGATGGGCGATTTTACCAGAGGTGGCCAGTGTCATGAGGAGCTGACTTAGGCAAAAATATAATTTTCCTCAAAAAATGAATTAGGCCATTAGTTTAGCAAGGTGACGATACTCTACCATGCAGATTGAACAAAATTACATCTAATGCATGAATAAAAAAAGTTACATAGTCCCGCTTTAACTATATACTATTCACGCTGTTCTTTGAATTAAAGCATTTAAAGGGATAGTTCACCCAAACAATTATTTTTTTTCTATTTTTCTCGATTAGTCACCCCATGGAGACTTTTTTTTGATTTTTGTCGCATTCCTAAACCAATTTTTTTGATGACCATCGTACCGGTAGGAGACACAAAGGAGACTCTCTGTGTCTCCTACTGGAACTACCGCTGCCGGTCATCAAATTATTGGCTTAGGAATGCGACAAAAACAAATAAATATCCATAAATTCAAGTCTCCATGGGGTGACTAATCGATAGAAAAAATGTTTTGTGAACTATCCCTTTTAAGCTGATCATATTAAAGTTGAACTCTATTGTACTAATATCCTCCAGTTCTTCAGAGAGAACTCGATCTCCAGAGAGAGGTCGTCATCCAGAAGCAGCTCACCATCCAGATAAACATCGTCAGAACGTGTGCGGTGATTCTCACACTGCTGTCTGTTCTATTCGTGACCAGAACCGTAGACATGGCCATGGACTGTGAGTATCAGATGGGTCAAAGGTCAAATCTATGCACTTACACCAATACAATGACACTTGTTTCTCACACAAGAACCCTATACCATACTTCAGGGGTCTTCAACGTTTTCAGGCCAAGGACCCCCTTGCTGAGAGAGAGATGAAACAGGGACCCCCCTCTATATTGTATAAAATTGTGTTTTGTTTACTTGGTCTGTTCTTTTTTCCCTCTACACCAAACACCTCTTTGCCAAAAATAGCAGATCTACAAGCTCACAACGCCTCTGCGAGGCGTTGTGAGCTTGTAGATCTGCTATTTTTGGCTAAAGTTCTCCTCAGAAAAGTTCTATCACACAAAGATTTGGCGGACCCCCTGTAGTAACTCTGAGGACCCCCTAGGGGTCCCGGATCCCCTGTTGAAGACCCCTGCCATACTTAGTTAACTATAGTGTGTGTTCCCTACAGTGGTTTCCCAAACGTTTTAGCTCAAGACCCAAAAGAAAAAATTGGACGTTTATCGGGGACCCAAACTAGTGAAAATAGCAGATCTACAAGACAAATCACAACGCGTCGCTTCGTGCCGCGTTGTGAGCTTGCAGATCTGCTATTTTCACTACTTCGTAGACTTTTTTATCTTTTATTTATGCAAATGATTTGATTTATTTGTTTTGATTTATGAAACACTTTTGGAGTTGATTTCTAATGGATGAAAAGTTGTGATTTAACCTTTTTAAATCTTTTGAAATAATATAGATGTTTTTTTTTTATGTAGGAAGCGAAAAAAGGGGGATATAAAAATACCGACCCATAAAACTTGGTCCGCGACCCAAAAATGGGTCCCAACCCACTGTTTGGGAAACAGTACCCTAGTAACTTTATCATATTGACATAAAAAACACACCCGATCAGGAACACTTGAATCTCCTTTTCCACACAGATGCTTAAGTTGGACCTCATCATGAGCAGTAGCAACAGCTGTGTTTATCGACACCTTGATGTGTCCTTTTGCAGATAAATCGGCCATTAACAACCTGACCCTGGAGAGAGAGCTGTTCCTGTCCAGATATGACAACCTGACCGTGCTGTGCCAGACCATACACGGCGACGACCTGACGCTGAAGATAACCCAGCTGGAACGTGAATTGAGCCGGTGCAAGAGAGAGAGAGCAGGTGAATGTACAGACAGACAGACAGACAGACAGACAGACAGACAGACAGACAGACAGACAGACAGATGCTTACCCTTCACTACTTCCCTGAGTAATTGTCTTCTTATAAATACTCTACTACTGTATGTCAGGGGTCTTTCAAGAGGGGGTCCGGGACCCCTAGGGGGTCCTCAGAGCTACTATAGGGGGTCCGCCAAATCTTTGTGTGATAGGATTTAGTTTTTTTTACATTAAACACTTGAACCCTAGAATTCCTTTTCTGAGGGGAACATTAGCCGAAAATAGCAGATCTACAAGCTCTCAACGCCTCGCGCTGCGAGGCGTTGAGAGCTTGTAGATCGGCTATTTTTGGCAAAGAGGCTATAGGTGTTGAGGGAAGAAATTGCAGACTAAGTAAAAAAAAACTTGAATCTGAAACACAATTTCATACAATATAGAGTAGGGGGTCCCTGCTTCATCTCTCTCTCAGCTAGGGGGTCCTTGGCCTGGCTGAAAACGTTGAAGACCCCTGCTCTATGTCTTGATTATCTGTCAGTATGATAGGAAATCCATCTCTAAAACTCCTGTCTACTGTTCAGTCAAGTCGTGTCCCAGTGGATGGAAGCAGTCTGGATGCAGCTGTTACTACAGATCTACTGAACAGAAGACCTGGGTGGAGAGTAAAGGAGAATGTGAAAAGACAGGAGCACACCTGGTGATCATCAACAGCAAAGAAGAACAGGTTGGTGTAGTAGGCCTATCTGTCTCTGCGCGCGCGCGAGCGTGCGTGCTTATCAGTTGTGGAAAAAGTACTACATTTTTTTACTTAAGTAAAAGTATCAATACTGCAATATAGAAGTACTCTGTTGAAGTAAAAGTCTGGTGTTCAAAATGTACTTATAGTACCTTGAGTAAAAGTAGGCTACTCATTATGCAGAATGTCCCTTCACATTTTCAAATGTATACAAATCTTTTGAAAATAGCAGATTTGTGAGCTTGTAGATCTGCAAAATTTTCAAAAGGCTGAAATATATATACAGTAGGGCTGAAGTGGTTAATGTATGTTTTGTAATAATTATCAAAATCTACTAATAAAGAGTAACTAGTAACTAAAGTTTTCAAATAATTGTAGTGGAGTAAAAGTGCAACATTTGCCTCTGAGATGTAGTGGTGTAGAAGTAAAAGTATTGGAAATTGGAAATACTCAAGTAAAGTACAAATACCTCAAGATTGTGCTTAAGTACAGTACTTGAGTACATGTACTTACAGTAGTTACATGTACTTTCCACCACTGTGCGTGATTATGATGCTTGTGATGCTTTCTTTATGTAATGTAATGTAGGCTACTCTATTGTCTGCTTGTTTTTTATGTTTTGGGGGGGATTGCGGATGTAAATTAGCATCTTTGCTAAATCCTGTGTAAAGTAAAAAAGTTAAAGGTAGGGTAAGTGATTTTCTTTGGTTAAAATAAGTGTTCAATAGCTCTATATTCTGATAGTACTCATTTCTATAGTGTTTGTTCAGTAAAAGGAGTCTCCTTGTCTCTCCAGCTCTTTATAAAACAGAAAATGCATTTTCAGTTTCATTTCAATTTTATCCAATCAGGATAGATAACTCAATCAGGATATAGATTAAACAAGTAAAATTGGAAGTGATGACACTTAGAAATGAGCAGGCAAAATTGGAACTGGAACGCTATAAAAAATGAAGCTTAAAAATGGGTACTTTCTCCTGATTGGCTGAGATTTTGACACCTACCGGAAAATTATTATCTGTTGTATTTTCTGTTCATTAAAGAGCTGGAGAGACGGGGAGACTCCTGTTACTGAACAAACACTCTATAGCAATGATTACTATCAGAATATAGTGCTTTAACCTTCTAACAAAATACTTTTTGTTTTAACCCAAAAATATCACTTACCCTACCTTTAAGTAAATCATTATAGTGAAGATCTAAATGTATTATTATAAAATTAATTATGGTTCAATCATGTACAAATGATCAGGACTTCATCAGTGGATGGAGTGGTGAGGGTGACGTATGGATTGGACTGCAGAAGAGAGAGGGGACCGCCTGGACGTGGGTGGATGGAACAGCACTGACCACAAGGTGAGACACTTTAGACCAGTGGTTCTTAAACTTTTTCATGTCAAGGACCCCCAAAATGATATGTATTTGGCCGCGGACCCCCATCTAAAAATATTTTGTTCCAGGGACCCAGAAGCAAAGATTTGACTTACAAATGTTCGCTTAAAAAAAAAATATATATATACAAAGGTTTGCACAAATGTTCAACATTTTTCAAAAAAATAGCAGATCTACAAGCTCATAGCGCGGCACCGAGTGCCGCGCTATGAGCTTGTAGATCTGCTATTTTTGAATAGCCAAAGTATAAAAGGTTAAAGGGGTTAAAATGATTGTGATGCTATATTAAGACATCTTGCTGGGTACCCCCTGGAACCCCCCTAAGGACCCCTGGGGGTCCCCGGACCCCACTTTGAGAACTAATGCTTTAGACGGTCTTCTATTGCAATTCTATCCGGTGGTGGAAAGTATCTGAGTCCATTTACTTAAAGAACGACTTCACCCATTTTCAACCTGTCTTCATATAATTGGTCCTCACTAATGCTGCTCATGATTATATGGCACCATTTCTGTTTACTCAGTCTGTGTCTCAGAGGAGGGCTTTGGTCCTGTGTGGACGACAGCTCAGAAACCCGTCTACCAGTGACATCATCGATGGGGAATCCAAGCTAATAGAAACTTCAGGCTTTCTATTCCTGGAAAGTTAGCAGCATGCTATGGAAGCTATTGTTCTCGCGTTAATAAAAATCAAAATATAATAAATCTTGAAGTAAAAAAAAAACCCTTCCTAACGATGATGTCACTGGTAGACGGGTTTCTGAAGTGTATACTAGTTACTTTGCTCAAGTGCTTCTACATTGCAGTATTGATACTTTTACCTAAGTAAAACAGCTGAGTACCTTTTCCACCACTGATTCTATCAAAGTCCCTGTATGGACTAATCTGAGCTCCCAGAAGTTTTCGCCGGCGCGGCGAAGAACTTCTGGGCCAGAGCCCTGGTATTTGTGGGCGGAATGTACCTTACGCTCTGAATCTGAGCGGACACGCCTCTTACCGGTCTGAGAGCTGTGCAACTCGTCTAAAAAGTCCGACGAGAGGCAAACAGCAGTACACAACAATGGCGGCCGAAATTTCTCAAGGGGAAATTGCTTCCCGTCGATCCTATTTAGATGCAACACCCACTGCATGTGGATCCCGCCCCCTTTTCTTCATTGGCTGTTGATTTGAATCACAACGCAGTGGCCGCGCCCCTGCTGTCCAAGCTCCGACGCTAACCCTCCCAGACTATGTATGGACTGACTGAGTGGATGTGGTTAAATGCATGATGTGGTTTACTCTGCAGGTACTGGGGCAGCGGAAAGCCTGGTGGCTACGTTTACTGGGACTGTGCATACTACCAGAGCAGTGATGGAAAATGGTCCGATAAGGGCTGTTCATCAGAGAAAAACAACTGGATCTGTGAGAAGGATCTGTGAAGAGTATTTACTTCACCCCAAAAAATGACTTTTTTTCTATTAATTACGATTTTTTTCCCCCTTCGTTTTTGTCTCCTATACCGGAGACTTGCAATAGCAGCTTGGTGTTCTGCTTTGTGGAGTTGGTGATTAGTATGAGGGAAATGAGGAAACACTCAAACATTGTATTGTCCGGAAGTACCAACTGTCGTATCCATCATCCAGTTTTGGTTTTGACAGCAAATTTTGATTTAGTTTTAGTCATAGTCTTTGGAATATAATTCCATTTAGTTTTTGTCATATTTTAGTCATCTGAAATGTTTTACTGTTAATAGTCTAGTTTTAGTCGACTAAATATACAGTTGATTTGGTCGACTAAAATGTGTTTTGGCGTACCGTAATGGCTGCTTTTACACTTGGTTGCATGTTGAAAATAGCCGATCTACAAGCTCACAACGCGTCGCAGCGCGATGCGTTGTGAGCTTGTAGATTGGCTATTTTTAGACCCTAACACCGGAGTGCAACCAAACATAAAATGACTTGTCTTTTAGTTCTACTGGATCTCTTCTCCACTAGTCCCTCACTAACATTTTAGTCTAGCTTTTATTTGTTGACGAAATTGACAATATTTTTTAGTCTTAGTTTTAGTCATCATAGCACTTCGTTTTTATTTAGTTTTCGTCAGTGAAAAAAGGTAGTCGACGAACATTTTTCATCATAGTTTTAGTCGACGAAATCAACACTGCCATCATCATCACATTAATACAAGAGCCTATATGTGGTATGTGCCTGGACAGCGGGCGGACCTGAATCCTGGACTTTCTGACAGACAAACCCCCAGGTCACAATCTACCACTCTGTACATACAATTAATTTACATTCGGTTTTTTTTATTCATTCTATTTTGCAACATATGCTATTCGTACTGTTTTTTCCCTCTCTTTTGTTTTTATTTCATGGCTTTTTGATCATCTTACTGTTAATTGTATTGTCATCACACTGTTGAGGCTTTAAGTACAATAATTTCACTGCCTATATTGTTGCCACAGTTGTATTATAAGTCAATGGGAATGGAACACACAATATGGGACCAGGTTATGGGTTGATTGACAGCTGTTGCAGTTTATATCAGTTTTATATCAGTTTATTTTCCTAATAATGATGACTCAATCAGGCAATCTGGTACACACTTCCCCTTTTTGAGATTGACCTCTGACCTCCGAGTAACTGACAACATTGACGTGTCACCATGGTCATTTAGTGCACTGTTCCATGGAAGAGAGAAAAAAATACAAAATAAAAATCGACATCTATATTTAACAATCAAACAGCAGTGGTGGAAGAAGTAGCCTACTCACATTTTGTTCTTTAAGTAAAAGTATCAATATTGCAATGTAGAGATACTCTGTTACAAGTAAAAGTCTGGTATTCAAAATGTACTTGAGTAAAAGTACAAAAGTATTAGCATTAAAATGTACTTAAGTAAGCTACTGAAAGTAAAACTCATTTTGCAGAATGTCCCATTTCACAAGTTTCCAAATGTATGAAAATGCTTTGAAAATAGCAGATATATTGCAGCGGCTATTTTCAAATGGCCGAAATGTATATAGGGCTGAAGTGGTTAATGTATGTTTTGTAATAATAATCAAAATCTACAAAGTAACTAGTAACTACAGTTTTCAAATAATCGTAGTGGAATAAAAGTACAATATTTGCCTCTGGGATGTAGTGGAGTAGAAGTAAAAGTACTGAAAATTGGTAATACTCCAGTGAAGTTAAAGTAATTCAAATTTGTACTTAAGTACAGTACTTGAGTAAATGTACTTATAGTTACTTTACACCACTGAAAAGCACCGCTCTTTTGATGCATGGAACATACAGACAGGAAGGGGGGAGTTCACACTGTTTCCTGCATTGAAAAGTACCTATGATGTTCAGTCATTATTTGTGACATAAATTACTAGTTATTATTATCATCTACAATACCACAGTGTCACCGCCATTATGAACACAACTAAAGTGATCTCTTTTCTTAATTTACTCTCTAGTCTAATCCGTCAGAATGACTTTATCGGCCAGTTGGGGGGGGGGGGGGGGGTAGAGAGGTTTCATTCACGATTACCCGCCCAGGATTTCACAGAATTCAACCGCCTGAAAGACTGTGCCTGTAGACTGTGCACATGCATGCATGCACCTTTGTGTGTTTAAAGCCATTTGCTTTGGTTCAGAGTCGGAGATAATCGACAAAGTGAGTAAGATAACATTTAAACATATTTAGAAATATTGCATTATTGGTATTTTCTTTTTTTGGTTAAAAAGGTTAAAGTACTATATTCTTATAGTAATCATTGCTACAGAGCGTTTGTTCGGTCACAGGGGTCTCTCCAGCACTTACAGAATATACGTACATTCAAAATTTACATTCAAGATTTTTCAAAAATGTTCAAATATAGCAGATGTACAAGCGCGCAGTGAGCGTGCATATTTTCTATTTTTTAAATTTTTTGAATAGCCAAAGCAAAAATCTAAAATGACACAGATGCTTTCCCGGTTTTAATGGGCTAGAGGAACCGAGGCACAACAGGAAAGTGTAGATATTATTGGATGGAAATTGGGCCTCTTCCTTACTTCCTTCACAGGTGTTACCAATGATACTAATGAAGGCCCTGTGGCCTGTTCCATTCCATGTAGCACAGTGGTTCTCAAACATTTTAATTTTTAGGACCCTGAGAGCTTCATATATATCACTTCATATATATAACTCTGAGAGTGTACAATTGGAACCAAATGGACCCTTATGGGTCCATTTGGTTCCATTTGTACACTCTCAGAGTTACACACCCCGCAAGGGGCCATTTGGAACCCCCTCAAGTGTTTCCAGTGAGCCAACATGCACAATACCAGCACCCTGACTCTGTTCGACCAGAATGGAACAAAGCCTTCATTGGTATCATTGGTAACGCCTGTGAAGGAAGTAAGAAGAGGCCTAATTTCTTTCCAATATGGCTGCTGTGCATAGAGCCAACCAGAAAGTCAGCCGCATAGAATGGGTTTTATGTATATATATCTATGACAAGCTTTAGAGTGGGTGACAGCCAATAATTAAAATAATGTAATAAAACATTTTATAAACTAAACAGTCACCACCCTAACTTATCCAGCCGAAGTAATATAAACAAATGACAACAATTAATTAAACAAAACAGGAGAACAAAGTGGGCCCAAAACAAATGCTCCCCACCCCTACCAAACCCTGGCTGTAAATGTATATTAGTTCAATATCTTTGCACGATACAATGAGTAAACATTAAATAATGTGGTAGCTGGCAGTCTAGATAGGAGAGGAAAAAGCAGGACCTGGTCACCACAGGCCTCTTATACCCTTCTCTGTAGGCTGCAACCAATCATCTCCCCGGCGCTAACTTCAGTCTCTATAGGGGCTATGCGTGTGACATCAATGTACCCGGAATATATGCGGGAACGCCTACTGGAGTGGCAAAAAAAAAAAACGACTGTCTGGCCTTGACAGCCCCATACATCCAAACAGAAAAGTCCTATCTGATTGTATTAAACGGTGTTAAACTCACCAACATTGCGGCTGTACGGAAAGCTTGAAAGTGTCGGAGTTTGGAAGCACTCGTTCTCAACAACGCAACGTCCTGCTGCCTCCAGCATTATGTGACATTTAGAAACAGGTGGTACGCAGGACCGCAGACTGATGTGCATACCCTCTATTATCCAATCCCTCAATCAGCAAAACACCACCTGGCTGCAGCACAGCACCCTCAGACAACAGCAGGGAGCTCACTCACAGTGGTCGAAACATTGTTACACTTTTTGCTAAATACATTCTTTACTGGGAGCTACAGATACAGTATGCCAACTTTGCTTCCTTCTTCTCCAAGTTTACAGCACATCCCACATACAGTAACATGACCCCATGACCTCAGGGCCGTAACAAATGGAAGCATAACTGTCCTGTCCTTGAAGACCTTGTAAAGGAAATTCAGTGATTTGTTTCTAAACCTATTATACATAGCAGTAAAATTACAAAAATATTGGCATCATATACTTAAAGATCTATAAGCTCACGTGTCATGGATGCAACACACTGTGTGCTTGTAGATCTGCTATTTTCAAATAGACCAAGTATAAAATAGGGCTTAATTAGTTAATGTTTTGTAATAATAAACCAAATCTGCAAAGTAACTTGTAACTAATATAGCTGGAGTGGAGTAAAAAGTGCAATATTTGCCTCTCCGCATGTAGTGGAGTAGAAGTTATAAAGTATTGAAAACTGGAAATACTCAAGTAAAGTTATTTAATTACAGGAGTAAATGTACTTCCAAACTGTAGCAGATTGGTCAAGCTTCGCATGACGCTTCTGCCACTGTATCAACGTAAATATAAAACAATACTGTGTACAATAGTGATAACAAATAGTGAGAGGGATTTCAGTTCATTAGAATTTAGACCGGTCCACTTTTATCCACATTGGAGCAGGTGTGTGAAATGTTGCACTGGATGGTGCACCTGACTGGGGGGCCGGAGAAAACCACTGCCGCTGCTGTGGCAGTGGAACAAAAGGTGTATTCGTTTGGAGGGAAATGCTCCTCGGTCATCTATAACAACATGAATCCCATTGATGTGCATGTCTTCAACACAGTGTCTTTAAGATGGATGAAGCTGCCCCCACCAACAACCCCCGCCGAGGTTCCCTCCATGCGTTGGGACCACACAGCCGTGCTGATAGAGGACATCGTCTACGTCTGGGGGGGAATCAATTGGTGCGACGAGCTCGGCAACGTGCTTTATGCGTTCGACGTCGACGCCCACAGATGGTTCAGGCCCAGGATCTCCGGGACACTTCCGGAGGGGAGGTTCGGCCACTCGGCCTGCGTCTCAGGGAACGTCATGTACGTCTTTGGAGGATTCAATATGCAGGCTAGATGCACTAACGACATCTCCAAGTTGGACGCCACCACGATGGTCTGGTCTTTAATTAACACACAAGGCACTCTGGCACCCGTTTTATATCATCACACCGCCAACATCATAGGGAAGAATATGTTTGTGTTTGGGGGCTTCAGCTTCAACTTCAACCAGATCCACCACAACAACATCAAAGTGTTTGACACCGAGACAAACCGCTGGCTGAGCACGCCTCCTGCAAAGCTCCTGGAACGACGTTGGGGTCACTCGGCCTTCTCCTACAACGGGGAGCTGTACATATTCGGCGGCGACAACTCGGAGCAGACGTTCGACGATCTGTGGAAATTCAATCCAGAGACCTTCTCCTGGAAGACGATCGAGACCAAGGGGGAAGGCCCGTGCTCGTTCATGTCTAAGGTGTGCTACAGGATGTGCTGTTGCACGGTGGGGGATCGCGCCGTCCTCTTCGGAGGAGACAGCGCGCCCGACGAGCTGTTCATCTTGGACTTACGTCCTAGTCTGAAGACGCTGAGCAAGCTAGCGGTTATTCGGTACGGTCTGGAGCGGTCGGGACTCCCGCGAGACAGCCGGTGGGAACTGGCGACGATGACTGCCACCAACGGCAACTGAAGAACCGTAACATGAGTACGATAATGCTCCCTAACAGAGAGACCCAAGAGAAAGTGTATCACTTCGGTGAAACTGAGACGAGACGAGGAACTATTGTAGGCAGCATCATACGAGCGAAATCTACAGCCAAATGAACTGTGCCAGGGCAGACATATAGCCTTGATCTCCAGGCTTTTATTTCCCTTCGGGTTTTGCTCAAAAAGGAAAGCCTGGACCAAGCTGTTGAAATTTCTTGCATAGGAAGTGGGAGTCAACCTTTCATTTCCCCCAACCAACCAGAGTGCAGTGGGCGTCGCTCCAAATGTTGTGACGTCAGGGCTCTCAATGCTGCACATTGGGGGGGGAGGAAGAGGGGCGCGGGGAGGGCGCACAGATCGGTGAACCAATGGGAGCCCACCGATTGTTTTCACCGGAGGTTTTGAATCCGCCCCTCTAGGCCAGATATCGGACGGGGGCTGGGGCAGGCTGGGGCAGACGCGGCTTGCAAAGGAGATCTGTTAGAATAGATAGTTACGTATATGGTTTTTGAAAAGGATAAGTGGGAGTGGGAAGGAAGATGCAAAGGTGGAGACCTTTGTGTGTTGGTGTGATTTTTTTTGTGACAGAGAGGAAACGTGGGAGAGACACGCAGCAATGGTGTATAGTAACTAAAGTACTGTGCTTGAGTACAATTTTGAGGTATTTCTTTACTTTACTGGAGTATTTTCGAATTTCAATACTTTTACTTCTACTCCACTACATCTCAGAGGCAAATATTGTACTTTTTACTCCACTACAATTATTTGAAAACTTTACTTGCTAGTTACTTTGCATATATTAATTATTATATTATAAAACATACTTTAACCACTTTAGGCCTATCTTATACATAGGCTATTTGAAAAGAGCCGATCTACAAGCTCACAACGCGTTGTGAGCTTGTAGATCGGCCTTTTACTTACGTAGACAGGCCTTTTACTTGTAACAGAGTATATTTATATTGTGGTATTGCTACTTTTACTTAAAGGAGTAGTTCACCAAAAAAACAAAAACAATTACCCACCCCATGAAGCCTTGAATTCTGGTGTTTTGTTGCATTCCCAAGCCAATAATTTAACCGTCTCCTACCGGCTAATGTCTCCCGCGTCTCCAGTAGGAGACACTACCGGATATACACCCGGTCATCAAATTATTGGCTCAGGAATGCTACAAAAACAAAAAATCTCCATGAATTCAAGGCTTCACTATGTAATTGATAGAAAATAAGTCATTTTTGGGGTGAACTATTCCTTTAAGTAAAATATCTGGGTACTTTTTCCACCACTGACATGCAGCAAAGAGCTGTGGGTCGGATGTGAACTATTCATTTGCTGCTCTGTGATGTTTGAGGCGATAATAAAGAAAGCATTATAAGCTATATGAGATCAGAAATCACAGTTATGGGCTATTTGACAACAGCCGATCTACAAGCTCATAGTGCGTCTCAACGGGACGCACTGTGAGGTTGTTAGATCTGTTGTGTCTACGGTTCAATGGGCCTCAGATTTTTTGCTCGAACCAACCACTCTTGAGGTGAAGCCTGAGCCCGATCATCATATACAGCAGTGGTCCGGGGACCACCAGTACCAGTGGGAAAAGTACTCTAATGTTTTACTTACGTAAAAGTATCAACACTGCGATGTAGAAGTAGCCTACTCTGTTACAAGTGAAAGTCTGGTGTTAAAAATGTACTTGAGTAAAAGTACAAAAGTATTGGTATCAAAATGCACTTAAAGTAGGCTACCAAAAGTAAAAGTACTGAAATGTTTGAAAATAGCCTTGGTATAAAATAGGGCTAAAGTGGTTAATGTATGTTTTATAATGTAATAATGTATGTCTGCAAAGTAACTAGTATTAAAGTAAAGTTTTCAAATAATTGTAGTGGAGTAGCCTAAAATTACAATATTTGCCTCTGAGATGTAGTGGAGTAGAGGGAAAAGTGTAGACAATTGGAAACTCCAGTAAATTAAAAGTACCTCAAAATGGTACTTAAGTATAGTACTAGAGTAAATGTACTTAGTTACTTTACACCACTGATCGATACATCTTGTGTAGGCATGACATTTGGGGCGTGTATCACTGGTTTTGTCTCTAGGGCCACAGGGTCGCCATCTGCTGGATGAACATAGTCTTACCCAATTATTTTAATTATTAATAATTAATTACTGTGCCAGGAACACCAAAGGTCTGACAATTTGTGACAATTCTCCAATAAACCACTCAAACTTCAATGAAAGTGGAGATCAGCAATTTCATATGTTTACATAACTAGTGTGGAACTTGTTTACATAACACAACGCGACACATTGTGAGCTTGTAGATCTGCTATTTTCAAACATTTTAGTACTTTACTTTTTGGTACTTTAAATACATTTTGCAATACTTTTGCACTTTTACTCAAGTAGATTTAGAATTCCGGACTTTTACTTGTAACAGAGCACTTCTATATTGCAGTATTGATACTTTTTCCAGCACTGAAAATCTCACAAAGACAGTCACACCAGGGACATGAAATAAATATCTTTTATTGATTTCATCGTCATCATAGTCATAATTGTCGTCGTAATCATGAACACAGAGCGTCCTCTGTTCCGACACTCCAGAGTCTTGCCAAAAAAAAACAGCAACTATCTCGTCGGCACCGCTGCGTCGCACAGGACCCAACCATGCATAAAATCTCCAATTTGTTTCACTTTTTTTCTTAAAAAAAAAAAAAAAAAAAAAAGTAAAAGTAAAATAAAAAATATATATTAAAAAATTATACGTACCACTGATATACAGATCTGATATAAACAGACTCATTGGTCACAAACCAATCTGAATTATAAACATGGCTTCTTTTACAATACACAGACCAAACGTGAGGGATACAAGAGAATTTTCTGTTTTAAAAAGGGTACATTTTTTTTTCCATTTTATACATTTGTACATGATTTTTTTTTCTCCTTCTTCCTCCAATTTCAAACTTTTTCTTTTTTTCCTCCTACAGTCAGAATGCGCAAGGCATTTTAGGGGACGCAGTATCCCCTGAGCACGAACTGCAGTAAATGCACGTGCACGACACGCAAACAAACACACACGCGCACACGCGCGCGCGCACACACACACACACACACACACACACACACGAGTGGCAGCAGTGGCTATAGACACAAAAGACCTTGTAAAACTATTGGGTGTATTCTTAGGGAGCCTTGCTGTAGTTGGCAAACACATGTCTCCTTTCCAGCAACCTAAGAGTTAACTCACAATGGTGAATTAGGCCAGTGGTTCTCAACCTTCTCAGGCCGTGACCCCCCAAAAGAATCATATTTGAACTGGGGACCCCCCCTCCCCCAACCCCACCCTGACAAGCACTTGCAATTGTAGGAGTTCGGACATTACATTTAGTTTGACTCGGTTTCACTGATAAATATTGTGAAAATATTATTATTTGACAATTTGGCCAATGTTTCACCAATTTTTATACTATAGCTTGTTGATTACTTTTGATGCAGTAATGCGCTTTTTTGGGGGGGGGTATTAAAAAGGTCTTAAAAGTCCTTAAATTGTCACTTATCTGGGGACAACCTCCCCCCCAACAAATAACCCACAGGCTGAGAACCACTGAATTAGGCCATCTAACAGTGAAAATAAACCGTTACATTCATGTAGAATCCTTTGCTAACTGAACCACAATGATCAACACACACACACACACACACACACACACACACACACACACACACACACACACACACACACACACACACACACACACACACACACACACACACACACACACACACACACACACGCGCGCAAACATTCACTCACTCACTCCTTTACCTCTGTGTAAAAACAATAAATCGATCTTAAAATGTGCAAAAGGTCAACATTGCTAACAAAAAAAAAACAACTAAACAAAACAAAACAAAAAAGAACACATGCATCCGTGCTTTAACCAAGTCGTACGAAGGACATCCGAATCGGAATCGTGAAGAAGCATCAGTGATTAAAAAAATAAAAAAAGAAAAAGTAAAAGTAATATACCTTTTTCAGATATAGTGCATAACGGTTAAGTTCGTATCAAGCCCCCCCCCCCCCCCCCCCGGCACCAGCAGAATATTCAACAAGTGACACACCCGTCGTGAAAATGTTTGAGGGAGTGGTTAACAATGGATACCAGGGCTATGCCGCCATGTTGAAGAAGCGTCCAGGGAAAAAAAAATAATTAAGACACTTCAGAGCTAAAGCCCAATTTATGCTTTGTCGTGTGACTGTCGCTCGCCTAAATGGCGAGGCATAATTTGGGCTTTACACGTGTTTTTTTTTACGACCAAAACCTGAAGGCTCATTATGCTTTCATTCACCCAAGTCAGAACATCGTATCGTCTGTCGGGTGGAAACCTCAGTATGACCAAAACTGTTACTTTTCACGAATTCGAATGAAAAGAATAGCAAAAGTAGCAGATATACAAGCTGGAAACGCACTGCTTCGCGTTGCGTTTCGAGCTTGTATATCTGCTGCTTTTGTGCAACGCAGCAGTGTGATCGAGTAGGGCATTCATTTACGAAAATAAAGAGATTAAGAGGTTTCTGCCCCGACAGAAACGATATAGAAGCTTCCATAAGGAAATCCCTTTGTTTTGTCAATGAAGAGACTCTAATCTTTTCTTGTCACTATTCAAACTACGGTGGCGTGTCCCTCCTAGCCATTGGTAGCAACTTACGAAACACTTCATGACAGGCTCTCTATTGCCTAATTTCTTCCAGAACCTCCATCGAAAGTACCATTTACGTATCACTCTTATTCATGGGACAAAACCCCCCCCCCCTCCCTCCCACTCTGGCTTCGAATGCTATCAATGCACTCGATGGGACATTATCACGATTTATCAGACCATTCATTGGGCGTGATCAGGAGATACTGACCTACACGGAGACAGAGCAGTCCCCGCAACGTGATTTACGATTGCCTGTGCCTGGTCCGGTATATAACTCGGACGGCGCTGAGTAGACTCAAGCGAACGTCGCAACGTTCAGCGCTTTAGCTCGCTCGGTGGTGCCTCTTGTGGCTCCAGTTCGCTTGAGACTGCGCGCCTCCGTCATGGTCCGAAACTTAACTTTATGTAAGTCCTCTCCGACGGTAGGTCAGTATGTCCCGATACATGGATTAAAGTAACATTAAATCTCACGACTGAAAATGTCCTAATGTGCGATTTGTGAAACAGTGTGAAAGGATCCCCCACACACACACTAGCGCCGATTCCTAAACAATGAATACAATATGTAAAATTGGTGCTTTAGTAATATCTATAATATAATATAGCATATAATAGATGCTTTAGTAATATCGTTCCTGCTGTTCTACATACTGCCAACCATGTGAAGAAATCACAATTCAGGCTTTAACCTTTTCTTTTATATGAAATATCCGAGACGAATAAGATATTATGGAAGATGCTTCCGAACACATTGCTAGTTTGACCACTTCGAATGCTCTGATCTTAAAATAACCGAAAATAGCCTTTCTACAAGCTCTCAATGCGTCGCAGACGCATTGAGAGCTTGTAGATCGGCTATTTTTGCTGCGCAACATGCTTCCATAGGAGACATGCTGGCTTCCATGGAATCCAAATGATGTGAAATCAGTCTTGGTGACTGAGAACTTTAATCCATGCCCGATAACACCCAATGAATGGTCTGATAAATCGCGGGTAGTACGACAGTATGTCGCCTACTTTCGCCCATTCAATGCTCTGATAAAACGTGATCATGTGCCATTCAATGCATTGATAGCATCCGAAATCAGGAGAATTCGCCTATTTGCTTCCGAGAACCTTTTTTTCTTTCAAGGCAACCTTTATGGACATTGTCGACTATGTCGAGCTGAATTAAGGGCAGCTGGCGAGAGAGAGCCAATGATATAACCAGAGACAAGAATGGAGTCATTTCATAGAAAGCAGATAAGGTCCATATTTCTTTTTTTTTAAAGGAAACTGACAAAACAAGTGCTTTTTTCAGCAAGTGTGTGTGAACTACAGTATGCTGCTGTGGTTTGATTGGCCCTTTAAGTACCAAAAGATTTTACAGCCGAGACGGTTAACTTGTACTCTAGTACGACTTGGACTTGGGAGTTTCGAACGGGTCTTTGTCACATTGTCCATATTATGCGTTTCAGAATTGTTCTGTGTACTGTGTGTTGTGGATATGTGTTGCGATTTATGCTTTGCTGCAGCCCAATATTCCAGTTTGGGGGCAAATAAAAAAAAAACATTTTCAACACAGCAGCTGACAACGGTAGCTGACTTAGCTGGCTACGTCTTCATGTGTGGTCTCTCTGCATCCTGTTATCAATCTTTATCCTGTTCTCTCCAAAGTTCAAATGAATTCGATATATTTCTTGGCACTGCACAAACCCTGTTTATGAGTGTTTGGATACAAGCTACGTACCTTAAAGCAGAGGAACAGTACTCTTTAAGTGCTCTGACCTTATCTCCTCATATACTGAACACCTAGCTCTTCAGTGTGTACCTACTTTGCAGACTAGTGGAGTGTGTGAAGCTTAAAGTACAACCAAGCCGACGGTTCGGCTGAAACCAGCGGGGGGGGGGGTGGGTTCTGAGTGTTTGGGGGTGGTCTCACACGATGTAATCCTCACAGTAGAAAAAAAAAAGCTGCTTGGCTGTCGTCTCGGTCACGTTTTAGCCAATTAGAGAATTCATAATCTGGTTGCCATGCAAACAAAGAGGCGACCCATTCGTGCAGTGACAGCACTTCATTTGAGAAATAGATTACCCCCGCCCCGCCAAGCAAGCGACACCGTGACCCCCCCCCCCCTCCCCCCCGCTGTTGTCGACCAGCGGTCAGCACAGTCTATTTTGACCATGAACATAACATTTGACACCAAATACACCAGCATAACACAGTGGTGGCTTGACTGAAGCACATTTCGTAATGGTACCGTTCCAACACTGGAGGAGGGTACAAGGACCCAAACATCTGTACAATGCTGGATATATTCCTGCGCGTCGTGAAGCTTTTTTTTGACAGATCAGTGCAACGACTTAGCCGTCCTGGTCACTACTTCCAGGCAAAGTACCTGTGGCTCTGACGGCCGATATCGAGTAGCTAGCTAGCAAGCTGTGAGCTTCTTTACAGGCAAAACAGATCTTCACTATCGTACCTGGTTTTGTTAGGCTTATAACCAGCCATTAACACGTGAGAAGAGAGGGATTTTTGCACCCAGAAGAACACTCAAATGACTCTTCTTGCACGCGTACACCGTTGCCACCGTTGCCACGGAAATATGCACCACTTTGAGTCTAATTTGAGCCTAACCCTACAGCACAACGAAACATGGATAAACTTGAATCGGCGGGTGAATTGGAGCCAAAACCGAACCTGACAACACCGGGACAGTGTCATATAGCCGTTACATATGGCCAATCGACTGTGAGCTTTCCCTCTCCCGGCCATGTAACGCTGAAATCGCTCAAACAGCCCTGGGAATCTACCATGAGGACCTATGGTAGCCTAGATGCTTGGAGATAAAAATAAAAAAACGGAACCCGTCTCCTTCCATTTCAATAGTGGCAGGGTAATATGACCACAGTTTCACCCATTAAGACCAGGAACACATCTGTGTCATTTTAGATTTTAGCTATAATCATTATTTCATACTATTATTTAAAAAAAAAAAAAAAAATCGTGAAAATGTGTGCAAATCTTTGAATATATAAATATATATATTTTTAAAGCTAACATTTGTAATTCAAATCATTGCTTTTTTCAAATCATATTTTACTAATGTTGGCTTTAAAAAAATACATATTCAAAGATTTGGACGCATTTTCACGATATAAAAAAAAAAAGAAGATCTACAAGCTCATAGCTCAATAGCCAAAGACATCTGAAAATGACACGGATGCGTTCCCAAAGCGCATCCACACAGTTGAGACAATATTCCACGGGGGTCGAGGAGAGGCGTAAAAGTGAGCGACCTCCGCCTTTTTTTTGCTACTTCGACCGACTTGGCTGGCGTTCAGTGCTTCATCTCAAGCAGGGCAGGAAACTGCCTTTTTCAGCACAGCACCAGGTTATCAAAATATAAAATAAATAGGCTCTATGCACAGCAGCCATATTGGGAATGAATTGGGCCCCTTCCTTACTTCCTTCACAGGTGATACCAATGATACTAATTAAGGCTCTGTTCCATCTGTGGCATAGTGGTTGTCTTATTTTAAAGGACCCCTATAACTCTGAGAGTGTACAAATGGAACCAAATGGACCCGTAAGGGTCCATTTGGTTCCATTTGTACACTCTCAGAGTTACACACCCACCATAAGGGGCCATTTGGGAACCAAAATGGAGTGTTTCTAGTGAGCCAACATGCATGATATCAGCACCCTACCAGACTGGAACAGAGCCTTCATTAGTATCATTGGTAACACCTGTGAAGGAAGTAAGAAGAGGCCCAATTTCTTTCCAATATGGCTGCTGTGCATTTAGCCTATTACCAGTCCTTTTCACTATTTTACAAGCTAGCTCAACGGTGACTGAAAACATTGACCGCAGCATCTTGACAAAGTGACCCGGTCATGAATCCCCAACCTTGTTATAACTGTTATTTTCACAGAGTGGAAATTCCGTCGCGGTTATTTATCCGAACCAAGTGTCGGTAGACAAACCGGAGACCAGCCAAAGTTTAACCAGTATTCGTCTGCTGGCTGGTGGTGGCAACGTCCCACCCTTGTTGTCAAGCTATTTGTAGCCGAGCTCAAGAGAACCGCAGGGACCAGTAGTGACCAGGAATCCTCCTTTTTAAAACGGACGAGGCAGAGACACGGACGTCATGGGGGCTGAATTCGAGATCCAGCTGGAGTGAAGCTATAACGGAAGCGACGGGCAGTAGATCGAGGAGGTACGGCGGACACTAAAAAAAACAAACGAAGACCGTGGCCCACGGGCAGGCGTCCTCCAGACAGTTTATAATGTGTGTCAGAGTTTACCTGTGGGATGCTAGCTAGAAAAGCTTCCTATGCTGTTTTTCTTTTTCTATCGTTTGTTTGTTTTTTTTATAAAGAAAAAAGGCACAAGGCACAAAACAAAAAAGGACAGTGGGGGAGGGGCCGAGGTCGGACGAGTAAACTAAACTGACGGATGGACATGTAAAGCAGGATGACAGGAAACCCCGAGAAAAGACGAAGAACCGACTACCGGAAACGGAGTGTGTGTGTGTGTGTGTGTGTGTGTGTGTGTGTGTGTGTGTGGGGGGTACAGAGGGGACGTTAAGTGCCATTAAGGCCGGCAACGCATCCGTGTCATTTTAAGATTTATCTCGAAAAAATAGCAGATCTACAAGCTCATAGCGCGGCACCGAGTGCCGCGCTATCGAAAATTTGTGCAAGTCAAAACGTCTCAACGAATGTCTTAATTTTTTTCTGAAAAAAGCTATTGTTGCTATATCAGTGGTGCTCAAACTTTTTCTTTGTCAAGGATCCCCCCAAAATTATACGTTTATGGCCGCCGGTCCCCATCAAAATATGTTGTCCCCCCCCCCCCCCCCCGCCCCCTCAGGAGCAAAGATTTGAGTTAAAATGTTGTTAAAAAAAAAAAATATATATATATATATATGTATTCAACACAAATGTTCCCAAGATTTTTCAATAATAGCAGAACTACAAGCTCGGAGCGCGGCACTCGGTGCCGCGCTACGAGCTTGTTAGATCTGCTATTATTGAATAGCCCAAAAGTATAAAATAATGTTTTATAGCTAGCAAAACATCTAAAATGACACCGTATGCGTTCCCGGTACTTAATGGGTTAAAGGCAGAATCGTGACAGAGGGGGGGGGTGGGGGGTGTGTCCGTTGGGGGGGGGGGGGGGGGGGGAAGGGGGTTTGCTCTCTGCTTCCCGTGTTCTGACCTCCGGGGGTCTCTCGTTCAAAAATCTATAGCAGCGGGTCCGGGACACAAAAAAAACCAACACCGGGGTTTTTTTTTTCTTTTTGCAGCAGAGTACATTCTGGGGTCAGGTTCGAAGAAGAAGGCAGAGGGTCGGGGGTGGTGGGTGGGTGGGGGGGTCAGGTAAAGAGGGAGGAGGAGGGGGGGAAGCCACTCCAGATCCAATCTCCATTATACTAGGTCCACAACACCGATTTTTTTTAAGTCCCATTCACAAAAAAAAACAACGAACAAAAAAAAAAAACACGTTTGGCGAAAGAAACCGTACAAACATAAAAAAAAAAAAAGAAACCGTACAAACATTAAAAAAAAAAGAGGAGACATTTTCAAAAGGAGTTCATCTCATCTTTTAAGGGGGGGGTGGGGGGTGGGGGGGGAGTGCTTACCCCCCTTTTTCTATGTGAAATTAAGGTGCAACTTTTTTTGTCTAAAATAAAAACATTTGCGTCCTCTGTGGGGGCGGAGCCTCCAGGAAAAGGAGAGCCTAAAGGGGAGTAGGTCGCCGCCCCCTTTTTCATCCCACCAACCAACCAACCAGCACTCCAGTTTTCCCACATTCGCTAAAAGATCCTCCCCCGGCGAGTTCTTTCTGGTCCAATGGGGGGGGGATGGGGGTGGGGTTCAGAGGGAGGGTGGGTGGGGGGGACACCCTATCAGGTAAGGCCGTGTCTGGCAAGTTCGGCAGGGAGGGGGGCGAGGGGGCGGTGGTGGAAAGTAACTAAGTACGTGTACTCAAGTACTGTACTCAAGTACAATTTTGAGGTATTTGTACTTTACTTGAGTATTTCCAATTTCCAATACTTTTACTTCTACTCCACTACATCTCAGAGGCAAATATTGTACTTTTTACTCCGCTGCAATTATTTGAAAACTTGAGTTACTAGTTACTTTTCAGATATACAGTAAATTATGATATTATGAAACATACGTTGACCACTTTAACCCTATTTTATACCTAGGCTATTTGAAAATAGCCGATCTACAAGCTCACAACGCGTCGCAACGCGACGCGTTGTGAGCTTGTAGATCTGCTATTTTCAAACATTTTTGTACTTTTACTTTTGGTACTTTAAGTACATTTTGAAGCCAATACTTCTGTACTTTTACACAAGCACATTTTGAATTCTGGACTTTCACTTGTAACGGAGGATTTCTTACGTTGCAGTATCGGTACTTTTACTTAAGTAAAGAATTTGAGTACTTTTTTCCACCACCGAGCGACTGAGGGGGGGGGGGGGGGGGAGGAGGGGCAGAGGAGGAGGGGGGGTTCAAGGTTCAAGGGGTTCAGGCTTATTAATTAATGTACAAAGATGTGCCTCAGTAGTTCGTCGGCGGACGGCCTCTGCTTGGTCTCCACGAAGATGCGCTTGAGGAAGTCGCGGGAGTGGTCCGAGACGTGGCCCGGCAGCGCCGGGTTGGTGGGCTGCGTGGCGATCTTGAAGATGGCCGCCATGGCTTCGAACTCCGCCCACGGCGGCCGCTGGGTCAGCATCTCCACCACGGTGCAGCCGACGCTCCTATATTATACGAAAACGACAGGGGAATGTGTGGAATGAACAGCGACGACTGCGTTCCCAGCCTGATCGCCAGAGAATTAGTATACATTGCACGGATTTGTGCATGTCATTCCGTGCATAGTCGCCTAGAAACCCCCAAATTCCGTGCATATGTACGGGGAGTCCCACGGTGGGCGTAACCAGTCGCAACCCGGAAAACCCCGGAAGTAGCGCAGTCCCCACAACAACATTTACGATTCTGTGCCTATCGGTACGTAACTCAAACGGCGCTGATTAGGCTCAAGGGAATGTCGCAATGTTCAGGACGGCAACTCGCTCGCTTTAGCTCGCTCGGTGGTCCTCCCACAAGGACCCCCAGGGGTCCTTGAGGGAGTTACATTAACATTGATTTTACAATATAAATCAATGTTAATGTAACTCCTTGAGGGAGTTACATTAACATTGATTTTACAATATAAATCGGGGTCCCAGAGATAGAGATGCCATTAAATGGGGGTCCGTAGCCTCTAATGCATGTCAAACTGGGGGTCCTTGAAATTAAAATGGTTGAGAATCACTGCTAGAGCCATAAAAAAATATTTCCTTGAGGGAGTCCCTGGCATCATTTTCAAATGGGGGTTTCAAATGGGGGTCCGCGGGCTAATAAGTTTCAATTTGGGGGTCCTTGACATGAAAAAGTTTGAGAACCACAGCTCCAAAGCAGTGGTTCTCAAACCTTTTCGTCCCAAGGACCCCCAAATCGATAAGTATGGGGCCGCGGACCTCCCACCTGAAAATATGTTGTGCCAGGGACCCCCAGAAGTAATTTTTCGCCTTTTAGAAAAAAGATTTCAAAGATTTGCACACATTTTCAAGATTTTTCAAAAATAGCAGATCTACAAGCTCGTATATTTTTGAATAGCCAAATTATAAAATATGGATAAAGGGGTTAAAATTATTGTGATGCTTGCTTTATTAACCAATTTTGCTGGGGACCCCCTGGTATCCCCCCCAAGGATCCCTGGAAGTCCCCGGACCCCACTTTGAGAACCAATGCTCCAAAGACACCGTTTCACAAACAGAGGGTCGGGACCCATTTTTAATCAGTCGCAAATAAGTATCCCTTTATTTTTCGTTTCCAACATTTTGTTTTTTATTCTCATTTTTTTACCCCCCCCCAGATCTGCAAGCTCGACTGCTTTCACTAGTTTGTGTCCCGGCCCAGGGGAGACATCAAACTTCTCGTCTCGAGCTAAAAGTTTGAGAACCACTGCTCTAAGGGCAGACACACACTGTAGGACTTTTGAAGTGGTCGGGGAGTCATCTGATCGTTAAGCATTTCACACTACACGAGCCTCTTTCTTGAAATCGGCTGTCATATATCGTTGTTGTGGTTTTCACTACACGATTGATCGGCAAATTAATAAATTAATATTTGTCCGCAGAAATATGTTGTGTCTAAAAACCCCAGGCATACAAGATGTGTGGATTTGGAAAATATTCCACAATTCACATTTCTTTCAAGATTTTTCTTAAATAGCCGATCTACAACCTCACATCAACGCTTGCAGATCGGCCATTTTCAAATATTTTATAATATTTAAAGTGCTTTAAAGGTGGCCTAGTCACTTTTGTTGGGCTTGTTTTTATAGACCTGGTTGCTTATTTCTCTTACAAAATCCCCCCCCCCCCCCCTCCCCCCCCAACGCTCGCTCACTCTCTCATCCTATTTTATAATGTTTAACTTAATACAGGACTGGACGGTAATATTGTGGTACTATGCGGTCAGGTCCAGCGACCCTCCCCTAGCCACAGTGGCAGTAATGTGCTCTCACTGGCTGTAGAGAGTGATCGCAGCCCCTTTCACGTTGCATGATGTCCAGGCGGCGACAGAGCCAAATATCAAACCTGCTAGATATCTAGACACCCTCGGGAAGGCATCTCCGAGTGCCATTATCGTGGCCGGATCCTCTCGCAGAGCCTTTCACACACAGCGAGAGCAAAAGCTCTGCGATCACAACCCCCGATCTGCGTCAGATCGGGGGGTTTGTCGGCGAGACCCAAAAAAGGTCCCCGACAGCATAATCGGACCAAATATCCTACAGTGTGTACGCACCTTAACTGTGGCACCCCTAATTGTCAGTGGAATATTGCTGACACACCCATATCAGGAGTGTGTGTGTGTACCAAAGGCCAACACGGAAGCTTATGAATGGCCAGAGTGGCGCTGTTTTACCCTGCGCCGACCTGCAGTGTCAGAAAGAATTTATTTTAGCGCAAGTGAATGTTTTTTTTGACAAACTTTAGACTAGATTTTCTTACCGTCATAAAAATTGTCATAAATTCTATATGCTTCCAGTCGCTAGTTTAAAGTCTCCTTTCAATCATCAGGATATGCGTTTTGCTAAATTATGGTCCCATTTATTTTAAAATTGATGATATAGTAGGCTATTCTCTAGGAGGGGCGGGATGATTTGATTGACAAGCTACACAACCAATAGCATTCCTTCCCCGCCCCGCTCTTGATTGACAAGCTACCCAACCAATAATGGTCTGGTCGCAATCTGCAGGATATGACGCGATATTGAAGGATGGCGGACCTACAGTCTTGGAACAATCGGCTTCATTTTCGGTCTGTAGAAAGCAGGGGAGTGGCTTTGTCCATCTCATTTATACAGTCTATGGTGGGCACACATCAGGAGTGTGTGTGTGTGTGTGTGTGTGCATCCTGAGGGCTCATGTCTTACCAGATGTCAGCCTTCCTGCCGTAGCCCTCTCCGCTAATGACCTCCGGGCTCATCCAGTAGGGGGTGCCGGTCACCGACTTGATGCCCGTGCCCGACAGGCAGATGGTCTGGAGACGCCTGCTGGCCCCGAAGTCGCCCAGCTTCACGTTCCCCACCGAGTCACGCAGGATGTTGGCCCCTAAAGGGAGGGACGGGGTCAAACAATTAAACCCGTTGGCTGAACCACATATCGGCATTGTCCCATGTGCACGCACACACGCACACACACACACGTGTCCAGGAGATCTCCCCCTACCAGTACATCTGGTGATAAATTCAACGTAGGGGCTTGAAAACAAGCCCCCGCTACGTCCTACCAGGGAAATTCCCCCCTGTCAGGTGACAAGAAGGTCAGTTGGCTCTCATGCACTGAAGGAAGCATGAGCTCGGCCCTGGCCTCCCCAGGCTGTGGGGGACTGGTGTAGCGCTGGTGTAGGGCTGGTGTAGCGCCCAGGATCACTTAGGAAATTGGCACCGGGTGAAAAAAATGGGTTACAAAAATCGCGGGATAAAAATTATTTAAGAAAAAAAGAGAACAGCAGCCTAAGCCAAGGGTCTTCAACAGGGGGTCCGGGACCCCTAGGGGGTCCTCAGAGCTACTATAGGGGGTCCGCCAAATCTTAGTGTGATAGGATTTAGTTTTTTTTACATTAACCACTTGAACCCTAGAATTCCTTTTCTGTGGGGAACATTAGCCCAAAATAATCCTGGCTATTTTTGGCAAAGAGGCTATAGGTGTAGAGGGAAAAAATAGCAGCAAAAAAAAACTTTAATCTGAAACACAATTTTATACAATATAGAGTAGGGGGTCCCTGCTTCATCTCTCTCTCAGCTAGGGGGTCCTTGGCCTGAAAACGTTGAAGACCCCTGGCCTAAGGCCACTGCCTTGAAAACCAATCCTGATACCGTCCCAATACCAAGGACTAGGGGTGTGCCGATATATCGTCCCGCGATATATCGTGATACGTTTTCGTGACCATATGTATCGTTTTGGGAGAAAAAAAATGTCTTCTTAGCCCAATATCGCATCGTTTCATGAAATTAGTGTATCGGCACACCCCTACCAAAGAATGCCTTGAAGTCTTTCCATTTAGGGATGCGCGATATATCGGCCAACCGATATATATCGGTGTGCGCGCACGCGCACACACACACACACACACACACACACACACACACACACACACACACACACACACACACACACACACACACACACACACACACACACAAAGTGTAGGACAGTGGTTCTAAAAGTGGGGTCCGGGGATCCCCAGCTAAATGATGGGTAGTTAGGAACCAAATGGACCCTTATGGGTCTGTAACTCAGAGTGTACAAATCGAACCAAATGGACCCCTTATATGGGTCTGTAACTCGGAGTGTACAGTACAAACCAAATGGACCCTTATGGGTCTGTAATTCAGTGTCCAAATGGAACCAATTGGTCACAATTTTCAAAGATAGGCCTACTGGAGAAACTTTTCAATAGCAGACTAGATTCTTTTTTGGAAAGATTTAATGTAGCCTACTCTCAGAGAGTCAATATGGTTTTAGAACTAACAGATCAACATCTCAGGCATTGATGGAATCCATTGAAAGAATCACAGATGCAATTGGAATATTAATTTACCTCAAAAAAGCTTTTGACACTATCTATCACAACATATTAATAAACAAACTGGAGAAAATAGGTATTAGTGGCATTGCAGTAGACTGGATTAAGACAAAGTTATTTGGACAGACATCAACAGTTTGTGAAGCTGGGAAAATACAGCTCAAATCATTTGGACATTGCTTAAGTTGTGGCGTCTCCCAGGGGTCAGTATTGGGGCCCAAACTTTTTATTCTTTACATCATATATTATATTATTCTTTATATCATATATATACATATATTTGCCAAGTGTCTAAGCTGCTGTCACTGGTACTTTTTGCAGTTGACACAAATGTTTTTTGCTCTGGGGATTATCCAGATGATAATATAAAATAATTAGGAATAAACAGTGATTGCTTTTTCAAATTCAGTGTTTACACATGTTTTTCAGAATGGATAAAACATTTTTTTTTGACATCGGTTATATCGGTTATCGGCCATAACAGCAATATATTATATCGGATATCGATATCGGCCAAAATGTCACATCGGTGCATCCCTATTTCCATTGGTTCTGAAATAAGTCGTTTCCACCCAGTTCAAGCCCCTACAGCCAATTGAGATGTCTCCAGATGCAGTGGTGGTAAGTAACTAAGTACATTTACTCAAGTACAGAACTTAAGTACAATTTGGGAGCATTTTTACTTCATAATGGAGTAATTCCAATGTTCAACACTTTTACTTCTACTCCACTACATCTCAGAGGCAAATATTGTACTTTTACTCCACTACAATCATATGAAAACGTTAGTTACTAGTTACTTTGCAGATTTAGATTTTTATTACTAAACATAAATAAAACATACATTATACATAATATTTAGGCTATTAGAAAATAGCAGCTCTACAAGCTCACAGCGCTTCATGATGCCTTGTGAGTACTTCTACTTCCGTGTGTGTGTGTGTGTGCACACGCACGCACGCTCACAAACCTTTGATGTCCCTGTGGACGATCATGTTGCTGTGGAGGTAGGACACTCCCTCGAGGATCTGGCGCGTGTAGCGCCGCGTCACGTTTTCCGTCAACGCGCCGTAGGACTTCAACTGGTCTTTGATGGAGCCCTGGAGAATGGCAGGGAACGCAACACGTGAGTGAGTAGTAATGCCTTTACCAGAACGACGTGCAGGGCTGTCACATGGATTAAAGCTAGTTTAAATCTCACGACTGAAAATGTCCTAATGTACGATTTGTGAAACCGTGTTAAAGGATCCCCCACACACACACACTAGCGCCGATTCCTAAACAATGAATACAATATGTACAATTGGGATGCTTTAGTGATATTGTTCCTGCTGTTCTACATACTGCCAACCATGTGAAGAAATCACAGATTCAGGCTTTAAACCTTTGCTTTTATATGAAATATCCGAGACGATTAAGATATTATGGAAGATACTTCTGAACATATTGCTAGTTTGACCACTTCGAATGCTCTGATCTTAGAATAACCGAAAATAGCCTTTCTACAAGAATAACCGAAAATAGCCTTTCTACAAGAATAACCGAAAATAGCCTTTCTACAAGAATAACCGAAAATAGCCTTTCTACAAGCTCTCAATGCGTCGCAGACGCATTGAGAGCTTGTAGATCGGCTATTTTCGCTGCGCAACATGATTCCATAGAAGCCATGCTGGCTTCTATGGAATCCAAATGACTGAAATCAGTCTTGGCGACTGAGAACTTTAATCCATGCTGTCACCATTACAGATTTAAGTTACAAATAAAACTAAATGGAATTTTATTCAAAAGACTATGGCTAAAGGTCCTTACACACCGGGGGCGATTTTTTTCATGCAAATAATACGTTTTCTTTTGAAACCTTATAAAGTCAATGCAAGCTTCCACGTCAGTTTCGCGGAGTGAAAAAGCGTCTTTTATTTATTCAGAATTTTGCGTATATTCGCATAATCGCCGGTGTGTAATGACCTTAAAACTAAATCAAACTTTGCTGTCAAAATCAACACAGACAGGGCTCTCACCAGTGTTGATTTCGTCGACTAAAACTATGACGAAAAATGTTCGTCAACTACCTTTTTTCACTGACGAAAACTAAGACTAAATGTATTGACAATTGTTCAACAAATAAAAACTAGACTAAAATGTTAGTGAGGGACTAGTGGAGAAGAGATCCAGTAGAACTAAAAGACAAGTCATTTTATGTTTGGTTGCGCTCGGGTGTTGCAGCACGCAAATAAGTGTAAAATCAGCCATTACGACGCCATCAAGGCACCGCCAAAACACATTTTAGTCGACTAAATCAACTGTAGATTTAGTCGACTGTAATCTTACGATATTTAGTCGACTAAAACTAGACTAACAGTAAAACATTTCAGATGACTAAAATATGACTAAAACTAAATGGAATTTTATTCAAAAGACTATGACTGAAACAACAACAAAAAAAAGTGCCGTCAAAATCAACACTGGCTCTCACCCCTGGCATGTACTCCATGAAGATGGAGAGTGTTCTCTCCGTGGAGTCTCTCAGGCAGCCGTAGTACTGGACGATACGCTCGTGGCACAGGTTCTTCAGTAGCTGGATCTCACACTCCAGGGCGTTCACCTCCTGGGGAAACGGAGCACATTAACCCATTAAGACCTGGAACGCATCCGTGTCACTCGAGATGTCTTTGGCTATTCAAAATAGCAGATATACAAGCTCGTAGCGCGGCACCGAGTGCCGCGCTACGAGCTTGTAGATCTGCTATTTTTGAAAAATCTTGAAAAAAAATCTTTTTAGATTTTTTTCAAAAAAACTCTTAGGATTTTCTTTTTTTTTTTAAAGAATCGCCTCAGGTCTTAAAGGGTTAAGCCATTAAGACCTGGGACGCATCCGTGTCATTTTTTGATTTGAGCTAAAAAAAAAAACATTATTTTACACTTTGGCTATTCAAAAACAGCTGATCTACAAGCTCATATCGCGGCACTCGGTGCCGCGCTATGAGCTTGTAGATCTGCTATTTTTGAAAAATCGTGAAAACGTGTGCAAATCTTTGAGTATATATATTCTTGTAAAGCAAACATTAACTCAAATCTTTGCTTCTGGGGGTCCCTGGAACACAATATTTTGAGATGGGGGTCTGCGGCCAAATTCATATCATTTTGACATGAAAACGTTTGAAAACCACTGGTATATAAACATAAGTTTTTCAGAAAACCGTTTTAGAAGACATTTTGCAGAATCGGAAGCTCAGGCCTCAATGGGTTAAGCAAGGGATATTTTACACTCAGGAATAAAGAACTTCACCGACTTTCTCCACTCGGGTATTATTGCCTGGGATCTACATGATGTGAACACTGACACTGTTGTGAAGCGGGGGCGAGAATTCACCTTCTACGGAAACAAGAATAATCTCCGTTTCATCCCATCACCCGTCATTTTGTATCAATCTTTTACTGTGAGTCTTATGAGCTTTTCTTGTATCTGCTGGTATTAACAGCCTGAACAGGATTGTCAAATGCTGTTCTAAGATTACAGGAGTTTAAACAAAGAGACCTTTTTGTAACCAACAAATCCCCCCGTAGAGCTGCGAGCATTTTGGGCTTCTCCTGAACATTGTTTTATAGCAGGGCGTTGTTCTGTTTTTACCCGCTTGCAAAAGTACATTCTAAAATCATTCATGGTAAATGGTGCATTTATATAGCGCCTTTATCCAAAGCGCTTTACATAGATTGTGCATTACATTCACACACACATTCATTCACCCACCGATGGCGGAGCAAACCATGCAAAGGACCAACCTGCTCATCGGGAGAAATTAGGGGTTCAGCGTCTACCCCCTGAGCCACATTCATCCCCTCGGCGGTACAACTTTTAAATTAAATTAAACAATTTATTTACCTTGTTTTCACCTTGTAACTTGACTGAGAACATTTAAAAAACATTGTATTCCACATGTAGCGCCTTGGGAGTATTTGTTTGATTATATGTTGTTGTTTTTGTTGTTGTAGTATGCTACTGTGTTGCTAAAAGGCTCTATGCACAGCAGCCATATTATCACTTCCTTCACAGGTGTTACCAATGATACTAATGAAGGCTCTGTTCCGTTTAGTGTAGCACAGTGGTTTCCACGACCCCCATAACTCTGAGAGTGTACAAATGGAACCAAATGGACCCTTACGAGTCCATTTGGTTCCATTTGTACACTCTCAGAGTTACACACCCGTAAGGGGCCATTTGGAAGCCCATGAGGGTCCCTGGACCCCAACTTTAGAACAACCGGTGTAGCAGAGTGTTTCCAGTGAGCCAACATGCACAATATCAGCACCCTGACTCTGTTTGACCAGAATGGAACAGAGCCTTCATTAGTATCATTGGTAACACCTGTGAATGTCCTCACAATATGGCTGCTGTGCATAGGGCATTGGTTCTCAAAGTGGGGTCCGGGGACCCCCAGGGGTACTTGAGGGGGTTCCAGGGGGTACCCAGCTAAATGATGGACAGGAACCAGATGGACCCTTATGGGTCTGTAACTCTGAGAGTGTACAAATGGAACCAAATGGACCCTAACGGGTCCATTTGGTTCCATTTGTACACTCTCAGAGTTAAATTAACATTGATTTTACAATATGAATTGGGGTCCCAGAGGTATAAATGCCATTAAATGGGGGTCCATAGCCTAATGCATGTCAAACTGGGGGTCCTTGAAATTAAAATGGTTGAGCATCACTGCTAGAGCTGTAAAATTATTCTCTTATGGGGGGTCCCTGGCATATCTTTCCAAATGGGGGTCCGCGGGCTAATAAGTGTCAATTTGGGGGTCCTTCACATGAAAAGGTTTGAGAACCACTGGCATAGGGTGCATTTCCCCATGGTGGGATAAATAAAGTTGTCCGCTGCCACTGTGCTGTGCTGCTGCCATCGAGGTCTGGACTCTCACCTTGCTGGTCTCGGGGCTCTCGGGGTCAAACTGGACCTGCTTGACGGCCAGTTCCCGGCCAGTGTCGGCGTCGTAGCAGAGGAAGACCCGGCCGAAGGCCCCCTGGCCCAGCAGCTTCCCAAGGCGCCAGTTGGTGGGCGCCCGAGGGGCTGTGGTTCGAGAGGAGAGGAGAAGAACATTGGAACCATCATGAGAGCACTGCTGCCGCCATCTACATTTCTCTAGTTCATTGGTTCTCAAAGTGGGGTCCGGGGACCCCCAGGGGTCCTTGGCTTGCGGGGGTACCAGGGGGTCCCCAGCTAAATGTGTTAATATAGCGTCACAATATTGTTTTACCACTTTAACCATTTATACTTTGGCTATTCAAAAATAGCAGATATACAAGCTCATAGCGCGGCACTCAATCTGCTATTCTTGAAATATCGTGAAAATGTGTGCAAACCTTTGAATACAAATATTTTTAAAGCGAACATTTTTAACTCAAATCTTTGCTTCTGGGGGGTCCCTGGAACAAAATATTTTGAGGTGGGGGTCCACGGCCAAATACATATTGTTTTGCTGGTCGTTGACATGATAAAAGTTTGGGAACCACTGCTCTAGTTGACTCAAAACTGAAGGCTTGGCTTCCAAAATGATGACTCTTAACGCGGTAACTCTTTACACGGTAAAGCCACTTATCCGATCCAGAACGGTTTGTTTCATGTTGTGCATTAGGATTATATTCACAATTTCCCAAATCCAAACCTTCTGAAAGAGTTCGATTTGTAGATGGGAAATATGTTATGAGGAACTTTCTCACCCCATAATAAATCAAACTATAGGTCTGTTTTATGCCAATGTTAACAAACAATACCATTGTGAGCTTGTGGATCAGCTATTTTCTAAATGTTTGCCACTTTTTATATTATTTGACAATTTGGCCAATGTTTGGCCAGTTTATAGTGTAGTTTTACACAGTTGATTACTTTTGATGCAGTAATGGTCTTAAAAAGGTATCAAAAAGGTCTTAAAAGGCCTTAAAGGAGTAGTTCACCCAAAAAATGACTTAGTTTCTATCAATTGCACACCCCATGAAGCCTTGAATTCATGGATTTTCTTTTGTTTTTGTCGCATTTCTAAGCCAATAATTTGATTACCGGTGGAAAGATGCTAATGTATCCGGTAGGAGACACAAAGTAGACTCTTTGTGTCTCCTATCGGAAATACACCCGGTCATCAAATTATTGGCTTAGGAATGCGACAAAAAACAAAACAAATCCATGAATTCAAGGCTTCACGGGGTGTGTAATTGATAGAAAATAAGATTTTTTTGGGGTGAACTACTCCTTTAAATTGTCACTTCACTGTGCTCTATATCTTAGTTTTTATTTAGTTTTTGTCAGTGAAAAAAGGTAGTCGACGAATATTTTTCCCCATAGTTTTAGTCGACGAAATCAACACTTCGTGGCTTTGGGGGGGGGGGGGGGGGGACTCACAACGGCTGGGGGGGCTGATGTCCATGACGGAGAGGGTAGGGGCCGGCGCGGAGGCCGGCTGGGGGTTGGCCTCGATGTCGCTGCCTCGCCGCGGCCGCCTGGCGGGGCCCGGGGCCTCCTCCAGGTCGGGCGTGAAGACGCTGCTGCCGCTGCTGGTGCTGGGAGACTGCTCCGTGGGACTGAAGCTCACCGGGGAGCGCAGGCCGTGGACCTGGGTCCTCCTCGCACGCGGGAACGTCTTCCGACCTGCAGGGGGAGGGGAGGAGAGGAGTGGAGAGGAGCTTTCAAAAAGGGACAGTTCACCCAAAAAAGTGCTTTTTTTTCTATCGATCAGTCCAGTGGTTCTCAAACTTTTTAGCCGCGGCCTGTAAAGTATTGGAACCAAGGGGCAAGTCTTAGATATTTACGATGAGGCCGACAAAATGGCCAGAGTGGCGCTGTTTTACCCTGCGCCGACCTACGGTGTCAGAAAGAATTTATTTTAACGCAAGTGAATGGGTTTTTTGACAAACTTTAGACTAGATTTTCTTACTGTAATAAAAATTGTCATAAATTCTATATGCTTCCAGTCGCTAGTTTAAAGTCTCCTTTCAATCATCAGGATATGCGTTTTGCTAAATTATGGTCCTATTTATTTTAAAATTGACGATAAAGTAGGCTATTCTCTAGGAGGGGCGGGATGATTTGATTGACAAGCTACATAACCAATAGCATTCATTCCCCGCCCCCCCGCTCTTGATTGACAAGCTACCCAACCAATAATGGTCTGGTTCCATTCTGACGCGATATTGAAAGATGGCGGACCTACAGTCGTGGTACAATCGGCTTCATTTTCGGTCTGTAGAAAGCAGCAGAGTGGGTTTGTCCATCTCATTTATACAGTCTATGATTGGAACCCTTGTTCTATGGTGAGCAGACTCACCGTCACTGTAGTCCTGGAGGCCAAAGGGAATGCCGTAGCGCCGCGGGTACGTACCGCCCTTCCCCGACTTCTCAAACACCGGGATGTCGTACTCTGCAGGAGGAAAAACAGAACAATCAATAATGAAACGACACAGACGTAGTAATCAGACCCCAAGCATTTGCATTCATGGAGATTTTTGAGTTTGTCGTCGCATTCCTGAGCCAAGAATTTGATTACCGGCGGAAAGATGCTAATGTATCCGGTAGGAGACCCCAAGAAGTCTCTTTGAGTCTCCTACCGGAATAACACCCTGTCATCAAATTATTGACTCAGGAATGCGTCAAAAAATAAAAGAATCTCCATGAATTCAAGGCTTCATGGGGTGTGTAATTGATAGAAAATAAGTCATTTTTTGGGTGAACTACTCCTTTAACATCATAATAGTGCAAGTTCATCAGGGGGATTCAGACTGTAGCAAAAACATTAAAAGCTTGTTCCATAGTTTAGGGGCTACGACAGAAAAATCACCCGTGAGCTTCAGTCAGGGTTCCCACACATTTTTACCAATGAATTTTAAAAACTTTTCCGGAGCAATGCATTTTGCAGAGCAATGCATGCAGCGCAGCAGAGAGCACACCCTCCCTGTCATTCGAGGATGATGATGAAATTGTGTACACGTTGCTGGCAAAGAGAGAAACCACCACCGCCGCCAAAGTGCACACCGCCCTTACGTCTCAAGATAAGTCCATCTAAAGCACAGTGATTACTTTCTTAACACATGGGGTGCCAGCAACAACTTACGTTGGGTGCCAGCATTCTCCCCATTGACTGCGCTTTACTGTTTAAAGCTCTAGAATCCACGACGAGCAAATCCATGTAAAAAAAAGCATCCATTCATTATATAGAGGTCTCGTACAATCGGGGGGAAAAAAATAAAAACATTCGGAAATCCGTTCCATAGTTGCAGCCAGTTGAAAATAGTCAAAAATAGTCAAAAATACATTGTAAAAAAAAAAGTACACAGGAGCCGAGATACAGGCTTTTGAAGTCATCAGTTAACCAGGAAGTGGATTAAAGTCTAAATCTTCGAAAAATGATATCTCCTGTTGCTATGGAGGAAAAAAGAAAAAACATTTTTTTTTCTGTTTTTTTTTCAAAAACAGTATATATACGGTTTTGGCACCCAATGTGTTAAGTACTGGGCTAATGTGGCTGTATCCAACCCAGACTTACCCAAACTCTTGTACTCCCCGTCATGCAAGTTAGTGTGGAACATGTCGTTTATTCTTTGCGCCATTGAGATCATCACTGAACAAGATCCTAGTAGACATTCCTATATCTGAATAAACAATATGGACTGTAGACTGCCTCTACTGTCTGTTCAATGTTTCTGAGTGATAAAGCCATAGATTAATGTGACACCTAGTGCTACTAATAGCTTGAATGAGGGTAATCTTAATGTTTTTTTAACATTAAAGGAGTAGTTCATCCAAAAAATGACTTATTTTCTATCAATTGCACACCCCATGAAGCCTTCAATATTTGTGTTTTTATCGCATTCCTAGGCTAATAATTTGATTCCTGTCTCCTACCGGCTAATGTATCCGGTAGGCTTCATGGGGTGTGCAATTGATAGAATATAAATAAAGTTTTGGGTGAACTCCTCCTTTAACAGATTTATTTGTATTGATGTTTTATGCATCTTTAATTTCATACTGGTAGTCAATGGGGATTGTTATTTAAACCAGGGTTTCTCAAAGTGGATGCCGTGGCACCCTAGGGTGCCGTGACACCAGTCCAGGGGTGCCTCAGAATGTTTTGATAATATTTGGAATTGATCCATATCACTTTCGGACCTACACCAAATCTCTTTGTCAAAAATAGCCGATCTACAAGATCACAAGGCATCGCAACGCGCTGTGAGCATGTAGATCTGCTATTTTTGACGAATGTTCGACCCAGAGTGGTTAAACGTCAAGTATAGAATTATTTTCAACCTGCCCTAATGGAAATTGATATCCTCTCGAGTTTTCCTCATGACATACTGTATCTTAAGCGGACATATGTATTTTAAATATTATATTTAAATATATATATATATATATATATATATATATATATATATATATATATATAATATTATATTATAAATATATATTTAAATATTATTTAAATGTTTAAGCACCGTAATATGACATAAATGGGAGGGTCCTATAAGTAAGTAAGTAACAATGTAATTCAGGGGTGCCGTGGATGAAAAAGTTATTTACAGGGGTGACCTGAGCCAAAAAGGTTTGAGAACCACTGATTTAAACAATATGAAGAAAGCTACATTTGTTTCTAGCCTCCTATCTGATGTCAATGTTATTATTTTATTGTTTGCATTAACAGCAGCAAATGAACAATTTGTTTTGGCATAGTGCAGACTTTTTTTCCAAGTCTTTTTTGCAAGTGACACGTGGGAAGAGACAGCCAATTACACTGCAACAAACCACGTTTTCACTACATAGACTACCTTTTTTCACTGACAAAAACTAAGCTATGACGACTAAAACTAAATATATTGACAACAAATAAAAACTAGACTAAAATGTTAGTGAGGGACGAGTGGAGATGAGATCCAGTAGAACTAAAAGACGAGTCATTTTACGCTTGGTTTGCCTCGGAGTTGCATGCTGAAAATAGCAGATCTACAAGCTCACAACGCGTCGCAGCTTGTAGATCGGCTATTTTCAGCATGCAACCAAGTGTAAAATCAGCCATTACGACGCCATCACGGCCATTTTAGTCGACTAAATCAGCTGTAGATTTAGTCGACTATAATCTTTTATGAAATTTAGTCGACTAAAACTAGACAAAAACTAAAACATTTCAGATGACCAAAATATGACTAGAACTAATTGGAATTTTATTCAAAAGACTGTGACTAAAACTAAATCAAAATTTGCTGTCAAAATCAACACTGATAGACAGACAGATACACCTTACCTGGAAAGTCTTGGTGGTTGTCTGGGTAGCTCTGCGCCCTGGGCATCCTGGACTTGGGGTAGTCACTGTGCATGAGTCACAACAATAACAACATGAAACCCTTAGCATCAGTGGACAAAACCTTAACAATCCAACACACAAGGCCTACAGCACAACATTTCACAGGCTTCTCGGGGTGATGCAAAGCAATCGTTACACAAGAAAACGCCATCGTTAACCCCACCGTGGGGGAACTACAGCGCTATTGTCTCAAGGCCGAAGCCATGTCCTAGACCACCAATTATCTTGTCAAAGTTTTCAGAGCAATTTGGGAAAAATTTGATCTGATTTAAGTTTTCATTTAACTTAAAAATAAAATACATTTTCTTAACACATTCAGTGCCAGAGTTTTATTTAAAAAAGTGACGTTGAGTGCCAGAGATCTCACCGTTTGTAAGGCTACGCTGTTTACAGCTGCAGACTCCACGACGAGCAACCGATTGTAAACAATACATGCGCGCACGATGGTGGATGGTCCTGGCTAACGCCTGGAACAATAACATCTCTCACGCGAGTCACCATGGCGGAGTGATCTCGGATCGAAAATGAGTGGTTTTCCCCACTGCAAAAAGTTAAGGAAAGAGTCTTTTTTGCAAGGAGATAGAATGGGAGCGGACGGGAGACAGTTTTTTTCACCGTGGGTGATTCCAGAGCTGCGCTAGCCCCCCCCTTGTGGAAAAAGACGAAAAAAACCAAAAAGATTGACTTCACGGTGATTCCCGGTTTTGGCACTCACCGTCACTTTTTGCAAAACCGGGAATTCCCGTTTTTTGCACCCAATGTGTTAATTAAGTATATTAAACTTCAATATATGATATACACATGAACAGAACTTAATTTTATTTAACCAATTAAGCCCAATTCAAAAATGTTTAAAAGAAAATTGCAGATATACAGAGCTTGCATTTCCAGTAAAACATTTTTTTTTTACATTTTTGGAGAAAGAAAAAAAGTTTGCCGATGCCCAATTTTTTTTGAAATATGTATGTTTCTATATCAGTGGTTCTCAAACTTTTTCATGTCAAGGACCCCCAAAATTATATGTATTTGGTCGCCGACCCCCATCTCAAAATATGTTGGTCCAGGAACCCCCAGAAGCAAAGATTTGAGTTAAAAATGTTCGCTTTAAAAAGAATATATATATATATTCAAAGATTTGCACATTTTCATGATTTTTCTAAAATAGCAGTTCTGCAAGTTCGAAGCGCGGCACTCGCTCACAAAAATGACAAAGATGCGTTCCAGGTCTTAATGGGTCAAAACAAAAGTCAAATAATGGCCGATATATATGGGCTGCTTGTCTGACCTGTCCAGAGGGCTGTCTAAGGAAGGACAGCTGCCTGACGCAGAGTTCTCTGGACTGCTCATAGACAGCGGGTCCAGCATCTGAAGAAAGACAATGTAGTTTGAAGACATCAGAGGCTCTCACACACACACACACACACACACACACACACACACACACACACACACACACACACACACACACTAGTGCAGGGGTGGGCATCTTTGATGATGGAGAGGGCCACTATATTTCCACACTCACTCCAGAGGGCCACGTTGCACATACTGTAGGGCCATTCTATGTCACACAAACGTAGCAAAGATAGCCGATCTACAAGCATAAAAAGGTGTCGCAAAGCGACGCGTTTTGAGCTTGTAGATCTGCTATTTTTTCATCGGAATCACGATTTTTTTTTTGCTATTTTTGAATTGGAATCCTGAAAAGTAAAATTTGTATCTAATTTCAAATGCATTTAGTTATATTTATGTTAACTTTATGAACTTAAATACAAATATATTGGACATAAAAAAGAAAATGGAATTTTAATAGTCATTAAGCTACCAATATAGACTGAAGTAATTACAGTTATGGGGTTATGTTTGGAAATGTAATAATAGCATGTATATTTTATAAGTATAATAATAATATTCGAATATATAATATTAGCCAATTTTTAAGACCAATATTCGACACACACACACACACACACACACACACACACACACACACACACACACACACACACACACACACACACACACACACACACACACACACACACACACACACACACACACACACACACACACACACACACACACACAGTGAGTACCTGGTCCATGCTCTCAGGGATGAACTCCCCCTCGCTGTTGATGCTGGTGAAGGAGCCGTTGCGCGCCACCTGCTGGAGGGCGTCGGGAATGTAGCCGGGCGGAGGTGAGCTGCGGTCCGTAGAATGAGAGCCTGGGGAAGGACACGGGTTAGAGGAAAAATAACGATTTTAACTAAATGTACTTCTTTACTTTACCCTTATTTATTGCATTCTTTATCCATGTCCTACATTTTTTCTCCTTGCTATGCTATTTTTAATTATTGTCTCTGCCAGGAGACATTGTTTTCACTTTCCACATGTCAAGCTAACATTGGTCAAGCCTCACGTGACACGTGACAATACGGTGAAATAGTGTGATCTGATTGGCTAGTGACGTATAGCGGCCTATAAATACATGTGTACTTTGAAAGAGTCTTAGCCTCTTTCAAAGTGAGGTAAGACGGGAATAATCACACTTACACAGACAGGACAGATAGGACACTTACATAGGACACTTACATAGGACACTTACATAGGACACTTACATGGACAGGACGGATAGGACACTTATACAGACAGGACGGATAGGACACTTATACAGACAGGACGGATAGGACACTTATACAGACAGGACGGATAGGACACTTATACAGACAGGACGGATAGGACACTTATACAGACAGGACGGATAGGACACTTATAGAGACAGGACGGATAGGACACTTATACAGACAGGACGGATAGGACACTTATACAGACAGGACGGATAGGACACTTATAGAGACAGGACGGATAGGACACTTATACAGACGGATAGGACACTTGTGTCATGTTACTATGACACAGTAACATGTTCTATTTTTTGTAAGAATTAGAACATAAGAATTAGAACATTCCCAACATTCCCAACACAAGTCTGCTGGCGGAGACTTGTGCTCCAAGGAGCACTTTTTCTAGTTTTACTTGTTTTCAACTTAACAATTTAGGCATTTAGCAGATGCTCCTATCCAGAACGACTTACAGGTGCAAGATAGTGGTGCAGTGTTCCGTGGGGGGGGGGACAAAAAAAGGGTCCAACTAGGTTGTTGAACCGACCGTTCCTGGTTAGCATTATTACCTATCAACGCCAGCATGCTCTTCTTGTCTGCGACGCTGAAGCCTGTGTTGTCCAGCTGTTCGTTGGACGGCAACAGGTCCATGGGAGAGGAGGTGGTCTACATGTCCAACAACACAACACAACACAGAAGAAACCTTTAACGACCCGCCACATGCTTATGCATCGACTTAAATCGGCCATACATCGGTTATCGGACGATAATCGGCCCTTGATGACGTCGATCACGTTGCCGTGAAGAAGTCACGCTTGGCCTGGGCCGTAGGCGTGACGTGTCCAGGCACCCTATAGGCTGCAATGCCAGCCTGACACGTGTGTCGCGGGTTCGACTCCCGTTTCCGACGATGTTTGCTGCGTGTCACCCCCCCACCAGCAAACAGCAAACTTTGATTTAGCTTTAGTCATATTTTAGTCATCTGAAATGTTTTACTGTAAGTCTAGTTTTAGTCGACTAAATATCATAACATTATAGTAGACTAAATCTACAGCTGATTTAGTCGACTAAAATGTATTGTGGCGGTGCCTTGATGGCGTCGTAATGGCTGATTTTACACTTGGTGCATGCTGAAAATAGCCGATCTACAAGCTCACAACGCGTCGCAGCTTGTAGATCGGCTATTTTCAGAGCCGAACCAAACATAAAATGACTTGTCTTTTAGTTCTACTGGATCTCGTCTCCACTCGTCCCTCACCAACATTTTAGTCTAGTTTGTATCTGTTGACAAAATTGACAATATATTTCGCCTTAGTTTTAGTCATCGTAGCTTGGTTTTTATTTAGTTTTCGTCAGTGAAAAAATGTAGTGGACGAACATCTTTTTGTCATAGTTTTTTTTAGTCGACAAAATCAACACCGCTGACCTGCGACGAGAGCTGCAGCACCAGCAGGATCTTCAGACTCTTCATGTGAACGCTGCGGTCCAGCAGCTCCACCGCCTTGTCCAGGTCATCCTGAGTGGTCAGAGGAATCACCAACTGGGCAGGGGGGGTGGGGAGATAAGTGAGAGACAGAGAGAGAGAGACCCCCCAATCAGGAGGATGCAGCGCTAACACAAAAGGAAATCTATGTACTGTATTTTTTTTCCCACCTAGTAATACTAACACATGCTTTACAGCAGTGGTTCTCAAACTTTTTTATGTCAAGGACCCCCAAAATGATATGTATTTGGCTGTGGAAAATAGCAGATCTACAAGCTCATAGAAATATCATACTCATACTATACTCATACTCAATATCATAGTAATAATACTCGGCGCGGCGCTATGAGCTTGTATATCTGCTATTTTTTGAATAGCCAAAGTATGAAATATGGTTAAAGTGGTTAAAATGATTGTGACGCTATATTAACTAATTTAGCTGGGGACCCCCTGGTAGCCCCCCAACCCCCACAAACCCCCCAAGGACCCGACTTTGAGAACCAATGCATTACAGGGAACGTTTGCTCTTGGTAGCGAAGAGAGAGAGGGATGAAATTACAGGAGAGAGGACATCAAATGAAGACGACGATCAGGGGAGAAATGGTGACAGAAGGTGGAAGAGACCGAGGTGGGAACAGGGGTCTTTTTCGATTGCAACGGTTAACGGATATTTCGATTTCGACTTTCTTGGTCCTAGAAAACGGGACCTCTTGGATTTCCAATTCACAAAGAGTGTCCACAGAGTTCATTTGTTGTTGATTATTGGTACCTGGGACTGTCCGTGTCAAACAGGACCTTGGGGGTATGGACTAGCAGCTCGAGTTCTCAACGGGGCCTGAAAATTAAGGCCCGGCCATAACTGGGCCCCTACTAGGCCGGCCCGAGGCCCGGCCGATAAAACCCTCCGAAAGGGTTATTAGGTGCTTAATGTCTTGAAAGTCATGCATCCAACAAGCTTTAAACTGAGCAGATTGGACCTTCCGTTCCAGAGATAATGGCCAAAACATCTTGTAAAACGGCCACTTTCAGATTTCCGGTTGCTGATTTTCTATTGAGTTTTGGCCATTGTCACCCGTTCTTCTTAAACGACACGGGCTAGGAAGGTCGGACGGCGACAAACTAGATACCTGGCAAAAGTTCACTGTGAGCTGCTTCCAACACATCCACTGCCATCTCCGTCGGCCTTACTCTTGCCTTACCGCTGCTCTACTAGAAGCACTGCACTGTCTATTATTGTGACTAGTTACATGCTTGCATCACTCAAGCGATTGATGATGAAAGGGAGCTGCTGCGTTTCTAAATGTAGTTATTTGTTAGCATGTTGTTGTTAGCATTTGCAGAGGAAGGAATATCGGTATAATGGAGAAAACCATGAGACCAGTGAGCAATGAGATCCGAGCTCATCATTTGTTCTGAGGACAAGCTTATCAATATGAGGGAATGAAAACAACACTACTGTAACCATTTCCTCTTAAGTCAAGCGGAGACAACAACAATACCTAAAACTGGTTCTAAACGCCAGTTCCTGGTAGCTCGTATTTTGGGCTAGTTCTTGTTTCTTTTTTTTCTTGTGCAATCAAAAAGAGACATTAGGGGTAAAAGCTAGAACCAGTATCTGGTTGGAATACGTTCCAGTGATACCACAGCCCTACATGCTCTACGACAAGGGTTCCCAAACTTTTCAGGCTGTGAGTGACCCTCCAAAATAATCATATTTGAACTGGCAAGCACTTGGAATTGTAGGCATTACATTTAGTTTGACTCGGTTCCGCAGATAAATATTGTGAAAATAGCCAAACTACAAGCTCACAGCGCCTCGCACAGCAGAGCATTGTGAGTGTGTAGTTTGGATATTTTCCCAATGTTTGCCTCTTTCTTACGTAATATTTGCCAATTTGGACAATTTGGTATTAACCCATTTAGGGCAGGAACCCCTATTTGTAACTATACCTTTCAAGACAGGAACGGTTGTTTGTTGCTATGTACAGTATATAATTTTTTTTGAAGTTTTTCAGAATACTTAGGTCAGGATTTAGAGGGCATTTTTAGAATCGGCCTCAGGTTTAAATGGGTTAAAAGGATCTTAAAAGTCCTTAAATTGCAACTGTAGAAATGTGCAGATACCCTGTATAAACTTATACTGCATGTTGGTTTGTTTACTGTTCAGTGAGAAAACAATGTTGCACATTAAGCTAATCTATCTGAGGACCCCCAACATTCATTTTTGAGACCGCCCCCCCTAGTTTGGGAACCACTGCTTTACAATACTCCATCTACCTCGTTGTTGGTGTAGTGAAGGTCCATTGTTTGGCCAAAGGCCACTTTGGCTTTGGCCTTCAAATCGTCCAGCTTGACAGGACGAGGGAACTGCAGGATCCTACAGGGAGAGAGGAGAGAGTCCCAATAGATTATTTACTGAGAAGAATCACTTCAGCATTGTGTACATGACGATACACATCATGACTTGTGCCATGCGAACATTAACCCATTAAGACGCATCTGTGTAACCACTTTAAACATTATTCTATACTTTGCCTATTCAAAAATAGCAGATATACGAGCTCATAGCGCGGCAGCGAGTGCCGCACTTTGAGCTTGTAGTTCTGCTATTTTTTTGAAAACATTTTTTAACTCAAATCTTTGCTTCTGGGGGGTCCTTGGAACAAAAATGTTTTGAGATGGGAGTCCGCGGCCAAATACATATAATTTTGGTTACATGTCATTGTTCCGACATGTCATTGTTCCGACATTACTAACCCTATCCCTAACCGCATGCGGAAGCCACGTAGTCGGAGTAGTGGGATGTCGGACTTATGAGCAGTCACCATAATTTTGGGGGTCCTTGACATGAAAGAAGTTTGAGAAGCACTGATTACAGGAACATATGTTTTGTTTTTAAACTGTTAGGATTTAGAAGACATTTGTAGAATCCCCCAGAAGCAAAGATTTGAGTTAAAATGTTCGCTTTAAAAAATATATATATTCAAAGATTTGCAAAAACTTTTGTGATGTTTCAAAAAATAGCAATCGACAAGCTCAAAGCGCAGCACTGGGTGCCGCGCTATGAGCTTGCAGATCTGCTATTTTTGAATAGCCCAAATAAATCTAAAAATGACACGGATGCGTTCCCGGTCTGAATGGGTTAAAACCCGAGCGTAATCCAGGAAATTGCGCATTACAGTGATGCTGTCATGATGACTATTCCAAACGTGATTGAGAGTCAATCACGTTTAGAATACATTTCACCCACAAGGAAACCTCAACGGGCTGCACAGGAAATGCATTCATTAAACATTATGGTAAATGTTTCTGCACAGATGAATTTCAACATATTAACGTTAATCTAGGACAATTGGGGGTGTGGGTGGATGCGGAGTTACGGGTGGGTGTCGGAAAGGGTGGGGTGGTATTTACTTTTTAATAGACAAAAAAGACCATTACTGCATCCTAAGTAATCAACTAACTATACTATAAAAACTGGTCAAACATTGGCCAAATTGTCAAATTGTAGATCAGCTATGTTCGCAATATTTATCTGTGGAACCATGAACATGTAATGCCTCCTACAATTCCAAGTGCTTGTCAGGGTGGGCGAGTCCCCAGTTCAAATGTGATAAAAAAAATGTGGGGGGGCTGAAAAGGTTGAGAACCACTAGTTTTTTTTTTTATCAGCTGTAATATTGAGGGACTGCATGATGGTTTGAAATAAATGAATAAATAAATCAGTGCTGCTGATGGCTTACCTCTTCTCCCCTTTGAATTCGAACTTCACTCGCACGTCGTTCTATTTAAAAAACACAGACGGCTCGTTAGATAAACAGTGACGTTACCTGATAGAGCAAAGCACGCACATATAAACCCACACACCATGTCTACGCAGCTGCAAAGGTCCGATTTCTACGTTCATCAATGCCACTGGTACTTTTAAATACCGAGTGTGTTGAAGCACTGGATCAGACCAAGTCATTTATCCACATCGTCACCTTGCTAAACTAATGGCCTACGTCATTTTTTTAAAGTTTTTCAGGACAAATAAAAAACTGATCCAAAACAAAACTATAGGATATTTCTTAAACATTTCACCTAAAACGTTTACAACAAATTATGACTATTAATTTAAAAATAACACTGTCTGTCAGTTATGTAACATAAGAGATTTAAATAGGTTTAAATAGGATTAAACCTGACTTAGGCCAAATGATTTTAGGCCAAAGAAAATGCCTATTTTTGCCTAAGTCACACTAGGGAGTTAGGCCATTATACTAAAAGGGGCGGGAATAGCATGATCCTTTTCAATTAGGATATATGCGTATATTTTACGTTTTTTACCAGAGGTGGCCAGTGTCATGAGGAGCTGACTTAGGCAAAAATATAATTTTCCTCAAAAAATGAGTTAGGCCATTAGTTTAGCAAGGTGATGACATGCTGTAAACTCTCCTCTCGCTATTCCGGGAACGCATCTGTCATTTTAGATTGCTTTGGCTATTGAAAAATAGCAGATCTACAAGCTCATAGCGCGGCACCGAGTGCCGCGCTATGAGCTTGTATATCTGCTATTTATTTTGAAAAAATCGTGAAAATGTGTGCAAATCTTTAAAGCGAACATTTGTAACTGTCAAATGTCTCAACAAATGTCTTAATTCTTCGGAAAAAAACTACTGTTGAAAAAACTATATCAGTGCTGCTCAAACTTTTTCTTGTCAACGACCCCCAAAACTATATGTTTTTGGCCGCCGATCCCCATCAAAATATTTTGTTTCAGGGACCTCCCAGAAGCAAAGATTTGAGTTTAAAATGTTGTTTAAAAAAAAAAACATTACTCAAAGATTTGTACAAATGTTCAAGATTTTTCAAAAATAGCAGATCTACAAGCTCGTAGCGCGGCACTCAGTGCCGCGCTATGAGCTTGTATATCTGCTATTTTTGAAAAGCCCAAGTATAAAAAATAATAGCTAAAAATCTAAAATGACACAGACGCGTTCCCGGATGGGTTAAAGAGTGTTGTGCAGTTAGTTTGTGTCTTTATTATTATGACTGTGGTGCATTTACTGCAAACGACATTTCCTATATTGCACAATTTAAAGCCTGGAACGTGCGCTGCAATGGTTATGATGACATAAGGGATTTTCTCAATGCACAATCCATTTACTACTAGTATCCGTCTTTTGTGAAAACGTTGACAAATCATGTCCGGCTGCTGCGGCTTTATTCTCAACAAAACATAATGCTTCAAATACAGCCAATTACGGCAATGGTTTACCATTATTAATTATGCAAACTATCCTAAACATCACAAAATACAACAACATGCGTCTAATTGTACAAACCTCATCCTATAAAACTAGACTAAAATGTTTGAGAGGGACTAGTGGAGAAGAGATCCAGTAGAACTAAAGCAAGTCCGCATGGGTGCGCGGGGGGGGGGGGGGGGGGGGGGCAGACCGAAAATAGCAGATCTACAAGCTCGCGACGCGTTGAGCTTGATCTGCTATTTTCGGCATGCAGCTAAGTGAAAATATGCCATTTCGATGGCATCACAGCCGCAAAAAAAAAACGTTTTTCCAACAAAAACTGGACTAAAAGTCAAACATTTCAGATGACTAAAATAGGACTAAAACTAAACAGCATTTCATTCAAAAGACTATGACTGAAAACTAAATAAAAAATGTGCTGTCAAAATCAACACTGCTCGTCATGCAGTGGAAATAGCTCAAAGGCAGTGAGCGAGGCCAGGCCCACCTGGTTCTTGGGCGAGGAGCTCTTGGGTTTGCCCAGGTCCGACAGCGACATGGCAGGACGACTGGAGTGGCGATGCAGTTCGGCCAGGTCCTGCATGATCGAATTCAACGCCTCCTGCTCATCTGTGGCGACAAAGGAACAAAAGAACATCTGAGTGACACATCTGGAGTGATTCTCTTGTGTCTTGTCCCTCCCGAAATAGGGTGATCAGGTGCACTGGGTCAATTCTTTTATTTATTTTAAATCAGGTGCTCTTCAGGATGCCACATGGTTAACAGCAGACGGAAAATAAATCCCAGACACTCTGATGATGCAAGATGTGTTTTTAAAAAGATCCTTTAATTAAAGCATGGCTGGACAGGAACAAACTCGTTTCGACTCATGGCTGACAATGCTTTTTAACGGATCTTGCAACAGAGAGCCACGTTTTTTTTTTTTTTTACGTTTAGTCCAACTGTGCCTGTTATAAATTTGCTCCAAAGAGGAGCATCAGGCAAATGTCTCAGATGTAGAGAAAATGTATTGTCGAGTTTGTCGAGTTCCCAAGAATTCCCAATGTTTTCCAATTGCTCCCTAGTTCTTTCCTGGCTCTTAAAATGTTGTGTAAACATTGTGCGTAAAAAAGAAGACTATTATACCATGTCACTCAGAGATGATTCAGTATGAGATAACAAACTCGCACTCTCTCACACAATAGAGGATGTTGGATTCTTTCCAATAGTCAAATCATCATAAATAACACACCCACGCACACATACTCACACACTCACACACACAAATGAACACATACCCATCATCATGGCACGTTGGTTGACCCAGGAGTCCAGGAAAGAGGATTCACCCATCAAAGGGGCTCCTTTCTCCTGCAACAGTGGACACAAGTCATGAATAGAGATGTACCGATACCATTTTTTTCCTTACGGGTCAAATGGACCCGTAAAGGTCTATTTTGTTCCATGTGTACACTGTACATTCAGTTCTTCTGTGTGACCTGTAAGACAATACCAGGGACCCTCTCTTTTATAGAGTCACAGATCACTTTGTTTAACCTGTAACTGCCTGTCAGGTGATTAACTATTATAGTCAATCAAGATGACCCCTGGTATTATTTACCTAAATGGATTCAAGTTATGAGGGATACCACAACCTAATCATCATAGCTGTATGCAGTGGTGTTAAGTAACTAAGTACAATTTGGAGGCATTTCTACTTTACTGGAGTATTTCCGGTTTTCAGTAATTTTACTTCTACTACACTCCATCTCAGAGGCAAATACTGTACTTTTTACTCCAGCACAATTATTTGAGTTACTAGTTACTTTACAGATACATTATTATATTATAAAACATACATTAACCACTTCAGCCCTATTTTATACAATCTACAAGCTCACAACGCGACGCATTGTGAGCTTGTAGATCTTCTACTTTCAAACATTTTGGTACTTTTACTTTTGGAACTTTAAGTATGTTTTGATGCCAATACTTTTTGTCCTTTTACTCAAGTAACATTTTAAACACAGGCCTTTTACATCTAACAGAGTATATTCTATTTTTTATTTATATTGTGGTATTGCTACTATTACTTAAGTAAAATATCTAAGTACTTCTTCCACCACTGGTTGTATGGTTATTACCTTTATATGACGCATTATGTCAACAATACCATCACATATAGATTAGATAGGGGGCTGCAACATTGTCTAACTTTACAGATGTATATTATTTGCAAGGCGATGATAAGAGAACACAACACAGTTTGTGACAGCTACATGGCCACTTAACACCAGTGGTGTAAAAAAGTAACAAAGTACATTTACTCAAGTACTGTACCTATAAGGAGAATTTTGAGGGTTTTTTTTTCAATTTCTTCAGCATTTCCAATTTTCAATACTTTTACTTCTACTCCGCTACATCTCAGAAGCAAATATTTTACTTTTTACTCCACCACAATTATTTGACAGCTTTACTAGTTACTTTGTAGATTTTGATTACTATTACAAGATATACATTAACCACTTCAGCCCTATATACATTTCAGCCATTTGAAAATAGCAGATCTACAAGCTCACAATGCATTGTGAGCTTGTAGATCTGCTATTTTCAAAAGATTTTTATACATTTTATACATTTGAAAACTTGTGAAATGGGACATTCTGCATGATGAGTAGCCTACTTTCAACTTTTGGTGCTTTAAGTACATTTTGATACCAATATTTGTGTACTTTTACTCAACTACACATTGATTTCCGGACTTTTACCTGCAACAGAGTATTTCTACATTGCAGTATTGATACTTTTACTTAGGTAAAAGTATTTTTTCCACTTATAGCACCACTTGTTTATGACTTAACTTGGCTAACGTTAGCAACTTAGCCCAAACACACACACACAACCAGTGACGTTTCCCCCTGCAATTGTAATCAAAGCAGACGCAGAGTGGGACGCCTCGCACAGTGTTTGTAAACAGTCTGCAAAGCAACAGACACAACAACACGTTTAGACCGCCCGAACTTAGTTCGGACGTATACAGGGAGAAAGCTAAGTGGCTAAAAATGGCTAGCTTATCACAGTTCCGTGTGTGTCGACCTGGAAGGTACAAATACACAAGGGATACGCGAGTGACGTCGTCCCCATCAACACGGAAGTGCTTCAGACTTGTTTTTAATGTTAACCCCCCCGTGCTGTAGTGACCTACTATAGGTCTAAAAATGTGACAATAAATACCACATTGAAATAAATAAAAAACACAAAGAGATAAATATTAAACACAATTATATTAAAATAAATAGTTATTTAATTGTATTTTTTATGTATTTAATTGTATTTTTTATTTGTTTAATTGTATTTTTTATGTATTTAATTGTGTTTTTTTTAATAATTTGATTGTGGATTTTATTCATTTATTTTGGCATTTATTCAATTTTTGGACCCACGGACATTCCATTTGTTACGTCACCGTAGCATCCTTGCGGCGCA
>NC_139961.1:14887211-14902568 GCF_963454915.1 Gymnoscopelus microlampas | reverse complement strand
CAGATTTTTTTTGGAACATTTTTGAAATGTGTTTAGAACCACTGTTCTAAACAAATGTTGCTATACTGTACATTTTGTATAGCTAAAATCTAAACTGACACAGATGGATCATGTATAAATGGGAAGAAATGCTCTGTTCAAGATGTTACTTTGTATAGGCCTACACAGTAAAAAAAATCCTTCAGTGCACCATTAACAGGCTGGTATGATCATTGATCAATGTTACAGCTGCAGACCTCTCACAATAAATAAAGAGTTTATGGGTTGATCCATAAGATTTGATTGATTGATTGATTGAATACTTTATTAACAGTTTGCAAAAAGTACAGAGGTACAGCTGTACAATAATGCTAAAAGGATGACACAATTCCATTGTGGTCCAGTGTATTCAATGTATTCAATTCATCAAGACTCCAAACTCCAAACCAGAACACATCTTGATCCCTGTTCATTTTGGAAGTGGCTCAGAGTGGAGGAGACACTATCACATATAATGTAAATGTGTGGTGCAAATATGTATGTCATGTTTTATTTGTATCTTTTAGCAACTTGACTTGACTGCAAACTGACTGCAGCACAGCAGCCGTATGCTTAATTCACCCCAGCAGGCAGCTGCGAGCATAGTGTGGACATTTGCAAAAATGCAATAAAATGAGTATGAGTGATGCCCTCATAAATAAGCAGCAACTCTGCTGCTCTGAGCGGAACAAAGTCAGCAGCTGCACCCAGCAGCAGAGCTTACAAGCAGACACTCCATGCTCGTCTCTGGCAGCTTGTTTATTAATGATTTATTTATTAAGTTATTAAAGAAAACATGAAACCGTTGCATTGTATGTGGGATTTCTAGCCACGGCTAATTTGCAACCCCTGGTTAGGCCTTTCTATACAAATATCTAGTATAGGCCTAGTAGTAAGTAAAGTAAGTAAGCATGCAAGAAGCTCTAATCTAAACAAGGACAAAAGCAATAACATGACCAAATTATAGTCTTGAAAGCTATATTAGTGTGTAATTAGTGTAATTAATGTCACACCTACAACTGCTATTTTAAAACTTTATCAATATTTGCTTGTCTGTTTCTGTGTTGTTGAGTATATCGCCCTTGTAGTCCACGCCTACTTCGGAGCACAGCACGCTTCTGGTTGGCTACCACTATGTCTCGCTACACAACATCAGCAGTAGTGTTGAACTTTTCTCAACTTTGACACATCACTTTTTGGATTGTAAGCAGGTTCCATATACTGTATACCCATTGTTTTTGTTATTTTTGTTGTCTTGTACATTGGATATTGTAGTACATAATATATACTATGTTATATAGTGTTTGTTCAGTAACAGCTCTTTAATAAATAGGAAAGGAATTCTCAGGTCGCAATACCAATTTTATCCAATAAGGAGAGAGAACTATACAAAAATAAATTATAAACTGCAAAACGATAGTGTTCCAGTTGCAATTTTGTCTGCTCTTTTCCCCCCTTCCAATTTCACTTCCTTGTACTGTATCCTGTATAAGTTCCCTCTACACATTTCCTGACCTGGAGATGTGTTTTCTGCTTACTAAATAGCTGGAGAGACGGGGAGACCCTGTTACTGTAGTGATTGCCATTGCAATATAGAGCTACTTAACACACATCATTACTTTATCTTCAAACATCTTTAAATCTATGTTCTGTTTTTTACATTTATAATTAGTGATGTGATGGGGGACTGGGAGCTATTTGTTTTATTTTTGTTTCATCTCCATTTTGTACCAGACAGTTGTACCCGTTGACAGACAGACTTGGCACAACAAAAAAGAAATGGTGTAAAAATGTGTGCTTGTCACAAAATCCCAAGGCACACCTGTTTTGGTGTCCAGTAATATTTTGTTCCCATGTTTTGAGACGTGCTTGTTTCATGCTGCTCCTTTCCATTTCCAGACATCAAAAACTAAAGCAAAAAATGTAAAATCAAGAAAACTCAAGATCTGACAAAGATGCCAACAAGTACAAAACACAGTGGTAGGAAAACTCAAAAAGGTCGTACAAAAGAGAGAAACAGTTAAATGTTTTGTAGGCTTCCATCATCAAGCGAGGAAGGTGATACACTTCAACATGTTCAAGAAGGAAATTATGAAGAATTGAAGAAGACACAGCCATGTGTACTCTTCACCTCAGCCAGAGATGCATTAAGACAAGGCCAATTAATGCTTAACTAATTAAAAGGTCATTAAAATGGCCTGACTGATAAACAGCTGCGCTTTTAAAAAAAAAACGTATTTATCATTCAAGCTGTAATCTGCATGCAGATTGAAAACCGTTTAGAAAACAATTAACAAAGGCAGAATTTACTTGTATGTATAAACAAATGAATAAATAAATGAATGAATGAATAAATACATAAATATTACTTATGTCTCCATGATTTGAGGTGAAACAAAGTGAATAATATTAATAGCCCACATTAATGTAAGAAACCAATTAACTGATTATGGTCATATTTTGTCATCTCCCTCACCCCCTCAATAATGGACTGTTCTATCGTGCTCTGTAAAATTGAATTACTATATGTTAATGCCAGTGTAATAACCATATGGTTACATCCACTGGTTTTCACTGTGTGTTGATCATCTCTGCATTGTATTTTTATTATTTTATTGTATTCTGTGTAAAATAATAAATATATTATTATAAATAACAAATAATTATTAACGGTCATAATTTGTTGCCTTGCTCTAAATAAATCCTATATTTTTTTTCACTAAAGAAAAATAATTCCAATTATTTATCATTTCACACCTTTTTGGAATCAAGCAGCACTTCTTTGAAAAACCTTTTTTGTTAATAAATAAGTACTAGTTCTAGTAGTGCAGTGGTTCTCAAACTTTTTCATGCCAGGGACCCCCAAATTGACACTTATTAGCCCACGGACCCCCATTTGAAAATATAAGCCAGGGACCCCCATAAGAGACGATTTTTACGGCTCTAGCAGTGATTCTCAACCATTTTAATTTCAAGGACCCCCAGTTTGACATGCATTAGGCTACGGACCCCCATGTAATGGCATTTATATCGCTGGGACCCCAATTCATATTGTAAAATCAATGTTAATTTAACTCTGAGAGTGTACAAATGGAACCAAATGGACCCTAACGGGTCCTCTCAGTTACAGACCCATAAGGGTCCATTTGGTTCCTATCCATCATTTAGCTGGGGACCCCCTGGAACCCCCTCAAGTACCCCTGGGGGTCCCCGGACCCCACTTTGAGAACCAATGTTATAGTGAACACTTATTCTGAAAAAAAAGAGGCAATCGGGTACATACGAGTACTTCCGGGTGAGTGACGCTCATAACAAGCGATCAGAGTGAAGAGAGAGAGAGAGAGAGTAGAGAGAGAGAGAGTGTGGCTGAAGCTTTAACTCACTGTCACAACAACAACACATCAAATCCATTACAAACTCCTAACACAGGAATAGAACCATGTCAGATACGGTATGCTGCTGTTATTCGTCACATTATTCATATGTTGGTGCGCGTGAAACGGGGGAAAAAACACAACTTTCGTTGCTTATTATTAAGTGGCATTTACTACTACTACTACTACTAGCACCACTTAGCTAACAGTGCTAGCCTAGCATAAGTAGCTGCAGGCAGGCCTCCTAAAATGAGTCCTTGTTGTTGTTAGGCAGACAGGAGCTAAGCTTTATTATTATCCGCATTTTTGCTGTTGTTTTCTGAATTTACGCACGAATTTACGCACGTTTTTCTTGCATTTAACGTTATTAAAAATGTATGATTTTGTTTAAAATGTCCCAGGCCTGTTTTAAAACGAGGCTAGCTGCCTCTTGTCTTGACTGGCTAGCTTGATGATGCTGACCATTTGTTTTTGTTGTAGAGCAGTCGTGTAAAGTAACTTAAGTACATTTACTCAATACTGTATTTAAGTGCAATTTTGCACTTTACCTTACTGGAGTATTTCCAATTTTCAGTACTTTTCAGTACTACTCTACTACACCTCAGAGGCAAATGTTATACTTTTACTCCATTGCAATTATTTGAAAACTTTAGTTACTAGTTACTTTGTAGATTTTGATTATTATTACAAAACATAATAACCACTTAAGCCCTACATACATTTTTTTAGCCATTTGAAAATAGCAGATCTATAAGCTCACAATGCCTCGCTTTACTCGAGTCGATTTTGAATGCCGGATTAACAGAGTGTTTCTACATTGCAGTATTGATACTTTTACTTAAGTAAAAACGTTGAGTACTTTTTTCCACCACTTGGTTGTAGGAGACAAAACCTTCCAGCCAAGATGGGGGGGATAAGAAGGAAGGAGAGTACATCAAACTCAAAGTGATCGGACAGGTAAGAATGATGTGTGTGTGTGTGTGTGTGTGTGTGTGTGTGTGTGTGTGTGTGTGTGTGTGTCATTATTTCAGACTCAAGGTCCATAGAAAAACACAATTACATACAACAATAAACGTAAAACCAACCCAGTCCAAATGAACATGTTAGACAGGGCATTTGTGACAGTTATAAATGCAGGCTTTTAAGCCAATAAGACCTGGAACTGTGTCATTTTTAGATTTGAGCTAAAAAGCATTATTTTACACTTTGGGCTATTCAAAAATAGCAGATATACAAGCTGATAGCGCGGCACCGAGTGCCGCGCCACGAGCTTGTAGATCTCCTATTTTTGAAAAATCGTGAAAATGTGTGCAAATCTTTGAATATATATATTTTTAAAGCGAACATTTTTAACTCAAATCTTTGCTTCTGGGGGGGTCCCTGGAACAAAATATTTTGATGGGGGTCCGCGGCCAAATGCATATAATTTGGGGGGTCCTTGACATGAAAAAGATTGAGCACCACTGATATAGAAACCTACGTTTTTCAGAAAACAGTTGAGATTTAGGAGACATGTAGAATCGGCTTCAGTTCTCAATGGGTTTAAGCCAATGTCTCGTAAGGCTAGAGGAGTATCTAGTGCAGCTCTTCACAGGGTTTACTTATGCTTACAGTGATGCTATTCACAGACAAGCGACACATGGATCTATGCATTAAGTTCCGAAGAACCGCTTGAAAAGCATTGACTCCTGCAGCCGCAGACATTTCACGCGCGCTGCACCATCTAGGCCAGTGGTTCTCAAACGTTTTCATGTCAAGGACCCCCATTTGAAAAGATATGCCAGGAACCCCCATAAGAGAAGATTTTTTACGGCTCTAGCAGTGATTCTCAAACCGTTTTATTTTCAAAGACCCCCAGTTTGACATGCATTAAGGCTACGGACCCCCATTTAAAGGCATTTCTATCTCTGGGACACCAATTTATATCGTAAAATCGATGTTAATTTAACTCTGAGAGAATACAAATGGATTAACGGGTCCATTTGGTTCCATTTGTACACTCTCAGAGTTACAGACCCATAAGGGTCCATTTGGTTCCTAGCTATCCATCATTTAGCTGGGGACCCCCCTGGAACTCCCTCGAGGACCCCTGCGGGTACCCGAACCCCACTTTGAGATCCAATGATCTAGGCCTTTTGAGTAAAAATTCTCATTGCATCATATATATGTTTGACTACGATTCAATGTTTAATATATACACTCCTTCATAGGATGTGTGCTCGTCCCCTAGTCCGTTCAGCGCTGCTCTTCAGTGTTAACACATTAAACGCCAAGAACGTAGTCCTACGGTCCATTAAATCCAACTGTTAAGCGCCGAGACCGTAGTGCTACGGTCCGGGTGCTTTTTCCTTTTTTTCGATTTTTTCTTTTTTTTTCAATTTTCTACACGGACCATTTTCAGTGTAACACCACCGGAACGGAACTATTTGCGATCCGGTTTTGCTGTTTCCGTCGTCCTCCATTCTAAAGCGCACACAAAAACGCCATTTTCTCCCTTGTAGTTTTTTCTCCTCGGTCATCACTGTTTAACATAAACCGTTCTAACTGCAACATGGATGCCCCGTTTGACACGTGGTCTGCACTAGTAGACACAGGGACATGTGCACAATGTTTACAAATAGTGCATCGCGCATTCACAAGGATTTTAACGGGGTCTATGGCGACGTGAAAAAAACAAAAAACAACAATAAAACCTTGGCACTGGTGAGTACATTTTGAGATTTACCCTTGGCGGTGGATGTGTTAATGTCTGTGTGGTGATGTGACGTGTTCTGTCTGCCTCCTCCAGGACAACAGTGAAATACACTTCAAGGTGAAAATGACGACACATTTAAAGAAGCTCAAGGAGTCTTACAGCCAGAGACAGGTAAGGTTTTAGGGAGAACCCCCATTACACGAGCTCAGCTCACACATCACCTGATGTTAGACGTCCCGGTTTGGCCGGGATCGTCCCGATTTTTAAGCTGCGTGTCCTAAGTCCCGACAGATATCTCTAAAACACTAATATGCTTTCTTGACCCCCACGTGTACATGTTGGGCCTTGGTCTGCTGTTTGCTACGTGTTTAACCCATTAAGACCTGGAACTGTGTCATTTTTAGATTTGAGCTAAAAAAGCATTATTTTACACTTTGGGCTATTCAAAAATAGCAGATATACAAGCTCATACGAGCTTGTAGATCTGCTATTTTTGAAAAATCGTGAAAATGTGTGCAAATCTTTGAATATATATATTTTTAAAGCAAACATTTTTAACTCAAATCTTTGCTTCTGGGGGGTCCCTGGAACAACATATTTTGATGGGGCTCTGCGGCCAAATACATATAATTTTGGGGGTCCTTGACATGAAAAAGATTGAGCACCACTGATATAGAAACATCATTTTTTAAGAATACTGTTGAGATTTAGGAGACATGTAGAATCGGCTTCAGGTCTCAATAGGTTAAATCAAAGTGCTGTGACTTTGCAACATTGAGCCAGCTCTCTCTCTTTCTCGCTTAACCCAGTAAGTGCCGGGAAAGCAATCACTTACACCATTATTTTATACTTTATTTTATTATTTTATTCAAAAATAGCAGATGTACCACAAGCTCATAGCGGTTCGGTTCATGCTGCTACGCGCATGAACCGAACGGCCTCTGTCCATAAACAAACAGCATTAGCAGTCTGCACCAGGAAATGCTTGGTGCCTACCTTTCTTTATATTGAAAGTGAAACTCATGAACAGTGTGAAAGTGGTTGGAAAAACACCACCAACATTGTTATTGTGAAGACAGTACTTTCAAACCCTAGCATCCCTATTCTAGCATCCCCAAAAGAAATCATAGCCGATCCACAAGCTCACAACATGTCACAATGCTTACAGGCCGTTGAAAAAAATTGGTCCACAATTCCATGCTGTAGTGATGTGGTACCATAGGAGAGATAACAGGCAGACGTTGATCAAAATAACAATTCTTTAATTAAGTAATGCAGATGTTTAACTATAGTTTAACTCTTTAGAGTCTTGAACGTTTTTGGTTACTGATGATGATGCTATATGTGTGTGTGTGTGTGTGTGTGTTTATTTTTTACAGGGGGTCCCAATGAACACGCTACGGTTTCTCTTTGAAGGCCAGAGGATCGCAGACAACCAAACCCCTAAAGAGGTAGCTACACCATTCTCCCTTCCTGTCCCTTACCTCTGGGGTTGTGCAGGTCTTAGAAAAGTACAGCGAAGTTCATATTGTTACATGATTTGACTGATTTTTTTCTATATTAAAGTGTCATGCTTCCAAGGAAGCCCAGCGCATATGGACTTACAGGACTAGGGATGGCCAACCGGTAACCGTTACCCGTTAACCGTTAACCCATTAAGACCTGAGGCCACTTTTTAAAAAAAATCTAAATTCTAACAGTTTTTCGGAAAAAAAAATATAAAAACAAATGTCACGATTTTTCAAAAATAGCAGATCTATAAGCTCATAGTGCGGCACAGAGTGCCGTGTATATGTATATATATTCTGAAGGGCCAAGTCTACACCCGCAACCACAAGTGACTTCCACTATACTAACACTAGTAAACACAAAATGAAGAGTACGAGGAGTGGAATGTGAAATCAGCCGTCTTATTGACACAGAGTATGCCCCGACAGACACACGGCAAAACAACCTGGCAGCTAAACTAAATGATGCGGTGTGGAGTCTTGGGGACTCCACACCGCATCAACGCTGCGACGCGTTGTGAGCTTGTAGATCGGCTATTTTCAGAGCGCAACACCCGAGCACAACCAAACAACATTAAAACAAGGGTGGTGTCTGCATGTGTTCACGACAACGCAGCCAACGTTGTGTGGCTGCTAATCGGCCCCGAACGGGTGAACTGCGACTGAAAAAGATTGAGCACCACTGATATAGAAACATACGTTTTTGAGTGGTGCCAACCACTCCTATATCTGACTTTGTCTGTGTGTCCGTCCGTATGTATGTATGTCCAATAAACAAACATTGATGACAACATCAATACAGGGCTCATCAAAGGCACCACTCTCTTCACACAGGGTGTGATTTTTCAGAATACTGTTGGGATTTAGGAGGCATGTCGAATAGGCCTCAGGTCTTAATGGGTTAAATTCTTCTCTGAAACAATGTCTTGTCTTCTCTTTTTCTCAGCTGGGAATGGAGGACGAGGATGTCATCGAAGTGTATCAAGAACAGACCGGCGGACTTTGGAACGATTAAAACCTCCCGCGTTTCTTTTTATTATTTTCCTTTTTGAATTTTGTTTTTGGATTTTTATTTTGTAATGTACATTATTATTATTATTTTTCTTGCTTTTTTTCAAACCATCTGGATCGATCCGACGACCTCTTTATCGGGGCTTCCTCGCTTTGAGCGGCGAGAGAGAGTCGAAAGCAGAACGAAAGAGCGAGACTGAGGTAAGAATGGAAGAAGACAAGGGCTGTTTCTTTGACTCATGTAAAGCAGAGGTTTCTCCCCACACACAAACGCAGGGACACAAACAGCCCCAGTGTGGTGCATTCAAGGTGAATGTTCCTGCTGGAGTTTGAGCTGACAACCAACCCTCCCCCCCTCTCATTTTTGTCTTTTTTTTAAAAATTGTTTTCATTATGTTATGTGATGTTTAAATGTTATTATAGATGGCTGGAATGTTATTAATATGTCATTCTCTTCTAATCTTATTAATATGCCTTTATAATAAAGGCTCTAGAGGTTGTTATGTTGGTACGGTCACCGTGCTACCTGTTACCCCATTAAGACCTGGAACGCATCTGTGTCACTTAAGATTTCGTTGGCTATTACAAAAATAGCAGATCTACAAGCTCATGGCGCGGCACCGAGTGCCGCGCCATGAGCTTGTAGATCTGCTATTTTTTTCTCAAAATCGTGAAAAAATATTTTTTATATTTTTTTCAAAATGTTAGGATTTAGAAAACATTTTTAGAATCGGCCTCAGGTCTTAATGGGTTAATAGACAAGTATTAGAAGTGCTGAGGACCCCCACTTCATGCATTTTCATTTCAACTAAACACTCCACGGGTTGGTTTTCTTTTTAGCCTCTGGACATGCCATAATAGGGAAAAAATAGACAAACGTTGGGCGAAAATAGACAAACGTTCGGCCCCAAAAAAAAGGCAAATCTTCATAGAAAATGGCGTTATGTACATTTTTGCTATTTGATGTACAATGGCGTGTAAGAGAGTATAAAGCCAAATCAGCCTGTGCAGTGGTTGTAATGAAACGCTGAATAGACTCCATGCCCTCCATGGCACAGGATTGGACACTTATTAATATTCTCAATGGCCGTACAGTTACAGCTAGAATGTTTGTCCCTATTTTTTGCCGTTTGGTTTTTGGGGATACAAATATTTAAGATTAACTTTTTTTTCCATCTTGCATCAAATGTCTATAATTTGCTTCCAGGTATTCGAAATTAAATTGTTTAAATATTTCTGAAATTGAGAAACGATATTCTATGATTTCATGTTTGTTAAAAAAAACAAAAAAACACACGAGGTCCTTACACACCAGGAACGTGACAACTAAACAATCAGAGAATGTGTCGTTGACTATTTCACATCGAACTATTCATTAATTACAGATTGGTGCATTTATTCGCGGTGAAAAATCAACCTTTGTTTAGTGTTACCGCTGCATAAACATTTGCGTTCTGTGTGGATGCACTCGTAGCGCAAATAGTTTGAATGAATGCAAATGAATCACGTAAAATGAACGCTCCTCGCGTGTAACGACCTTAAAATTGTTCAACGTGTTGTCAATGTTCACCAGACCAAGGCGGGGGAAAGGGAGGGAAAGATCAACATGTGACTTGCCCAGTCATTTGAAAATGGCAAAGCAAAGGCGTTGCCACGAAAAATTACAAGTAATAATTATAGTTAATTGCAAATTGTTTGACCTGATACAGTGTGTATGATTTGGAGCTGGGTTTTTTTTTCTTTTCTTTCTTTCTTCTAATTATTGTGCTCAACTTGTATATTTTGTATTCAATAGTGATATGTGAGCGTGATCCTGTGTATCTTAAGTGTTTATTCTTCATTCAACTTGTACACTTGTTACAACGTTCTCCCCAAAGCTTCGCATCACGTGTAACTTTATCATTGAAGGTCGAGTCAGTGGTGTGTGATTATATAGGTTTTAAGATGGTCGACAAGCGAGACGACCAGAGATGGGTTTTGAAAATAAGAAATGTGACACTCAGCTCCCACAACCCTTTAAGACCGGGAACGCATCGGTGTCATTTTAAAGATTTATTTGGCTATTCAAAAATAGCAGATCTTACAAGCTCATAGCGCGGCACCGAGTGCCACGCTATGAGCTTGTAGATCTGCTATTTAAAAAAAAAAAAAAAAAAGTGAACATTTGTGCAAATCTTTGAATATGTATTTGTTTTTAAAGCGAACATTTTTAACTCTGTTACAACTTCTGGGGGCCCCTGGAACAACATATTTTGAGATGGGGGGGGGGGGGGGGGGTCCACGGCCAAATACATATATCATTTTGGGTGGTCCTTGACATGAAAAAGTTTGGGAACCACTGATATTATAGCAACATACGTTCAAAGATTTGCTTTAAAAAAAACATATATATTCAATGATTTGCACAGATTTTCGCGATAAAAAAAATAAAAAAATAGCAGAACTACACGCTCATAGTGCGGCACTCGGTGCCGCGCTATGAGCTTGTATATCTGCTATTTTTGAATAGCCAAAGAAATCTGAAGATGACACCGATGCGTTCCCGGTCTTAATGGCGTACAGCATTTCTCATGTCTGAACGAACAGTCAAAACCCTCACACCTTATTCACATCTCTGGCTAAAAGAAACACGTCCTGGGTGTTTCTCTATACCTCATTATTCACACTCTGGTGGACCCTTTAGTCACTTTACAATATGCACCTCCGTTAAGACGTTTCAGGAGCAGTCAAACCTCCAGCCAACGTTGCCTGCCCCCGGGCATATATACATGCCGTTTGCCTCATCTCAATTTCTATAGCTGCAACAACCGGGTGACTTACACAGTAGTGCAAGATGGCTGGACACACAGGCCAACTGTCCCGTCCTGTTCCATGGAATGGTTTTTAATTCCAACCACATGCCGTACCAACTGGTTCACTAATTCACACACCTTTAACCCATTGAGACCTGGAACGCATCCGTGTCATTTTTTGATTTGAGCTGAAAAAGCATTATTTTACACTTTGGCTATTCAAAAATAGCAGATATGCAAGCTCATAGCGCGGCACCGAGTGCCGCGCTACGAGCCTGTAGATCTGCGTTTTTTGAAAAATCGTGAAAATGTGTGCAAATCTTTGAATATATATTTTTTAAAGCGAACATTTGTAACTCAAATCTGTGCTTCTGGGGGTCCCTGGAACAAAACATTTTGAGATGGGGGTCGGTGGCCAAATATATATAATTTTGGGGGTCCTTGACATGAAAAGGTTTGAGCACCACTGATATAGAAACATACCTTTTTTTTTTTTAAGAATACTGTTGGGATTTGGAAGACATTTGTAGAATCGGCTTCAGGTCTTAATGGGTTAAAACGACAAGAGGCCAACTAATTAAAATAAAATCAGCTTGTGTAACTGTTGGGTTGGAATGAAAAACCTGTTTACTCTCGATATCGTTGTTTGTAGCTATGTCAGAAGTGCAATTGATGAATCAGGGTTTCACAAATATAACAGTCGACGCTGACTACGGGTGCCCGAAGCAGCCAGTTTTCAATGGTCAGGTCATGAACTGCAGTGTGCATGTATTTTCCAAGAGTTCACGCACTCCCATACAGGTTTATATAATGCGCACTTAGAAATGACCTGCCCAAGGGTTAAAAGATCACCTCAGACAGCTCTTCTCAAGGTGGCGGAGTGTTCTTTTAGACTTTTGTAGTATCAAATGCATTAGAATTCTGACGAGCAGTGTGCTACAGTTTTTCCCACTCCGTATTTGACAGTCAAAACACGAATTGTCAGATTCTGTAAATTTGAGTTGTCTTGAAAGATGAAATACACGAGGCTTTAGCGTGGAATCGGCAACACCTTACCTTGTGGTGTCCTTGTTGTGTTCCAGTGTATTTAACTCATTAAGACCTAGAACGCATCTGTGTCACTTAAGATTTCTTTGGCTTTTCAAAAATCGCAGATATACAAGCTCATAGCGCGGCACCGAGTGCCGCGCTACGAGCTTGTAGATCTGCTATTTTTGAAAAATTGTGAAAATTATAATTTATTTTTTTTCCCCGGAAAATTGTTAGGATTTAGATTTTTTTTTTTGACGCGGCCTCAGGTCTTAATGGGTTAAGTACTGATAAAGGTACTACCACCAGTACTGCTATTGTCTGTGGATGCACACACACATCCGTGGATGGGGATAGTTGTTATAGAGTAATTTGACAGATGACAGAAGCCGTAGTACAAATGCTTGTCTGAATTGTGTGGTTCTCAACGCTGATCCCCTGGAAGCAATGGCTCTCTATCCTACATTCTACCTGGCAATTGTCAAAAAATATATATACTGTACTATTCAAAGTACAGTATATAGGGGCTGCAGCCAGACGATCGGCGATCTCCGCCTACTGATGAGTCTGGTGACATCTAAATTAATCGAATGGGCCAAAACTTGGTGGATACAATTCTGACATAAAAAAAGAATAACCGCATTGCAAATGCAAAGACAATAAGGCTGTACTTGATATTGGGACGGCACATAGGTTTGTTAGCCCTGTTCTAGGCCTTGCATTGAATTTAGATTTCCCCGGACGTGAGACTAATAGGGCTCAAGTTGTTCATTGCGTTTAGTCTATAGTAATGGGGGGGTCCCTGATTACCAGTGTTGAGAACCATTGTTTTAGCAAATGATGCACAGTTGACCCGTTAAGACCTGAGGCGATTATTTTCTAAATCCTAACAGTTTTTTGAAAAAAAAAAATCGAAAAGAATTGTTTTCAAGACTTTTTTCAAAAATAGCAGATCTACAAGCTCATATGCTATGAGCTTGTAGATCTGCTATTTTTGAATAGCCAAAGAAATCTAAAAATGACACAGATGCGTTCCAGGTCTTAATGGGTTAAAGTACCAGGATATGTTTTTGTTTTTTTTTGCTTTTGTGTTCAAGCCACAGCTCTTGCCGTTAACACTGATCTCACTGCGGCGTAAGGATTACTTTATGATAAATAGAGGGATGTTGATGCAGATGGTTTGAAAATGTTGAGGATGATTCTTTTGCTTTTTGGAATAAAATATTTAAAAAAGAGCTGGCGCATGTCGTTGTCTGCAGTATATTACTCTAAATTGCATTTGTGTATATAGTTTTAATGTATGTGTGCTTTGCTTGATTTTCTTTTTTAACCAATCCTGATTACATTTAAATGACAAGGTCCCACTTTTAATTTGGTAAATAACGTGGACACTACACTTACCAACTTAGTACTATACTGACCGAGTACACAAGAACTAGGTGTCTGGTGTTAGGCCTGGAATTTAGTCATTTTAGGGGCAAGGCCACTTGGCCTTTGGTGTCAAATGCCAGGGCAGGAAGACCATCAAATAAAACAAGATTTTAGTCCATTGAAATAATTGAATTTAAGGGTTAAAGATGATGATTTTGAATTGAATATGTAGACTATCTGCAGTTAAATAAATAAATGATGGTATTTACATCATCCATGCTCAGCCCTGCACCAATCAAAGTTACTGGATTGGTTTAAAGCCAGGGAGAATCTCAACAAGACACTGGTGTCTACATGACAAGAAAGAGACACTGGTGTCTACATGACAAGAAAGAGACACTGGTGTCTACATGACAAGAAAGAGACACTGGTGTCTACATATTGACAAGAAAGAGACACTAGTGTCTACATATTGACAAGAAAGAGACACTAGTGTCTACATATTGACAAGAAAGAGACACTGGTGTCTACATGACAAGAAAGAGACACTAGTGTCTACATATTGACAAGAAATAGACACTAGTGTCTACATGACAAGAAAGAGACACTAGTGTCTACATATTGACAAGAAATAGACACTAGTGTCTATATATACACAAGAAATATACACTAGTGTCTACATAGTGACAAGAAAGAGACACTGGTGTCTACATGACAAGAAATAGACACTAGTGTCTACATGACAAGAAAGAGACACTAGTGTCTACATAGTGACAAGAAAGAGACACTGGTGTCTACATATTGACAAGAAATAGACACTAGTGTCTACATGACAAGAAAGAGACACTGGTGTCTACATATTGACAAGAAATAGACACTAGTGTCTACATGACAAGAAAGAGACACTGGTGTCTACATATTGACAAGAAATAGACACTGGTGTCTACATGACAAGAAAGAGACACTAGTGTCTACATATTGACAAGAAATAGACACTAGTGTCTACATGACAAGAAAGAGACACTAGTGTCTACATATTGACAAGAAATAGACACTAGTGTCTATATATACACAAGAAATATACACTAGTGTCTACATAGTGACAAGAAAGAGACACTGGTGTCTACATGACAAGAAATAGACACTAGTGTCTACATGACAAGAAAGAGACACTAGTGTCTACATAGTGACAAGAAAGAGACACTGGTGTCTACATATTGACAAGAAATAGACACTAGTGTCTACATGACAAGAAAGAGACACTGGTGTCTACATATTGACAAGAAATAGACACTAGTGTCTACATGACAAGAAAGAGACACTGGTGTCTACATATTGACAAGAAATAGACACTAGTGTCTACATGACAAGAAAGAGACACTGGTGTCTACATATTGACAAGAAATAGACACTAGTGTCTACATGACAAGAAAGAGACACTGGTGTCTACATATTGACAAGAAATAGACACTAGTGTCTACATATACACAAGAAATAGACACTAGTGTCTACATGACAAGAAATAGACACTAGTGTCTACATAGTGACAAGAAAGAGAC
>NC_139961.1:14874711-14882211 GCF_963454915.1 Gymnoscopelus microlampas | reverse complement strand
GTAGTGCTTTTAAAGCTCGTGGGTTTGTGTGAATTTCCCACCCCGCCAGCTGCATACCAGAAACAGTGGCTCAAAATGCGATTAGCGTTGCAAATCTCGTTGAAGAGTGCCAGTTGTACAAGGCTATAGCGCTCACTAAGGCCACAACGCCCAAGGCCCTAACAGCCATAGGTCACACAGTAAGCACTGCAGACAGCTGTGTGGACCCACCTGTGTCTCTGTGAAAAGCTAGACAAAGGGACAAAATGTGTGAGGTGAATCCTGGAAAAGGCCAGATGGCTTCCTCTTCCGTTTTGCTCTGAGAAAGTCTGGGATAGAAACACATAGGCCTATTATTCTATATCTCCTCCTCGGGGTCATCATAATTTCTTGCCCCCCTCCCCCCCCCCCCCCCAACACTCCACTATTACGCCCACGTAATCATCATTCTAGGGACACGTGAATATTTGTTACATCTATTATTCTTGGGCGTAGCAACCTCAAACACATTCGCAAATGTGTTAAAGGGATAGTTCACCCAAAACTTTTTTTTTTGTATCGATTAGTCACCCCATGGAGACTTGAATTCATGGATTTCTTTTTTCTTTTTTATTCCGCATTCCTAAGCCAATACTTTGAAGACCAGCGGACCTTCAAATTATTAGGAGACACAAAGAAGACTCTCTGTGTCTCCTACCGGAACCACTGCCGGTCATCAAATTATTGCTTTTATAGGGATGCGACAAAAACTAAAAAATATCCATGAATTCAAGTCTCCATGGGGTGACTAATCGATAGGAAAAAAGTCATTTTGGGGGTGAACTATCCCTTTAAGACAGAACTGTACTCTCACTGTTGGACTAAATCTAAGTCCATCTAAAGTCGATGGACTTACTAAGGTTGGATGTTACAGTTTAGATCAGTGGTCTTCAACAGGGGGTTCCGGGACCCCTTGGGGGTCCTCAGAGTTACAACAGGGGGGCCGCCAAATCTTTGTGCGATAGGAACCTTTTTTGTTATTTTTTCACATTAAACCACTTGAACCCTAGCATCCCTATTCTGAGGAGAACTTTAGACAAAAAATAGCCGATCTACAAGCTCACAACGCCTCGCGCTGCGAGACGTTGTGAGCTTGTAGATCGGCTATTTTCAGCAAAGAGGTATGGTGTAGTGTAGGGGGAAAGGGCAGATTATGCACACGTTTTGTAAGTATTGAGGGTTTAGCTATCTATGAAAAGGTTTAATCTACAACATCTACAACATAATGTTATACAATATGTATTGGGGGGTCCCTTCTTCATCTCTCTCTCTCTCAGCTAAGGGGTCCTTTTGGCCTGAAAAAAACGTGGAAGACTCTTGAACTAGAAGGTTGCATGTTACAGTTTAGACAGTGGTGTAAAGTAACTAAGTTTACTCAAGTACTGTGCTTCAGTACAATTTTGAGGTATTTCCAATTTTCAGTACTTTTACTTCTACTCCACTACAAAAACTATTGTACTTTTCCTCCACTACAATTATTTGAAAACTTTAGTTTTGTAGATTTTGATTATCATTACAAAACAGACATTAGCCACGTCAACCCTACATTTCGGCCATTTGAAAATAGCAGATCTACAAGCTCACAATGCGTCGCATCGCGACGCATTGTGAGCTTCTAGATCGGCTATTTTCAAAAGATTTGCTGACATTTTATACACTTGAAAACTTGTGAAATGGGACATTCTGCATAATGAGTACTTTCTACTTCTGGTCATTCAAGTGCATTTTGAAACCAATACTTTTGTACTTTTACGCAGGTCAATTTTGAATTCCGTACTTTAACCTTCGACATTGCAGTGTTGATACTTTTACTTAAGTCAAACATTTGAGTACTTCTTCCACCACGGTGGTTGCATGTTAACGGTATAGATTTACAACGGCATGGGGCTAGAGTACCAGGAATGTCTCTCTTGACCCACTTGTTGTGGGAAAGCTGCAGAGGGACTTGACTGTAAGCAAAGAGGATCCGTGTTTTTCAGCCATTGGTAGCATGACACAGATTAGCACGGCCAGGGTCCCTATAGGTAATAATGTCCCACCACACTTCCTCTCAATGACGCCTTCTGTCTCTTGGTCTAGACAGGTTTAAATGAATTAATGGATGCCACTTGAACAAACATGGGCCTTGTGTCCTCTTAAGCCCATGCGGTGGTTAGCTGTCGTTTCAAACACCCATCTTATACCGTGGGTGTTATGGTGTCATTTTAACCCATTCAAACCGGGAACGCATCTGTGTAACCACTTTGACCGTTATTCTATACTTTGGCTATTCAAAAATAGGAGATCTACAAGCTCATAGCGAAATAATGGTGAACATTTGTGCAAATCTTTGAATATATATATTATTTTAAAGCGAACATTTTTAACGCAAATCTTTGCTTCTGGGGGTCCCTGGAACAACATGTTTTGAGATGCTGGTCCGCGGGCCAAATACGTATAATTTTGGGGGGTCCTTGACGTGAAAAGGATTGAGAACCACTGACATAGAAACGTAGGTTTTTCAGAAAACTGTTAGGATTTAGAGGACATTTTTTAGAATCGGCTTCAGGTCTTAATGGGTTAATATTGGCTTATTTAGGACTTTACTCCAATGTACTCCCATTTCATAAATGCAAATTTCTTCGTGTTCAATACGATGCAAGCTGATAGCGGCTGGGGCGATAGAATTTTAAGTAGGCCATCTCTCTCAATAGCTGAAGCTTATTTTACTGTATCGTATATCACAATATGTGGAATGACACAGTGTAGAGTTGCATTCAATGAGTGCTAGGCAGGATATGTGGATTTAACAACATTTTCATTGTGTTTCTCATATTTATGATTTTGAGCAACTACTGTAGGCTACTTCAGACATATATACCAAAAAGATAAATATATATATATTTTAAAGTGGCCAAATTATTTCCTACACTCCTTCAGACCTGACACTTCCTAGAGCGACCCATTTTTATTGGTCGCAAATATCCAATTATTTTCGTTTCCTACATTTATTTCAAAAGATTAAATTAGATTAGATTAAAATGAGATTTTAACAAAGAAATCACAACTTTTCATCAATTGAAAACATTTCCAACATTTTTCAAAAGTATTTCATAAATAAAATCTTAAAAATAGTAATTAATTTATGGAATAATTTCCATAAATACATTTTTAAGAAGTTTAAGAAGTAGTGAAAATAGCAGATCTACACGCTCACAAAGCGGTGCCAAGTGAGCTTGTAGATCTGCTATTTCCACTAGTTTGGGTCCCGGTCAAACGTCTTACTTTCTCATTTGGGTCTTGATGTAAAAGGTTTGGGGCAACCACTGTTTGGGGTCCGGGGACCCCCAGGGGTCATTGGGAGGGTACCAGGGGGTACCCCAGACAAATGTGTTAATAAAGTGTCACAATCATTTTAACCCCTTTATCCATATTTTATACTTTGGCTATTCAAAAATAGCAGATCTACAAGCTCATAGCGCGGCACTGCTACTTGCTTTTGTGCAAATCTTTAAATCTCTCTTTTTTTTTTAAGGCAAACATTTTGAACACAAATCTTTGCTTCTGCGGGGGTCCCTGGAAGAACATATTTTGAGATGGGGGGTCCAAATACATATCATTTTGGGGGCTCCTCGACATGGAAAAAGTTTGGGGGGAACCACTGTTCTAATCTAGAGCAGTAAGTCACACTTCTCCAGCTGTGTACTCGTAAGACTGCAGAGAGGGGGTTTGGCTTGTTCCTCTCAACTTCTAGCAGGGCCCAGAACAAAGGGAAAGTAGAGAGGGCTGGGGCTGGGGCTGGGGCTGGGGCTGGGGGTGGGGGTGCACCGAGAGAAAGAAGGGATCAGATTTCACGAGGAAAAGAGGGATAAGCTGCCTTGAGGCATTCTGGTAATTCCTCTTGCTCAGAGACTGCTCAGGGCAGCAGGAGCCAGTCAGCACACTGGTTCTCCACCTTCCTGCAATAAAACCACTGGTCATTTGTCAGTGTAAATATATGTTATCAGTCCCTGTTTTAACTACTTAAAAACCCTGTGTATACTGCATTGATCGGAGCCCCCAGGGGGGTCTTGCACTAGGTATGCTCCTTTTTTTGGTCGAAAATAGCTTATCTACAAGCTCACTCACAGACAGACAAGATCGAGTCACAGTGAGTCTGTAGATCAGCCATTTGCACCCCAGATGCAAATGTTAACGTTACGGTTCATGTGGTCGACAATATTATTTTGGACTCCCATACTTCTTTAGACAAACAATTCAGTTGCACATCGTTGCTTTCGAGCACAAACCTCATATCTCCATATTTGAACCATTTCGTAGATTAAAAGCCATTAAGACCTGGAGAAGCATCTGTGTCATTTTCAGTTTCGAGCTAAAAAGCATTATTTTACACATTGGCTATTCAAAAATAGCAGATCTACAAGCTCATAGCACGGCACCGAGTGCCGCGCTATGAGCTTGTAGATCTGCTATTTTTGAGAAATCGTGAAAATAATGTGCAAATCCTTGAATATAAATTGTTTTAAAGCGAACATTTGTAACTCAAACTTTTGCTTCTGGGCGTCCCTGGAACAAAACATTTTGAGATCGGGGGTCGGCGGCCAAATGCATATAATTTTTGGGGGCCCTTGACATGTAAAAGTTTGAGAACCACTGATATAGAAACATACTTTTTTCAGAATACTGCTGGGATTTAGAAGACATTTGTAGAATCGGCTTCAGGTCTCAATGGGTTAACGCCCCTACTTGATCACACTACAGCGTCACAAAAAAAGCATCGAAAAGCTCGAAACGCAGCATGAAGCGATGCGTTATGAGCTTGTCGATCTGCTACTTTTGAATTTGAATCCTGAAATTGGAACAGTTTGGGACATATGAGGTTTCCACCCGACAGAAACCATGTGACACAATACAATGCTTAACCCATTAAGACCTGGAACTAATCTCATTTTTAGATTTGAGCTAAAAAGCATTATTTTACACTTTGGGCTATTCAAAAATAGCACCGAGTGCCGCGCTACGAGCTTGTAGATCTGATATTTTTGAAAAATCGTGAAAATCTTTGAATATATATTGTTTTAAAGCGAATATTTTTAACTCAAATCTTTGCTTCTGGGGGTCCCTGGAACAAAATATTTCCGCGGCCAAATACATATAATTTTGGGGGTCCTTGACATGAAAAAGATTGAGCACCACTGATATAGAAACATACGTTTTTCAGAAAACTGTTGAGATTTAGTTGACATGTAGAATCGGCTTCAGGTCTCAATGGGTTAAATGCAGAACTTGCAACTAAGAACCTCGGCTCACCAAGAACACTCAAGAAAAGGTCAATTTTTAAAAACGGTAACATTTTTATTTTGTAAAACTGTACAGGGTACAAGCTGTGTAGCGTTGGTGGGGGGGGGGGCAAAAACAATGACTTGGAACTAGTACAAAAAAAAATCAAAATCTTATAAATACATAAGTTCTTTTCAAAAGGGTGGATATTTACAAAATGCATGACCTACAAAATGAGGCAGCTTTGCTGATTTTTCTTTCCAAAAAAAAAGTTCTACACAAAGGCGCGAGCGACCCCGAGCGAGTTTTTCCTCAGCCCAGTTTTCAGTTGACGTGCACACGTGATTGTTTTGGGACGAGTGCCAAAAGTCAAGTCTATGCTACATGAAAAACTCATCAGCAACAACATGGCAAACAGACAATCGTGACGATAAAGGAAAAAAAAGGACACTTATTTACTAAACATTTCATATCAAAATGCCTGAAGACATGGAAAATGAGGGACGTGAAATGGCACTGATGCAAGTTTCATTCCACAGTATCTCACGTTCCCTGTAGCCCTGATTTATACTCTGTTGAGCATCAATGTCTCGCACCAAAAACAGCCGATTTACAAGCTCACAATGTCTAACAGCGTGCCTCTTTGTGAGCTTGTAGATCTGCAGTTTTTTGGTGCGAGACACCAGGGTGCAACTTAAGTACAAATATGGCATATCTCTCTCGCTCTTCAACATGACAAAAGTGTGAAAGAATGAAGATTAAAAACAATACAAAAATGTGGACAAGATTGCTGGGGGTTGGGGTGGACAAAGCAAAGGCAGACAGTGTCATTGTGTGACTGAAAAGTTATAAAATATAAAAATAAGTCTTTTTGGGGTACATGGCACATTGTGGTCCTCCAGGGTTCATTATTCATGTTTCGACAGTACCACTGAGCTCTCGCTCCGTTTCAAAAGGACCTGAAAGAAGTGTTCAGAGGAGCCACATGCCCGATTTACATCCGCCATCCTGTTAAGGCGAACAAAAGGCCCAGTCAAAAAGGTTCATTCGAGAGCCAGAAGGAGGCGCTTTGCGGACTAACGTCCAGCTACGTATTTAAGAGAATGTTCAGGCATTAGTCCACCTCACATACAGTTCTCCTTGGCCCAAAGCCCTTATCCGCTGCTCAACCCCACCCAGCTGTGTGTCAGAGAACTACACAGCCTTACTAGTCCAGTGTTTCTCAAACAGTGGGCCCGGGACCCCGAAGGGTGCCGTTGAGATGTCCCGACAGGGGCTATGAAACATAGAACCACCTTAATAAGAGGATTATTGTGTAGCTAATACGTGGGCTTCTTGACTTCAAAAACATAACAAAACAACAGGTCCTTGTGTGTTGAGCAGCTTGAGAACCCAAACGGGCCTCTACACCGTCGTCTCGCCTTGGTTGCCGCTGCTTAGCCGCTTGTAGAAGCGGCGCCACGACTGCAGCGTTTTCCCCGACCAGATCCAGAATCCCGAGGTGATGCCCACGATCATGGTCATCAGGTACTTGATCATGAACACCGTGAAGTCGGGCGAGGCGGGCGCGAAGTCGCCCGCCGGGCACGGCACGGCGAAGCGCTTGCACGTCTGCATGTGCCACGTGCGCTCCCACTGCGCCCGGAAGGCTTGCTCGTAGAAGTGGCAGGCGATGACGATGGTGGCGGGCACGGTGTACAGGACGCTGAACACGCCGATGCGCACCATCAGCTTCTCCAGCTTCTCCGTCTTGGTGCCGTCGTGCTTCATGATGGTGCGGATGCGGAACAGCGACACGAAGCCCGCCAGCAGGAAGGAGGTGCCGATGAAGAGGTAGACGAAGAGCGGCGCCAGCACGAAGCCGCGCAGGGCGTCCACGTCGTAGATGCCCACGTAGCACACGCCGGTCAGGAGGTCGCCGTCCACCTGGCCCATGGCCAGGATGGTGATGGTCTTCACCGCCGGCACCGCCCACGCCGCCAGGTGGAAGTACTGGGAGTTGGCCTCGATGGCCTCGTGGCCCCACTTCATCCCCGCCGACAGGAACCACGTGAGCGACAGGATCACCCACCAGATGGAGCTGGCCATGCCGAAGAAGTACAGGATCATGAAGAGGATGGTGCAGCCCTCCTTCTTGGTGCCCTGCGCCACCGTCTTGTACCCGTCGTCCTTGAACTTGTCGATGCACACCACCTTGTCCTCCAGGAGGAACCCGGCCACGTA
>NC_139961.1:14864711-14869711 GCF_963454915.1 Gymnoscopelus microlampas | reverse complement strand
GCAATGTCAACCCAGGCCATCGTAAGAGATCCAGAGAAAACATCCCTGATTCCTGGTGCATTAGCACAGTTGTGCCCTACTCAGGGTCCTGACCCCACAGGTTGAGAACCACTGCCCTAAACACACCAGGGATTTTGCAGAATCCCTAGTGATTTAGCAAAATCACACTTAACCTGACAGCGTTTTTTTCAGAACCACTACAGTGATTTCTTTTCGAAATCGCTGATTTCTCACATTCACTGTAACATATTTTAAGAGACATATTTTGATAGCACACAACAATGGAGAGAAGTGACCACGAAAGCAAGGATCTATTTACAATTTTCAATACTTTTACTTCTACTTCACTACATCTCAGAGGCAAATATTGTACTTTTTACTCCACTACAATTATTTGAAAACGTTAATTACTAGTTAATTTGTAGATTTTGAGTATTATTACAAAACAAACATTACTCACTTCAGACTTCAGCCCTATATACATTTCGGTTCGGCTATTTTCAAATGAAAACCGAAAACTTCGGATATTGGACATTTTCTGTACTTACCTACTTACATTTTAGTACATTTTGATGCCAAATACTTTTGTACTTTCACTCGAGTAAATTTAGAATTGCGGACTTTTACTTGTAACAGAGTGTTTCAACATTGCGGTATTGATACTTTTTCTTAAGTAAAAAAAGAAAATGCCTTAGGCATGGTGTCGTGTTTATGTTTGCAGACAGAGACTGAAGATTAGACTATGTAAATGGTATCAGCTGTGGTCTTTCTTTCTTGTGGGAGATATGCCTGCCACCCTCAACTTGTCTTGACGAGAGCGCGGCAGTTGTTCTCGCGTGAATACGCACAGGGGCCACAGGCTGAATGAGACTGACAATGATCTTATGGTTCCGTTTTGTAGCAAACTAACAAGGTATCTAATGTTAATGTTTTGTGGAGTAAAAGTAAAGGTAAAAGTAGTGGTTTTCTTTATGTAGAGAAGTAAAAGTGAATGTTGTCTCACCACAGAGGTTGGGGGTTCGAATCCACCGTGGTGCATCCGGCTTTGTCGAGCGTCTACACGAACACAATTGGCCCGTGTTCGGGGGAGGAAAGCCGGGCGGGGAGGAGGGTGTTATCGGTCATTGCACGTACTCCTACGGGCTGGGAGGGGGGCGGCACCTGTCAGCGGGGAGTGTTGGGCGGGAGGAGTAGGACGAAGGCTCTACGTCCTCCTGGTGGGGGCTCCTCCTCACTGGTAGGTGAGTCAGTAGGATACTACAGCAGTGACAACACAGAAATGTGTGTGGGGAGGAATTAGTTGGAAGGGAGAAAAAAAAAGAAAATATATATATATAAAAACTCAAGTAAATTATAGATTTACAGAAGTACTGTAACATCACTGTAACATCACTTTACACCAGTGGTTCCCAAACGTTTTAGCTCAAGACCCAAAAAAGAGAAATTAGATGTTTGCCTGGGACCCAAACTAGTGAAAATAGCTCACAAAACAGCTTTGTGAGCTAGTGAAAACAGCTCAGTGAAAACAGCTCAGTGAAAACAGTGCATTTACACCTCTGCATTTCAAAGCAGTGCTACAGTATTACCATGTTCTATCCATTAGGCCGATTGGACAAATGGAGCAGAATATTCATTGACAACAACAAGAAAAAAACTCACATTCCGTCATGGCGTCACTCACCGAAAAACACGGCGCGATTATTGACTTGAAAAATATTTGTTATTTTCCGCCACGTGATGGAATGTGAGTTATGCTTTAACCCCTGAAGACCGGGAACGCATCTGTGTCATTTTAGATTTCTGTGGGCATAAAAAAAATGGCAGATCTGCTACTTTTGAAAAAAGAATAATCGTGAAAATGTGTGCAAATCTTTGAATATATAATGTATGTTTTTATCTCAAATCTTTTCTTCTGGGGGTCCAAATATTTTGAGATGGTGGTTCCGCGGACAAATACATATCATTTTTGGGGTCCTTGACAATATCAGTGGTTTGAGAACCACTGATATTATTCCAACATATTATTTCTTATTTCTTTTAACTGTTAGGACTTAGAAGACACTTGTAGAATCCCCAGAAGCAAAGATTTGAGTTACAAATGTTCGCTTTAAAAAATTATACATAATCAAAGATTTGCACATTTAAAAAAAAGTTTAATTGCCCAAATAAATCTAAAAATGACATGATGCAGTGTGGGTGTGTGTGTGTGGGGGGGGGGGGGGGCTGCAGTCAGAGAGGAACGGGGGTCTTGATGTTGTTTCCCCCCCTGGGTGTGCATCTTTGACCATTCTCCCCCACCCTCTGCATGCTTCCCAACCGAAGGCACCTAAAGAAAAAATGGTATCATTCCCACCAAACCCCACTGCCAGCCGTGCCACCCACCCACCCACTCACCCACGACCAAGTCGCTTGAGAGAGCAGAGAAACACAGACCCCGAGGTTTGCAAATACAAGCTATATGTATTTATAACAATCCCCCCCCCCCCCACACCCCCCCGGGTCCTGCATACATATAGGCCCCCATATGGGAATGCTTTGGATTATAGCGGGTGCTGGAAGCAGGCTGTAAATGAGCTTGCAGAATGCGTGTGTGTGTGTGTGTGTGTATGTATGTGTGTGTGTGTGTGTGTGTGTGTGTGTGTGTGTGTGTGTGTGTGTGTGTGTGTGTGTGTGTGTGTGTGTGTGTGTGTGTGAGTGTGTGTGTGTGTGTGTGTGTGTGTGTGTGTGTGTGTGTGTGTGTGTGTGTGTGTGTGTGTGAAAGAGGAAGAGAGTGTGTGAGGGAGAGGGTGTTTGAAATTAAAGTAGTTTCTGAATGATTCACTGAAATTCTAAACGCACACACACATACACACACACACACGCACACACGCACACACGCGCGCACACACACACACACACACACACACACACACACACACACACACACACACACACACACACACACACACACACACACACACACACACACACACACACACACACACACACACACACACACACACACACACACACACACACACACACACACAGGGACGACTTTCAAATCAAGGAGAAAGAACCAGCTATACAACCAGGCCCACCTCTCTCTCTCTCTCTCTATCTGACATGAATTAGAAGCTTGGAGTGAACAGACACTCGTCTACACTAGCATACATTGATAGAGTATCACCAATGTACAGGCTAAGTCTACACTCTGGTGATAAGGGTTGGACCTAAACTGAATTATAGTAAAGTTGCCATGAACATTAACTATCGACAGTGATGTAAATCATACAGAGGTGACCACATAACATTGTAATCACACAGAACAAAAAGGTTAAATAGTACAGCTTTAACGGCTCCATAGTAAGACACTTCCTCTGGAATAGTGTGCGCTGACAGACCAATATTAAACAATCAAGGACATTGCACAATATGTTCATAGACAAACAGTGTTGCTTATACCAGTGGTTCTCAAACTTTTTCATGTCAAGGACCCCCAAATTGACACTTATTAGCCCGCGGACCCCCATTTGAATAGATATGCCAGGGACCCCCATAAGAGAAGATTTTTACGGCTCTATAGCAGTGATTCTCAACCATTTTAATTTCAAGGACCCCCAGTTTGACATGCATTAGGCTACGGACCCCCATTTAATGGCATTTCTATCTCTGGGACCCCAATTCATATTGTAAAATCAATGTTAATCTAACTCTGAGAGTGTACAAATGGAACCAAATGGACCCTAACGGGTCCATTTGGTTCCATTTGTACACTCTCAGAGTTACAGACCCATAAGGGTCCATTTGGTTCCTGTCCATCATTTAGCTGGGTACCCCCTGGAACCCCCTCAAGTACCCCTGGGGGTCCCCGGACCCCACTTTGAGAACCAACGGCTTATACAGCACTCTCCCTCTCTCTCTCTCTCTCTCTCGCTCTCTCTCTCTCGCACTCACGTACGCACTCACGCACGCACGCACGCACGCGCAAGCACGCACGCACACACATAAGCTGCCGACCTCATCAAAGACACCTCCCATCCACTTAGCGGCAACAACAACCGTTATATAGAGACTAAATTTGTCCCAACGGCCATTAATAGACTGCATATGGCGGTGAGTTAAATCAGGACATTCTGACACTTCATCATTCATTTTTATTGACTTCCTTCCACAATCTTTCTGCAGCATTTGCTTGTTTTTTTTTTTTTTTAACATTTTATATGTACTTGTGTGTAGTGTAACTTGTGATGTTTGATTTGGTGCAGGTGTGTATTTATGCAAGCACAGGGCCCACCTGAATTTGCCCTTGAGGTATAATAAAAGTTCACACACACACACACGCGCGCGCGCGCGCACGCACGCACGCACGCACGCACGCACGCACGCACACACACACACACACACACACACACACACACACACACACACACACACACACACACACACACACACACACACACACACACACACACACACACACACACACACACACACACACACACACACGCGCACACACACACGCACGCCCGGTGCCTTATCTAAAACGCTATGATATCATTTGATCTGGGGTTTATTATTTCAGTGCGTTCACACACCCTGTGTTCTCTGGAAATGACTTTTGTGGCCGTTGTTAAGATCACTTAAGAGATTAATTTGAACGTGACCACACTGCACAAGTATGTTTCTATTCAGCCCCAAGAAGACGATAGTATATTGTCTCCGTCGGGTGGAAACCTCACATGTCCATAACCGCTACTTTTCACGATTCAAATTCAAAAAATGATAAAAGTAGCAGATCTAGCGTTTCCAGCTTGTAGATCTTTATCTCTGTGCGAAGGTTTAAAAGTTTCATTGTTGAGAAACTTGCTCATTCCTGTAATTGTTTGGATGTCTAAAAAAAAAAAAAAGAGAGAAACTATGTCATTGTACACGTGGGTAAAATTCTATGAATTGCTACCTGTAATAATTGGATTAACTTCCTGGTAGGTTAATTGGTTTGGTTGAGCTGCGTAAATAAT
>NC_139961.1:14857211-14862211 GCF_963454915.1 Gymnoscopelus microlampas | reverse complement strand
AGAGAGAGAGAGGGCGGGGGGGGGGGTTGGGTGCGGTTGCGATTGGGTGATTGGTTGGGGCCTGGGTTTATGAATTCATGACGAAAAGATATGGTGTGAATTAATCAATAAACGAAAGCTGCAGCTGTGCGGGAGATGCAGCCGATACATGATTAATTGATCGGCTGAGCAGCAGAGGTTGTTCTCTCTCTCCTGGCAGACACACTGCAGCAAGAGAGAGGGGGGGGGGGGGGGACGAGAGAGAGAGAGAGAGAGAGAGAGAGAGAGAGAGAGAGAGAGAGAGAGAGACAGTCTGAGAGGGACAGACAAGACAGAGAGAGAGGGAGAGAGAGAGAGAGAGAGAGAGAGAGAGAGAGAGAGAGAGTACCTGAGTTAAGACCTAAGGTGCGGTGAGTACCCGAGGTAAGACATAATATGTAACCCATACTGATGACATCAGGGATCTCCATATATGGGCGCGAAAGGGACATGGACTGACAGATACAGAGATCTCCATATATGGGTATGTCACCATGCCCATATATGGGCATATACTGATGACATCAGGGATCTCCATATTTGGGCATAAAAGGGACAAGGACTGACAGATGCAGAGATCTCCATATATGGGTATGTCACCATGCCCATATATGGGCATATACTGATGACATCAGGGATCTCCATATTTGGGCATAAAAGGGACATGGACTGACAGATGCAGAGAACTCCATATATGGATATATCAACATGCCCATATATGGGCATATACTGATGACATCAGGGATCTCCATATTTGGGCATAAAAGGGACAAGGACTGACAGATGCACTCCAGATATGGGCGTATCGGTCGATCGGCGGTGCGACTTTGGTGTGAAGGCCGCGTAGCGGGCCCAACCTCTAGTACAATGGTTCTCAACCTTTTCAGGCTGCGACCCCCCCAAAATAATCATATTTGAACGGGGGACCCCCCAAAATAATCATATTTGAACTGGGGACCCCCCAAAATACCCCACAGATAAATTGTGAAAATAGCAGATCTACAAGCTCACAACGCCTCGCGTTGCGAGGCGTTGTGATCTTGTAGATCGGCTATTTTCAAAATGTTTGCCTCCTTCTTATATAACTTGACAATTTGGCCGATGTCTGACCAGTTCTTATAGTATGCTTTGTCGATTAGACTACTTTGGTGCAGTAATAATGGTCCTTTTTAAGCTATTACAAAGGTCTTAAAAGTCCTCAAAAGGTCACTTCACTGTCATCTGGGGACCCCACCAAAAAAAGTCCCGACCCACAGGTTGTAGTCCTGCATATCGACTACACAGGTGATTAGCCTATATGTTAGTTTTACCAGAGCCCTGTTAGTCAGCATTACCTGCTTCCACCTCTCACGGCGAGGACGTAGGGTTGGATTTTGAGAGGCATATATCCTGCAAAAGTATTCAGACCAAGGGATACATGTTTTTTTTTGTTTTTTTTTTTGTCTTGCAGTATACTTTTGAAGGGTATATAGCAGACATACAAGCTCACAACGTAGTATCACTATCCGTATGTGACCCGTTGTGAATTTGTATATCGGCTGGCTATTTTATAAGGGAGCATAAATCAGGCTTTGTTCTCCAACAGTCCCCATGCTACTTCCCTTTCTGACTGCGTGGTGTTATCAGCAGTCACCAGGTACATTTTCATTTTTTTTGGCTTTTTGTTTTTGTCTTCATTTCTGACCAAGGGGGGAAAGAAAGACATAGCGCATCGACGTTCATCTCTTTAGATCCTTTTTTTTAACAATCCAAGAAGTTCGCAGCCCTGAGCAGGTCCTTACAAATGTCCTCTGTAATTTTAAAGTCAGGAACGTTCTCTTCGTCGGAGTTGTGGTAGTGGTTCTTGTAGGACAACCACATGCAGACCCTTTCCAGGGTCGGAGGGATGATCTTCAGACTCAAATCCTGGGATTCGTCCTCCCCGCACGGCCAACTCAGCATGTTTTTGAGGGTCCCGCACATCAAGGCGAGTTCTCTCTTCACGATGAACTCGTGGCCGTCCGAAGCGATAAGCTTCACATACATGGAATCTGACCCTACACAGCCACCATAGCTTTTCCCTGATACACTGGCCATTTTCGCGTTTGAGTATTCTGTTCGTTATTCAACACTAAACTAGAAAGTCTTACTTTATTACCTGTCGGTTTGTGGGTATGTAAGCTGTGGCGTCTGGGGGGCTGCTATATATACAGATAGTTTGTGATGTGGCGTGACATCACCTGCCGTGGCGCCAACGGTGTTATGACCGTATTATGGAGATCTGATGTCAGTGCAAAACAATGTTGCTAGGCAACCGTTTCTGTTGTCAATGATGTCACGTGCCCCTATATGGAGATTCCCTGACAACATTGTTAGGCCACATTTTAAAGCCCAAATATGGAGTGCCTGGATTATGCCCAAATATGGACATGCCTGACGTTACAATTCTCAATACTGTTTGCCCGATGAGGAGTGGATGTTTTAACTTTTTTCGCTGGATTCCTGCCTTGATATCCAGCACTTGGCCTAAATACAGGTTTAGAAGTGCACACAGTCTACTCATTGAACAATAATGACATCATAATTGACTTGGCATCATCCAATGCGTTATGCTGGGGAACAAATCTGAAGGGGGTCAGTCGTTCGAAATATGGATTTCCACTTTGGTCAGAGCTAGACGATATCAGCTCTATGGGAAATAGGATTGATTGATTCCGTCCAGTTAAAAGAAAGCGATTTCGGACAATTTGCCCAAATAGGGATGTCAAAGTTTAATGTTTAAAACCTATTTTTTTTAAGCCTGCAAGGTCCTCAAGGCTAGGTATGTGTCGAGTAACTTCCTAACGAAGCGCTCCACTTTGCAATGTTTGGGTACATGATTTAAAAAGTTACTAACCTGTAAAGCTTGTCATCCACTGACAGCAGAGAAGTTATAATAAGCTGCTATACAGTATATATGCAGGGTAAGTCACATTTATAAAAAAAGAAAAATCTGGATTTGATATTTTTGGCAGGGCTGTCCTCACTGAGGATCTGGAACCCTTTGGGTAATAAAGCAAAATCCTCTTCCTCCTTCACTATATTTTTCTTTTCTTAAGTAACGTTTTCAGTTGTTTTTTCTTCTTCCATAATACAAAGTGAGTCAGTTGAAACTCGCACAGCTGAAAGTGTCACCATCGGAATTCACTGTCTACAGCTATTTCTGCAGTGTTAAGGGAAATCGTCTCGATGTTCAACATTATATAGAGAACTATTATCAGCCATGGAACTAAGCAGGGTGTCTCTACAATGCTGTGGAAGTTGAGTAAAATCTGTGAATGTGAAAAGCAGTGGTGTAAAGTGACTAAGTATTTACTAAAGTACTGTACTTAAGTACAATTTTGAGGTACTTTTACTTTACTGGAGTATTTCCAATTTTCAGTACTTTTACTTCTGCTCCACTACATCTCAGAGGCAAATATTGTGCTTTTACTCCACTACCATTATTTGAAAACTTTAGTTACTAGTTACTTTTCAGATATAAATTATTACATTATAAAACATACATTAACCACTTTAGCCCTATTTTATACCTAGGCTATTGCTACTTTTTACTTAAGTAAAACATTTGAGTACTTTTTCCACCACTGATGTCTGTGTATTTATTGAGGCGAGACAACAGGACAGTCATTAAGTCACCTACCTATAGATACTCAGTTCCAAGTTATCACATCGTTGATTAGAGGGTATTCAGCCAAATGACATGGTGTTAAGTACAGACGTGGATTGGCACTCATCAAAGCACCTCCTTTAAAATGCAAAACCTGGGACCTGTTAAAGACATATTCAAATGTTTGATCGATAATGGATATATTAAAGGACTACTTCACTCATTTTCAACCTATCTTCATTTAAATGGTTCACACTAATGCTCATGATAAAATGGTGCCATTTTTTAAATTTTATTTAGATTTTTATGAACGCGAGAACAATGGCCTCTATTATTGCATTGCAACTTTCCAGGAATAGAAAACCTGCAGTCTCTATTAGCTTGGTTTCCCCATCGATGATGTCACTGGTAGACGGGTTTCTGAACTGTCCACAGCCCTCCTCTGAGACACAGAACAAGTAGGAAAAAAATGCTACCATTTTATCATGAGCGTTAGTGAGGACCAATTACATGGTTGATAGGTTGAAATGGGTGAAGTAGTCCTTTAAGCCTGATCAACTTCTGATCATTTCTATATTTACCCCATTGAGCTCCGTCTTATCTGTCATGTACACAAAAATGATCCACAACTTGCGACAGTATAGGCAGAAATGTGCCAACACTTTTGCTGAGGTGTATATATGTGGGCTGAGAGATAATCTCTCTCTTTCCCTCTGTTTCTGTCTCATGGATATTGTCACAAAGGTCTCTTTCCTGGGCTACTTGTGTCATTGACAAAACACACGTCAGCATGGTCTGCCACGTTTCAGATATAGCTGCGCAAATCTCATCCCTACATGCCATTGCTTTTCAGTTTTATGACTGTTAAAGTACAACAAGGGTTATTCTATTAGTTTGTAATGATGATAATTAAAAGATGAGTGATACAAAAAATCATGTGTTCCCCACTAGGCCAAGGAAGAAATGTCACCCTATATTTTCAAATCAGCCTCGTGGTGGCGCTGAAACAGGCAGATTCACGTTTTGCCCTATACATAGGCCTATAAATAGGCCAAAACGTGAATCTACCTGTTACAGCGCTACCATGAGGCTGATTTGAAAAATATAGGGTTTCAAAGTTTCACGGATATCGGAGGCTGGTGGTTAATGTATGTTTTGTAATAATAATCCAAATCTACAAAGTAACTAAAGTTTTCAAATCATTGTAAGGAGTAGAAGTACAATATTTGCCTCTGATGTGTAGTGGAGTAGAAATAAAAGTATTGGAAATTGGAAATACTCAAGTAAAGTACAAATACCTTCAAATTGTACTTAAGTACAGTACTGAGTAAATATACTTAATTACTTTACATCA
>NC_139961.1:14850931-14853431 GCF_963454915.1 Gymnoscopelus microlampas | reverse complement strand
ACAGACACCAAGTACCGGACCCGATAATTTAAAACAAATCTAGGAGAGTGGTTTTCAAAGTGTGGGGTCCAGGGAGTCCTTGAGGGGGGGGTTTCCATTTGAGGGGGGTTCCATTTGTACACTCTCAGAGTTCAAGGGGGTCCTTGACATAAAAAAATCACACCCAGTGTGAAGTGGGCGGTGTGTGGTCATCACAACATGACTCACTTTAAAAAAAAGGATAAATGACTTTTTTTGTCCATACTGCTATTCATAGGGCTGCAAAGTCATTTGCAAAGTCAGCCAATCACATTACAGTTAGTGGTGATGACACTAGCTGTAATGTGATTGGCTGATATGAAAAAAGTATCGATTTGCATTAACAATGGAAGGGTTAGGGGGTACACAAATGTTTTGGTCGGTGTCCAAAACTCACTTATAGGGGGCGGCTACACCGCCCCAAAAATAACAGTTCGAGAAGCGCAACATCATTTCTGGGGTTCCTCCGATTCCTCCAGTTCCGGATCCGGATCCCAAAACCCTCAATGCATTGAATGGGACATGATCACGTTTTATGAATGGGCAAAGTAGGCGACATACTGACCTACCCGCGATTTATCAGACCATTCATTGGGTGTTATCAGGACATTACTTTGCGTGATAATGTCCCATTCAGTGCATTGATAGCATTCGAAGCCGGTGACACAGGAGGAGACGCGGGAGGGGAAAGTCGAGAAGAGAGGAGAGGACAGAAAGAACAGAAGCAATGGGTATTACTACGTAAAAGAGAAGCCAAAAAGACAGAGCGAGAAAGGGGAGAGAGAGAGGGGAGGGGATGTTGGAAAGGTGAAGGAGGGAGAGCGGGAGGGAGGGAGAAAGCGGTGTGTTTTGAGGGGGGGGGGGGGGGTGGCCCAGCTGGCTGGCATCCCTCCACAGTTTACAGAGTCCCTACAGCACAGAGGCCAAGGGTCCATCTCCCCACCCCAAAAACACAGGAACCGCCACAGGCCTCCCGGAAAAGAAGTAGGGAGGGGGGGTTGGGGGGGGGGGGGTTGGAAGGAACAGAAAAGAAAAGTGAAGAAAGAATGATTTATTGCTCGCAAAGTACGCCGCTCGGGTTCCGCGTGCGAACCAACGACAGGAAAGGGCGCACGATGTAGCCTCTCTGCTGGAGAGCAAGCGGAGAGAGCGAGTGAGTGAGCGGAGCGGGGGTGTTAGGTGATAAGGCAGTGGCGGAGGATTTAAAGGATGATGGAGGGGGGGAGGGGGGGGGGTCGGACTCCGTTATGTTTTACAAAGCTTGTGTAAACTTGGATGCGGCCATCTTGGATTAATCACCCTGTGACACGCACACATGGTGTGCTGTGCGTTGCTGGGGAACCTTGGGGGGGGGGGGGTGCCTCTGTTAGAAACGAAGGGGTGGTTATCGAAGTCGTCCGTCCTTACGTCCATCCATCCATCCGTCCGTCCATCCTAACCTTTTGAACACAATGTCTTAAATGGATAGTTCACCCAATTTTTTTTTTTGATTAGTCATCCCCATGGACACTTGAATTCATGGATATTGTTTAGTTTTTGTCGCATTCCTAAGCCAATAATTTGATGCCCATCGGACCGGTATAGGCGGCGGTTCCGGTAGGAGATACAAAGGAGACTCTTTGTATCTCCTACCGGAACCGCTGGCTTAGGAATGCGACAAAAACTAAGAAATATCCATGAATTCAAGTCTCCATGGGGTGACTAATCGATAGGAAAGAACGCATGGAGGGAGGGGGGACGACGACGACGACACGTCCACTTGGACTCAAGGATAAACTGATTAGTCGTGGTCTAAGGTCAAGGTAACTGTTATCTCACAAAACACGTTTCATTAAATTCCTTCAAAGTCAAACAATGTTGTGTTTGACTTGTGGATCTGCTACTTTTGATGCGTTCGTGTGACGCTGAAGTATGATCAAGTAGGGGCGTTTTTTCGTTAGGAAAAAAAACACACAAAATGTTTTAATACGGAGAGGTTTCTTGCCCGACAGCAACGATACACTATATGACTCTGGACAGACGCGGATGTAAACTGCAACTGGTCAGTGAGAAAGCGTTCATTTATCTCAGAGAGTCTACAAATGCAACCAAATTTGGTTAATTTAGCTGGGGACCCCCCCCCCTGGAATCTCTCAAGGACTACTGAGGGCTAGTGATGTGTCGTTCATGATCGATTCGTTCAAAAGAACTAGTTCATTTGCCGCGAACGTGAACAAGCTCGTTCACTTTCTGAAACGGCTACGTTCATGCGCGACGTAAATAAAAACGCGATGGTGTTTTACACACATTATAAAACATACATTAAACCACTTTAGCCCTATTTTATACCTAGGCCATTTGAAAATAGCAGATCTACAAGCTCACAACGTTGTGAGCTTGTAGATCTGCTATTTTCAAATATGTTAGCACTTTTACTTTTGGTAATAAGTATATCTTGATGCCAATACTTTTGTACTTTTACAAAACGAACGCTAGGAAATAG
>NC_139961.1:14840931-14848431 GCF_963454915.1 Gymnoscopelus microlampas | reverse complement strand
ACCATGATACTGACATGATACTGACCATGATACTGACATGATACTGACATGATATTGACATGATACTGACATGATACTGACCATGATACTGACCATGATACTGACATGATACTGACATGATACTGACATGATACTGACATGATACTGACATGATCGGTTAGACTAGGTCTACAAGCCCAAAAGAAGCGACTAGGCCACATGAGCATCGGATACTTGAAAATAGCCAATCTATTTGATGCGACGTGTTGTGAGCTTTAGATCTTCTTTTTTTTTCCAAAAATATCTTGAAAAAAAGCTCTTGAAACGCAAATCTGGGACAGGGGTCACAAAATACTTTTAGATGACAATGATACTAACATGATGGTTAGGCCTTTCTACAACAGATGTATCGTCTTGGGGTTATGTTATGTTGTATTGTGTTACATTGTTACATTGTTGTGTCTATCTGCTGAACAGACTGTGAAACGGAATATCCCTATGGGGCAATCGAGACTGATTATGATTATGAGATGCTAAGAATACTCAAATTCAAATAAGCACGAGAAGTGATCTGATTAAAACAAACACATCAAAGCTACACATTCCCACTGCATTGCAGTGTATTGCAATCAACCATGAGTTCTAAATGAGCTGTAGTCCACAGCCATTATTCTCAATGAACGGGTGTTGTGTGAAATCCTCAAGACTCCACTTTTGCTGCTTAGGGGAATCGGTCATATGTGTACACACTTGAACGGAATGCTTACATGATACGTAAATGCCATGACCACAACGACTTCTGATATGCATTCAAAGAGAGAGTGTGTGTGTGTGTGTGTGTGTGTGTGTGTGTGTGTGTGTGTGTGTGTGTGTGTGTGTGTGTGTGTGTGTGTGTGTCTCCGAGAGAGAGAGAGAGAGAGAGAGAGAGAGAGAGAGAGAGAGAGAGAGAGAGAGAGAGAGAGAGAGAGAGACCATGTAGGTTAACACAGATTCACACATCGTTTGGCACCAGTGTCAGTTTACAATGTAGGCATCTAGCAGACGCTCTTAATCCAGAGCGACTTCCAGTAAGCAAGTTAAACACAAGGTAATACATCACATGCATAGAGATAGTAATTAAAGATCATAGGTAAACCATGATTTAATGAATTGAATACACACAGGACCACAATGGAAACAAGCCCCCAGAGCCTTTTGTGTAATCCTTTTAACAATCTTTGCAAACCGTACCTCTGTACAATCTGCAAAATTGCTAAATAAATGATAGTGTCGGGTGTCAAAACATAGCAGATCTACAAGTGCACAACGTGTAAGCAGTGGTGTATGAAGTAACTAAGTACATTTACTTAAGTACTGCACTTAAGTACAATTTTGAGGTATTTGTACTTTACTTGAGTATTTCCAATTTCCAATACTTTTACTTCTACTACACTACATCTCGGATCCAAATAGGCAATTGTACTTTTACTCAAGTACAATTATTTGAAAACTTTAGTTACTAGTTTGTAGATTTTGATTATTATTACAAAACATACATGATCCCCTTCAGCCCTATTTGAACTTTTGAAAATATCCGATCTACAAGCTCACAATGCATCGCGATGCGACGCATTGTGAGCTTGTAGATCGGCTTTTTTCAAAATATTTTTATATTTGAAAACTTGCGAAATGGAACCTTCTGCATAATGAGTACTTTCTACTTTTGGTACTTTAGGTACATTTTGATACCACTTTTGCACTTTTACTCAAGTACATTTTGAATTCCGGACTTTTACTTCTAACAGAGTATTTATTTTTACGTGGCAGCATTGACACTTTTACTTAAGTAAAACATTTGAGTACTTTTTCCACCACTGCGTGTAAGTGCGACACCATCGATGGGAGTATATATACATTAAGCACTAGAGCTCGTTAGTCGCTGCGCTAGCTAGCTTCAGCCCGCTAATCAGCACACAGCGGCACTGACGCAAGGCAGAGATAAAAGTCCGCGGAAAGACATTCATAATTCTGAAACAGAGGCAGCGGGTCACGCCGACTCTATGCCCTCATGTTTCAATTATACATCCTGTACGAGCGCACACACACGCACACACACACACACACACGTACGCGTGCACACGCACACGCACACTCACACGCACGCATCATATTTTGTGCCAAGCATGGACATTGATGTTGTGTTTGCAGATACTGTACATACACAAACACAAGCACACCATTGTGTGTGTGTGTGTGTGTGCGTGCAATGCTGACCCCCCCAACACACACACACACACACACACACACACACACACACACACACACACACACACACACACACACACACACACACACACACACACACACACACACACACACACACACTTACAAACATGCATCCAAGCCACTGCCAGCACAAGCAGCATGCATATTTTTTCGCACATATAACTGTATGCCCATGTGTGTGTTTGTGTGTGTGTGTACGTACACATACATGTGCACCACACACACACACACACACACACACACACACACACACACACACACACACACACACACACACACACACACACACACACACACACGCGCGCACGCACGCACAACCATGTCAGTCATGTCCCCTCGTTCATTCACATGATGAAAACAAATGAATACTTCCAGCATCCATATTATATACTCCACTCTCCACGACCCTGCACACAGTAAGCTCTGGGTTCTCTCCCCAACCTGTTTAAAACCAAGATCACAAGAACTGCCGACACACAGGACCCCATGGTCCCTGGTCTCTCTCTCTCTCCCTCTCTCTCTCTCTCTCTCTCTCTCTCTCTCTCTCTCTCTCTCTCTCTCTCTCTCTCTCTCTCTCTCTCTCTCTCTCTCTCTCTCTCTCTCTCTCTCTCTCTCTCTATCACTTTAACTCAGCTTCCCCTCCTCAATCTTCTTTTTTTCCCCCTCCATCTCTCTCATCTTTCAATTACATTCCAGGCCCTTCAAGATTCCAGAGAAAGTGCCGTTGAGGAAAGCCAGGCACGGACGGCTGAGGACTGTGTGTGTGTGTGTGTGTGTGTGTGTGTGTGTGTGTGTGTGTGTGTGTGTGTGTGTGTGTGTGTGTGTGTGTGTGTGTATATCTTCTCCTCCTTTCCTTGTCATCCCTCCCTCCCTCCCTCCCTCCCTCAGTCCCTTAATCAGAGGGGATTGCGGCCGCGAGGGGAGGATTTGAGAGTAAAGACTTTCGATATCCGCGGCCCACTTGTTGCCACACAAATTGGTGAAAGTGAGTTGTGTGTGTGTGCGTGCGTATGCGTGTGTGTGTGTGTGTGTGTGTGTGTGTGTGTGTGTGTGTGTGTGTGTGTGTGTGTGGGGGGGGGTGCTGCGTGCTATGTACATAATGTACAGGCATGTCCCATGTACCGTTATGTTCTACTGTAACACGCCTCCTCCCTCTTTGATCCACATGACATGAGCCCCTCCCACCTTGCCAGCTGGTGGAAAGTAACTAGGTACATGTACTTAAGTACTGTACTTTAAGTAAAATGTTGAGGTTATTGTACTTTACTTGAGTATTTTCCAATTTCCAATACTTTTACTTCTACTCCACTACATCTCAGAGGCAAATATTGTACTTTTACTCCACTGCAATTATTTGAAAACTTTAGATACTAGTTACTTTTCAGATGTAAATTATGATATTATGAAACATACATTAACCACTTTAGCCCTATTTTATACCTAGGCTATTTGAAAATATGCGATGCGACGCGTTGTGAGCTTGTAGATCTGCTATTTTCAAACATTTTAGCACTTTTACTTTTGGTACTTTAAGTACATTTTGATGCCAACACTTTTGTACTTTTTAATTTTGAATTCTGGACTTTTACTTGTAACAGAGTATTTCTATATTGCAGCATTGGTACTTTTACTCAAGTAAAGAATTTGAGTTTCCACCACAACACCTTACACAAGAGGGTCCGCTGTATCCTCACAACCTGTCCTGTAGCCACTGAGGTTGTTGTGTTTTTTTAAACAAGACACTCATCTGGGGGTCCATTAAGGGTCCATTTTTATACTCTCACAGTTCATTTGACACTTTTACAGTGCCGCCCCCCTCCCTCTCTCTCTCTCTCTCTCTCCCTCTCTCTTTCCCTCCTTCCCTACTGTCTCCATCTCAGGTTTTCCTACTATCCAGAATAACATCTTAGACCTGAGGCCGATTCTACAAATGCCTTCTAAATCAGTATGGTTCTCACACTTTCAAGATTTTTCCCAAAATTGTTCAAAAATAGCAGATGTACAAGCACGCAGCGTGGCACGAAGTGACGCGCTGTGAGCTTGTATATCTGCTATTTTCTGAATAGCCAACGTAAAAATGTAATAGATTAAAGGTGACAGTTCATTAAAAAAAAACAAATTGCATACACTCGCACACGCATTTGATAAACACATCAACATACTGAGTGTTCCTGTACAGATGGACCCCCAGCGCAAGGGGTCCATCTGTACACACACCTTTTTTCCCCTTCCCCCCCCCCCGCTGTCTACACCAGTGCATGGCTTTCAATCTTTTTCATGTCAAAGACCCCCAAAGTCACATGTATTTGGCCCGCGGACGACCCCCCATGTCCAAATATTTAGTTTCAAGGACCAACAAATGTTACAAATGTTCGCTTAAAAAAAATATGTATATTCAAAGATTTGCAGAAAATGCTCAGCAGATATAGCAGATCTACAAGCTCATAGCGCGGCACTCGGTGCCGCGCTATGAGCTTGTAGATCTGCTATTTTTGAATAGCCGAAGTATCAAAGGTGAAAGTGGTTAAAATGATTGTGATGCTATATTAACACATTTTACTGCAAGGGACCCCCTGGAACCCCCCCCACCCCCCCAAGGACCCCACATGGAGAACGAAGGGTCTACACAGCTTTACAGTAATGACAGTAACGACCTAATAAGCGCGTTCCTAGACACACACACACACACACACACACACACACACACACACACACACACACACACACACACACACACACACACACACACACACACACACACCATGCTACATACCTGCCCTGACATTAGCAGGTTCTAAAACTGCTGCAGGGGGTTGGGTGGGTGGGGGGGGGGGCTCGGACGTATCGCGTGTCAACGAGGGATGTATGCGAGCCATTGTGTCCCCCCACCCCCCCACCCTCTGATTGGTTCAACAGATGTCAAGGCGAAAGGGGTGGGGACAGAGGGGGGGGGGGGGGCTACCCCCACCCTACAGCAGTGGTGTAAGGTAACTAAGTACATTTACTCAAGAACTGTACTTAAACAATTTTGGGATATTTTTTTTACTTTACTGGAGTATTTCCAGTTTTTCAGTACTTTTACTTCCACTCCACTACATCTCAGAGCCAAATGTTGTACTTTTACTCCACTACAATTGCTTGAAAACTTACATTTTTTATTTCGCACTTTTACTTGTAACAGAGTATTTCTACATTGCAGTTTTGATACTTTTACTTGAGTAAACAATGTGAGTACTTTTTCCCCACCACGGCCCTATACAGACTGTCTGTCTTCGGAGTGCACTGCAAAAAAAAAAAAAAAAAAAAAAAGAGAGCGAGAAAGAGGACAGTCCGAGAAGCCGGGCCACAAAGTGTATAAGAGACGCCAGGGAGGATTTTGTGGGGGTTTTGATGCAAGTTGTGATGTGGAAATAATAATGTTCCGAGGTCAGTCCAGAGTGACTGGGACGTCCGGCCCCGGGTGTGTGGGTTCGAGGGAGAGATTTGAGGTGTTAGTGGAATGCCGTTTTGGCCCACAGCCTTATGGGAGAGTCTTTGAGGGAAACGCGGCGGAAAATGTCAACGCGCGCGTATGCATAGTGTCTGTGTGTGTGCGTGTGCGTGTGTGTGTGTGTGCGTGTGTGTGTGTGTAGGGTTAGCACAGAGGTTCTCAAGCTGTGGGTCGGGACCCCCAGGGGGGTCCCCACATGATTTTGTGGGGGACAGTGAAGATGACAATTTAAGGCCTTTTAAGACCTTTTTAGTACCTTAAAAAAAAAGTCCAGACCATTACTGCATCAAAAGTAATCAACAAACTATACAATAAAAACTGGTCAAAAATTGGCCAAATTGTCAAAACATCCTGAAAATAGCCGATCTGAGGCGTTGTGAGCTTGTAGATCAGCTATTTTCACCATATTTATCAGTGGAACCGAGTCAAACTAATTGTAATGCCTCAACTCCTACAATTCCAAGTGCTTGTCAGAGTGAGGGGGGGTCCCCAGTTCAAATATGAATATTTTGGGGCGGTCGCGGCCTGATAAGGTTTTACAGGTTGTACCGGCTGTATTTGTGAATGTGTGTCTGTGTGTGTGTGCACGTCTGTGTGTGTGTGTGTGTGTGTGTATGTGTGTGCGTGTGTGCGTGTCTGTCTGTCTGTCTGTCTGTCTGTCTGTCTGTCTGTCTGTCTGTCTGTCTGTCTGTCTGTCTGTCTGTGTGTGTGTGTGTGTGTGCGTCTGTGTGCGTGTGCGTGTGCGTCTGTGTGTGTGTGTGTGTGTGTGTGTGTGTGTGTGTGTGCGTGTGCGTGCGTGCGCGTGCGTGCGTGCGCATATACGTGCGCGCTTTAATGGCTTTTCCTTCTGTGGAACCTGGTGCACAGTCAACCGCCTCGACCGCAGGAGCACCGGGACGGGCAGATGAATGTGCTCTTTTGTCGCAGAGCGCTCGGTCCCCCCCCCCGCCGCCCCCCTGTATCTTATCCACGCTCCATTGAAGTCTGCCTTTCTGCTCCTCCTCCCCGGGGAGTGCTCTGAGAGAGGGCTCTGTGGACAGGGCTCACAGTGCGCTTAAAGGAAAACAGGTGAGCCGGATAGCTCCATTTGTCCCGCGTCTGTCTTTGAAGAGGCACCGAAAAGGGCCTCGCCCCGCCCGCGCACGTCCCGGCGGGGGGCTTGGACCTCGTGCGACGTCGGTAGCCGAGGTATGCTGCCGTGACAACTGAATTTCCCTCGTGGGATCAATAAAAGGTCCATCTATCTATCTATCTATCTATCTATCTATCTATCTATCTCTATCTATCTATCTATGTCGTAATGTGCAATAATAAGTGTAATGTCTTCCTCCCCCTTTGGGGGCTTTATGCAACGTCCAGCGCTTCTCAAACTTTATCATTTCGAGGACCTCCATAACTCTGAGAGTGTACAAATGTGAACCAAATGGACCCATGAGGGTCCATTTGGGTCCATTTGGTTCTATTTGTACACTCTCAGAGTTGCGGGCCTGTACGGGTCCATTTGGAGCCCACTCAAGGAACCCTGAGGGTACCTGGACCGCAGTTTGATAGAACTATACTGGTCTAAAGGAAAACTTTAGACCAGTACCACCGCACCGATTTAGTCCCGATTCGGCGGCAGGTGCGCTACGAGCTTGTAGATCTGCTATTTTTGAATAGCCCAAAGAAATCTTAAAATGACACAGATGCGTTCCCGGTCTTAATGGGTCAATGAAATGTGTACAGCTTGGTAGACACGGAGCCTTGGTACAGGGGCCCGGGATTGC
>NC_139961.1:14803431-14835931 GCF_963454915.1 Gymnoscopelus microlampas | reverse complement strand
GCGTGCGTGGACAGTCAAGCCTTAACCCATTGAGGCCTGAGGTTCCGATGCTGCAAAATGTCTTCTAAATCCTAACTGTCTTCTGAAAAAAACGTATGTTTCTATATCAGTGGTTTTCAAACTTTTTCATGTCAAGGACCCCCAAAATTATATGAATTTGGCCGAGGACCCCCATCTCAAAATATTTTGTTCCAGGGACCCCCAGAAGCAAAGATTTGAGTTAATGTTTACTTTAAAAGAATATATATATATTCAAAGATTTGCACACATTTTCACGTTTTTTCCGGTGGTACCATTCAAGAACTGACGCAACCCCAGTGTTCACCTTAGCATCGGAACCCCTGCGTGTATATACGCTCTTCATGAGACGCACACCTACCTTGGACATAAAATCAACATCTGAGTATTTCAGCATTGTGGTACTGATACTTTTACTTAAGTAAATTCAGTATTTCGTTCTGAGTCTGAGCCGAGTCAGAGCCTTTGAATGACAGCCACGGTCGTGGACTTTGGAAGCTATAGCAAACTTTGTCCGGGACTTGATTTTAAAACTCACATTTGCAACATTTAACTGAGGACACGAGCCACTTTGTTCTGGCAGGCTGTCCACATGGTCTGACAGAAAGAAAGAAAGAGAGAAAGAAAGCCCATGCAGTGACAGCCAGGCCTGTGAGGCCGTTAATGGTTTTGGTCCCAGCAACAGCCAACAGTGTTCCTGTCCAAGTCTCTCTGAACATAAGCTTAAAATTCTAAAATGAAAATATGGGACATGAATTACAGTGTTATAACGCCCTGTTCATATCAACTAATTGTCCTGAATACCATGATTTAAACAAACAGGTCTGACACGAATTGCTTTACATTGTCGTTATGTTTTATGTCTTATCCCTAATCCTCAAGAAAAAAAACATATGTTGAAAAACATTTTAAAACTGTGAAAATAGACGATCCACAAGCTCACAACGAGTATGTAGATTGGCTATTTTCACTATTTAAAAATGTTTTTCAAAGTATAAAGTAAAGTATAGGGTCCTGAGTCTAATAAATGGCTGCTTTAGTGGGGTGATGGTCTATGGGGCCAAATGAAAACGGCGATCTTTATAAATACTCCACCTATAAGTACAAAAGTGCGTCACAAGGACAACGATCTTTTTTTTCGCGGCCAGAGGTTGGTTCTGTATAATCTGTGTCATGACATCTTGAGGCCTGGTTATACTTGCCGCTTCCGCCAAAGCTCATGAGAGTCTGTGGATCGCAGACTACGTAGGTAGTTCTGTTTATGCTACGATGTGCAGGCCAGGCCGTAATGCAGACGATCTGCAGACACACACGCCATCCACACATGAGCCTAGCACATGATGTACTCCTATACTTCTGCCTTCTCACACACACTTTCATCTCTTCCGACAGTAAACAGCAATTTATTTCCGAGAATTTAACCCATTAAGACCGGGAACGCGATCTGTCATTTTAAGATTTCTTTGGCTATTCCAAAACAGCAGATATACAAGCTCATAGCGCGGCAACGAGTGCCGTGCTATGAGCTTGTATATCTGCTATATATATTATATATTTCTATTGTGGAAAATTTGTGCAAATCTTTGAATATATATATTTTTAAAGCGAACAACTGTTAAATGTTTCAACAAATGTCTTCTAAAACAGTTTAAAAAAAACAACCTATGTTGCTGTATCAGTGGTTCTCACACTTTTTCATGTCAAGGACCTCCCATAATGATATGTATTAGGCCGCGGACCCCCATCTCAAAATATTTTGTTCCAGGGACCCCCCATCTCAAAATATATTGTTCCAGGGACCCCCCAGAAGCGAAGATTTGAGTTAGAACTGTTCGCTTTAAAGAATATATATTCAAAGATTTGCACACATGTTCATGATTTAAAAAAAAAAAAAAAAGCTGATCTACAAGCTCATGTGCCGGGTTATGAGCTTGTATATCTGCTATTTTTGAATAGCCAAAGTATAAAACAATGGTTAAAGTGGTTGCTTTCCTTGGTCTTAACGGGTTAAGCACACTGTAAGGGTCGACTTTATAGGCGTTCTTACTAACGAGTTATAAAGATGTGGTTAGTGACGGATCTCCTCACACTTCCTCTCCTCAAACGGCCAGCCATGTTTTAGCACTTAGCACACCTACGTCCGCACTGACTGTATACCTTTCAACAGAACAGGACAGGATAAACATGTTTGTAAGTAACGTGTAACTCAAAACAAGTGTTATTTCAACCCCTCAAACCAGGACAATTTGGTAGTGACTGTTGAAAACTGGGAGATTCTTGTGTTTTGTAGATATTTGTCGGGACTCGGGACACAAAATAAAGCTTGAAACTAGATGGGAAAATCCTGACCAATTAAATCAGGACGTCTGGTCACCCTTGACCTTCGTGAGCTGTGATTGGTCTAAATAAACCCCAGTGTCCGTATTAAAATAGCAGATCGACAAGCTCATGTTGTGGCGTGTTGTGAGCTCCTACTCGCAGTGGTGGAAGAAGCATTCTGATGTTTTTTAACTTAACCGCTTTTAAACATTTTTAAATCTTTTGAAATAATATATATATTCTTCTAAATATAGGAAAAAAGGGGATATTTACTCACGACCCATAAAAATGTGTCCGTCGACCCAAAGACGGGTCCCGAACCACAGTAAAAATTCTCAATGTTGATTTATCCATTTGTAACTCTTGAGCGGCTCTCTCAGTGGTTCCCAACATTTATAATTTCAAAGGCCCCCCATATAACTCTGAGAGTGTACAAATGGAAGCAAATGGACCCGTTCCGGGTCCATTTGGTTCCATTTGCACGCTCTCAGAGTTACAGCCCTGCGCGGGTCCATTTGGTTCCATTTGCACGCTCTCAGAGTTACAGACCTGCGAGGGTCCATTTTTGAACTCCGAGGGTCCCTTTTCCTGGACCCCCACTTTTTTGGGGGGGGGACCAACTGCTCGTTAAGTTAAACACTGAGTGTTTTACTGTGCATGAAACGCGGCCCATACCAGTAAAGCTTAGACTCAACCTCCTGGCTGGACATCACCAAATGCCAGCAGGGGTTGAGAAGGGGGCTTGATTACCCCCCCCCCTGAGGGGGAGGGGAGGGGGGTGGCATTCCCCTGGGGTTAGAAATGTATTCAGTGGAGGTTTACCGCGAGGCGCTTGTTTTGGGTCCAACTAGTGTCCACAAAGTGGTATTGGCACACGTTGGAACGCACACATGGGATGTAAAAACATGGGATGTAAAAACATGGGATGGGTATATGGGACTGTGTGTGCGCGCGCGCGCGAGTGTGCGTGCGTGCGAGTGTAAATAAGTAAGTCCATGATTATCCCCCTGTCTTACTGACACACACACACACACACACACACACACACACACACACACACACACACACACACACACACACACACACACACACACACACACACACACACACACACACACACACACACACACACACACACACACACACACACACACAGACTGATAACGTCAAGGTATTTATGACCCCATAAGACAATGAAAACCAACATCCAGTTCTCTCTCTCTCTCTCTCTCTCTCCCTCCCCCCTTGCCATTTGCTCTTGTTGCTCTTTCGCTTCTTTCTCTCGCTCTCATTTGGTCTCTTTCTCACTCACTCTCTCTCTCTCTCTCTCTCCTCTCTGTTGCTCTCTTGGCGTCTCGTTCTATTTATGTGACTCTCTCCCTCTGTTTGCCCGCCCTGTCCTGCTGCCGCCATCCCTTCTTTCCCATTATTATTATTATCATGCCTCCTCCTCCATGTGCCAGGAAGTTCCCACTGACCTGTGGAGCAGTGTTGATTTTGACAGCAAATTTTGATTTAGTTTTAGTCTAGTTTTAGGTCTTTTGAATACAATTCCGTTTAGTTTTAGTCATATTTTAGTCATCTGAAATGTTTTACTTTTAGTCTAGTTTTAGTCGACTAAATCTACAGTTAATTTGGTCGACTAAAATGTTTTTTTTGCCGGCTGCAATGCCATCGAAATGGCTGATTTTCACTTAGCTGCATGCCGAAAATAGCAGATCTACAAGCTCACAGCGCGTCGCAGCGCGACGCGCTGTGAGCTTGTAGATCTGCTATTTTCAAAGGGTTTTATACATTTGGAAACTTGCGAATTGGGACATTCTGCATAATGAGTACTTTTACTTTTGGTACCTGTAATCCACACACAAAATAACGCGATGTGACAGAAAGAATGTTCACACACGTGCAGATCACCAGTTGCGCGACAAGAATTGTTTACTCTTTGTGAATTGTGACTTCAAAATGTCAATATATACACGTTTATGAATATTGTATGCACGTGGCAATGTCAATGTACATGTGTGTGTACTGTAGACATTTTTTTTTACGAGCGCTCTCGAATTTCGCAACATAATCTTACCTTCATATAGATGTCCTTTCCTTCTTTACGTAACTCGTGTAGGGAGTGAGGAGCTTTAGAATGCAGCCAGTGGTCGAAAAAGTACTCTTTTTTTTTTTTTACTTAAGTAAAAGTATCAACACTGCAATGTAGAAATACTCTGTTACAAGTAAAAGTCTGGAATTCAAAATTGCCTTGAGTAAAAGTAAAAAAGTATTGGTATCAAAATGTACTTAAAGTACCAAAAGTAGAAAGTACTCATTATGCAGAATGTCCCATTTCACACGTTTTCAAATGTATAATATGCATCGCGACGCGTTGTGAGCTTGTAGATCGGCTATTTTCAAATGGCTTAAGTGGGTAATGCATGTTTTGTGATAATAATCAAAATCTACAAAGTAACTAGTAACTAACGTTTTTTAATAATTGCCGTGGAGTAAAAGTACAATATTTGCCTCTGAGACGTAGTGGAGTAGAAGTAAAAGTACTTTTGAGTTTTGTGAACCATCAGAAACAGGAGAGTCTGAGCTCTCGAACCCCCCCCCCCCCCCCCCCATCGCAAAACAGTGTTATTGTTTCGTGCTCCATAACATCCCCGTGGATCGGCTCACGTTTCCATATGGAATATCCATGTCATGGCTTTTTCACTTTGAGCAAGAAACAAAAGAAAACATGTTCCTCAGATTGTACCACACGTTGTAACGGCTGATATCCAGTGTAGCTCTTAACCCATTAACACCGGGCAGTGGGGGAAAAAGTACTCAAATGTTTTAATTTTGTATCAATACTGCAATGTAGAAGTACTCTGTTACAAGTGAAAGTCCGTAATTCTAAATGTACTTGAGTAAAAGTGCAAAAGTATGGCTATCAAAATGTACTTAAAGTACTCAAAAGTTTCTGTCTACATAACATGCTATCTAAATGACATTTGAACCTTTGCATAAGCCTGCGAGGTCGTTAATGCAATAGTTCACCCAAAAAAATGACTTATTTTCTCTCAATTACAAACCCCATGAAACGTTGAATTCATGGAGATTTTTTTTTTTTTTTTTTTATGCATTCCTGAGCCAATAATTTGATGACTGGATGTATTTCCGGTAGGAGACTCAAAGAGACTCCTTTGAGTCTCCTACCGGTTACATTAGCATCTTTCCACCGGTCATCAAATTATTGGTTTAAGAATGCAACAAAAACTAAAACATCTCCATGAATTCAAGGCTTCATGGGGTGTGTCATTTTGTGGGTGCACTACTCCTTAAAGGCTAGGGCAATTTAACTCTGAGAGCATGCGAATGGAACCAAATGGACCCGCAAGAGTTACAGACCTGTAACGGGTCATGGTGTCATGGAGGCCACACGGAGTAGGACGGCGTGTGGCCAGTAATTTTTTCACACGCAAGGTACGGCATGGTACAGTGCACGCACGTGCACGCTAAAACGCGCCAGTATCCTATCTGCATCTGCACCAAGGGGCAAGGCTTGGATATTTACGATGAGGCCAACATTGAAGCTTATGAATGGCCAGAGTGAGGCACTGTTTTACCCTGCGCCGACCTGAAGTGTCAGAAAGAATTTATTTTAGCGCAAGTGAATGGGTTTTTGACAAACTTTAGACTAGATTTTCTTACCGTAATAAAAATTGTCATAAATTCTATATGTCGCTAGTTTAAAGTCTCCTTTCAATCATCATGATATGCGTTTTGCTAAATTATGGTCCCATTTATTCTAAAATTGACGATAAAGTAGGCTATGCTCCAGGAGGGGCGGGATGATTTGATTGACAACCTACACAACCAATAGCATTCATTCCCCGCCCCCGCTCTTGATTGACAAGCTACCCAACCAATAGCATTTTTGGGGGTGTTTTCCGGTTCGCTGGTCACGTGTCTGGTCTCAACCAATAGCGTTTGAGTTCCGGCGTGGCCAACTGTATATATTAACGATGGAGGAATACATGTTCCTGAACTATCGGCTTCATTTTCGTTCTGTAGAAAGCAGGGGAGTGGCTTGGTCCATTCATTTATACAGTCTATGATCTGCACGCAGCAATGCCTCAGCCACCGTCGAAGAAGAGAGAAAGATACTCGTTCAAAGCAAACCTTTAGTTTCAGCTCTATAATTCATAGCATTCCTTGAATTTGTACTAGTTTAAAAAAAGACTAAAACTAAGCTAAAAAACATTTCCTATACAAACACGTTTCCTAATTTAAGGTAAAATAAATAAAACAATAACCATTACACCGCTGGTAAGGGTCCGTTTGGATCCCCCGGTGGTAAGAATCAGTGGAGAAGGAATTGAATGGCGGTCGAATCGTGGGCTGAAAAACCTTGCCCAAATATATAGTCACATACACCGCGTACGTCATAGACAACGTCATAGAACCACATGAAGGCTGATAATAATATCCAACATGGATGCCAGGCCCCTTATTTAAGACTCTGGTCTTTTTTCTGTACCAAAGAAAAAAGGGGAGACGGACGGACAAGCACTGACCGCACCCTGATGGTCCTAACATCAAGCAGCCTTGTCTTCTCTCCCTCTGGCTGTGACCCGGGGATGAACCCCCCCCCCCCCCCCCCCTCTCTCCTCCAGCCCCCCCTCTCCCCTCCAGCCCCCCCCTCCCTCCCTCCCTCAGGCGCGTGTTGCCAAAACACAGCCCGCTAAGAAGAAGAAGAAGAAGAAGGTGGGGGGTCAGGGCGCTATTGCGATTGGCCCCGCTCGGGAGCTGACTAAATAACACTGGTGGGAGAAAAAGTACTCAGATGTTTTACTTAAGTAAAAGTATCAACACTGCCACGTAGAAGTACTCTGTTGCAAAAAGTCCGGGATTAAACATTTGCTTGAGTAAAAGTACAAAGGTATTGGTATCAAAATGTACTTAAAGTACCAAAAGTAAAAGTACTACAATGTTTGAAAATAGCAGATCTACAAGCTCACAACGCGTCGCGACGCGTTGTGAGTTTGTAGATCTGCTATTTTCAAATAGCCTAGGTATAAAATAGGGCTGAAGTGGTTAATGTATGTTTTTTAATGTAATCATTTATATCTACAAAAGTAACTAGTAACTTAAGTTTTCAAATAATTGTAGTGGAGTAAAAAGTACAATATTCGCCTCTGAGATGTAGTGGAGTAGAAGTGACATAGACAATTGGAAAGTACAGTACTTGAGTAAATGTACTTAGTTGCTTTAAACCACTGGGGGGGGGGGGGGGGGTAGGGCGCTGCGATTGGCCCGGCTCGGGAGCCGACTAAATAATAAGACTCATGAGAAGACGGGGTCACACTGGCCATGTCGAGAGAGGAAAGGAGGATGAGGGAGAGAGAGAGAGAGAGAGAGAGAGAGAGAGAGAGAGAGAGAGAGAGAGGGGTTGGAGAGAGCAGAGGAACGAGACAGGAGGAAGGAAGAGAGGAGGGAGGGCGAGCGAGACAGGGTCGTAAGGAGGGAGAGAAAGAGGGGTAGAGAGAAGGGTGGTGCATGGGAGGGGACGGGGACGGGGGACGGCGGTTTCCTTCCTGCGGGGGAAGTCTTTGCGTTTGGACGGTTGTTGCAAACGTCCCCAGATATCATGGCGTCTATCTCTCTCTCTACACAGTCACGGTCTGATTTATACTTATATATAGTTTGCAACCGGGAAACAGCCGATCTACAAGCTCTCTACGACGTCGCAAAAGCTTGTGGATCGGCAATTCTTTCGACACGACGCGCAACGCGCAAAGTGTAAAATGAAACGTCAAATCCCTCTGTGTTAAATTGAACTCCGAGAGAGTTCACAATGAACCCCAAAGTTGGACCCTCTGTGTGTGTGTGTGTGTGTGTGTGTGTGTGTGTGTGTGTGTGTGTGTTCATGAGCTTCTTAGTTTTGCCCCCCCCCCACCCCCACTCGGGCCCGGCTGTGGCATGCTGGGTAATCTGCTACCGCCCACCCCCCCCCCCACCTGGAAGCCTCCATGCCTGGTCAGTCCAATACCCCCGACACAAAGACCCCAGACCGCTTCAGCCCACACGGCCCCACAGCACTAAGTTAATGGTGTGAGTGTAAATCCCATTACAGCACGGGGCAAAAACAGGGGGGCCTCTTGGCCAGACATGCTGGCCGGCTATACACTCAACTCCCCCCCCCCAAAAGAAAAGAAAAGAAAAGAAAGAAAAAAAAGGTTCTCCATGGAACTTAAAATGGTTGTACAACAAACTGGCTGTATCGAATATGGCCCCGAAAAAGTTTTTAATACTTTACTTCCTTTCTACTTTCCGAAATTAAGTTTTACTTAAAGGGCAAGACCACTTTGGTAGAGGTTTGGGTTGTGTATTTATCTTGCCATGATGTAACTCCAAAGGTGGGCAAGAAATAAAAAATAATTGCTCCATTGATTAGAAATTGATAATTCCAAATATGCTCCTCATTGACTTACATTGTACGGTAAAACAGCTCTCAAAGTCACTCTTTTCGCACATAAACGAAAGCAAACAAAGTTGATTGAGACAATATAGAACATCACCAAACCCAGTACTGTTTGTTTTTTTAAATAAAAATGTCAACTTCCTGTTGATTTTGCCATTTTTAGCAGAAAACCTGGACTGGATCCGTGGATCCGGATCTTCAAAGAGTAAAATCAACAGGAAGTTGACATTTTTATTAAAAAAACAAACAGTACTGGGTTTGGTGATGTTCTATATTGCCTGAATCAGCTATGTTTGGGTTCATTTATGTGCGAAAAGAGTGACTTTGAGAGCTGTTTTACCGTACAATGTCAATGAGGAGCACATTTTGAATTATCAATTTCTAATCAATGGAGCAATTATTTTTGATTTCTTGTCCACCTTTGGAGTTACATCATGGCAAGGTAACTACACAACCCAAACCTCTACCAAAGTGGTCTCGCCCTTTAAACCTCTTGGGGAGGTTATCGTACAAGCAACTGGCTTTTCGTCCTCTCTGGCTGCCCTGTACCCTCTTATAGTGAAGCTGTACGGTCAAATCTTATGTATCCCAAAGATTTGACAGGGATGAAAGAGGACATGCTTTTCAGTCAGCAGCTGTACACATTATTATTATTAGACTGGCGGGGCTACTCGGGAACCATGCAAGTCGGGAATGCATGCATGGCCCCACCCGGGTTATGCAATACCAGTCGCTCGGATCGGGCGGTTCTAGACAACCGGATCTCCATATATATTTATACCTGTATATGGGCATGTGGGTCAGATTGTTGGTTCTGGACAGTGCTTTGTATCAGTGTTGATTTCGTTGACTAAAACTATGACGAAAAATGTTCGTCAACTACATTTTTTACTGACGAAAACTAAATAAAAACTAAGCTATGATGACTAAAACTGAGACTAATTATATTGACAATTTCGTCAACAAATAAAAACTAGACTAAAATGTTAGTGAGGGACTAGTGGAGAAGAGATCCAGTAGAACTAAAAGACATGTCATTTTGTGTTTGGTTATGCTTGGGTGTTGCGCTCTGAAAATAGCAGATCTATAAGCTCACAACGGGTTGTGAGCTTGTAGATCGGCTATTTTCAGCATGCAACCAAGTGTAAAATCAGCCATTACGACGCCATCAAGGCACCGCCAAAATACATTATAGTCGACTAAATCAACTGTAGATTTAGTCGACTAAAATCTTATGATATTTAGTCGACTAAAACTAGACAAAAACTAAAACATTTCTGGTGACTAAAATATGACAAAAACTAAATTGCTGAAAAGACTATGACTAAAACTAAATAAAAACGCCGCCAAGTTTGAAGTCGATCGGTCATGCTATTTTGCGCATTTATAGTAGGATGTTTTTTTTCTTTTTGCATTTCTGTTTATTTGGGTACAGCATCAGTGAGACAGCGAAACGACCGAGTGACATGGAGGACATTTTGTCAACGGCCTATGCACCCTGGAGGAGCAAAGGGCTTCAGTCAAGTAAGTGAAGTCAGTGAGACAGAGCTATAGGGAAGGCGCGGACAGAGAGCGGGGGAGTGACACAAAACAACAACCAGCCCGGCCCGACCAGCCGGGAGTCGAAACTGGGAGAAGCACCGGAGAAGGCATTTTGCGCCCATGTGGTATGCGCCCTAACCATCCGGCTATCGGGTCACCCCCGTACCCCCCCCCCCGTCCCCCTGTACACATTCTTAAAGGTCAGATTCTTCAGCAACGTCACTCCTCTATAAGTTGCCCCCAGTCAGCCGGGGGGGGGGTGGGGGGTCGGGGGTCGAGTGCCTTGCTTTAGGACACAACAACGGGAGTCGGTGGATTTTGGCCGGCACTCTTTTCAGGGTTGGGGGTGGGGGGGTTCAAACAGGCGACTTTATGGTGACCACAAGCCCACAGGCTCCGCTAATCCTGTTGGGCCACAACTTTCCCTTTCCGTCAACACGTCCTCGTTGTGCCAGTAAACTACAAACCGACACTAAATAAAGCAGAATGCACACAATGGACCCGTTTGGGTTATTTTCAGCACTGCGTGTGTCGTCCATCTTGCGGTTCCGTCTGTGCACTCCCGGAGTTACAGACCGGTAAAAGGTCTATTTGGTTCCTAACTATCAAATCATTTACAACAGTTGTAGCTACTGGCGAGCCCCTGGAAACCCACCCGCAAGGACCCCTGGGGGTCTCCGGAACCGGACCCCACTTCGAGAACCACTGGAATATACCACGTCAATGACAATATTCTATTCCGTCCCATTCCATTCCATGACGGATTGAGTGACGCTCCTTTGCGTTTTTAATTTAACCACTTAAAGCCCTGTATCGTTTTTCTTACGTCGAATAGCAGAACATGTTGCGATGCATCGTGAAAATGTCAAAAGTTTTACAGTTTTCGTCCAAGATAGGGACGCCAGGTTGAAAAGTGGTGAACGAGTGCTTGTAAGTAGAGCTACAGTATGCACGCGTGTTAGAAGCGACAGCCGTGGCTAACCGTTCTCCCGAAACCGACGTTGTTAGCTGACTATATCCCCCTGTAAACAGGGCAGTTTAAAGTGGCATTTGTGGCTCGTATCTCGTGTGCCTGTTTTCGTGGCTCGGTTGAATACAGTAGTGTGCTTGTTAGCCGGCGCGGCTCACCATGTTTTGTGATTTACAGCTTTGTTTGGCTTCCCTGACCCCAACACAGTCACCACGGGACCCATCCCTGCTGCTCGCACTCCTCAAGTCAACTTGTTGGTTTAATGGCAGTCGCAGTAACACACACACACACACACACACACACACACACACGCGCACACACACGCACACACACGCACACACACGCACACACGCACACACACACACCTGAGGTCTCTTTTTTTTTTACTATGTTTGGACTACCCCCGGATTTCGAGTGGCAACATGGAGTTCCTGTGGAGGGGTCAACGAGAGGTGACTGGCGTGTGTGTGTGTGTGTGTGTGTGTGTGTGTGTGTGTGTGTGTGTGTGTGTGTGTGTGTGTGTGTGTGTGTGTGTGTGTGTGTGTGTGTGTGTGTGTGTGTGTGTGTAAATGTGTCTGTCTGCATCCATGTCTATCTATTCGCTTTAAAAATATATTCATAGATTAGCAAAAATGTTCCCGATTAAATTTCCAGCAGATCTACAAGCTCACAGTGTGGCACTTTGTGCCTCGCTGTGAGCTTGTATATCTGCCGTTTTTGAATAGCCAAAGTATAACATAATGGTTTAAAGTGATTGAGCGATGTTTTCTTTTTGTGTACGTTTGTGTGTACGGTGCAGTGTTGCCAGATTCTGTGAGAGAAACAAGCAACCAGGTCTAGGAAAACCAGCCCAAAAGAAGCGACTAGGGGCCCACATGAGCACTTTAACATAATACATCAGCTATTTGAAAATAGCAGATCTACAAGCTCACAACACGTCGCGATGCGACGCGTTGTGAGCTTGTAGATCGGCTATTTTCAAATAAAATCTTGCGGGGGGAAATTATAATAAGCAGATCTGGCAACCCTGTGCACGTGCATGCACGTGTTTAGCTCTGCGCGTGCGTGTCACCTACAACAGTACAGCACGTGTGTGTGTGTGTACGTGCGTGCACGTGTGTGTGTTGTGTGTGGGCGTATGTCATGTGTTTGTGTCATGTTTGGGATGTGCTTTAGCTGTGATGGACCGAGCTCTAGGATGCTTGTTATGTTTACAGACTCACCTACCAAGGGGGTGTGACTGCCCCACCCCCTCCCCCCTTCCATCTGCTCACACACATAACTACTAATATATCGTTGTTGTCGGGCAGAAACCGCCTGTCTCCATATTCTTAACCGTTTGTGTTTTTTTTTCGTCAATGAACGCCCCTACTTGGTCACACAACAGCGTCACACAAAAGCATCAAAAGAAGCAGATCTACAAGCAAAACGTGGGCGTGAAGCGGCACGTTTTGCGCGTGTAGATCTGCTACTTTAGCTGTTTTTGAATTTGAATCCTGAAAAGTAACAGTTTTTGGACATATGGGGTTTCCACACGACAGAGACGATATAGGCCTTGCATGCTTTGTCTTTATTTGTCTCTCTCTCGCTCTCAGGTGAGTGTGCATTCCTCTCTCTCTCTCTCTCCCTCTCTCCCTCTCTCTCTCTCCCTCCCTCTCTCCCTCTCTACCTCTCTCCCTCTCTCTCTCTCTCCCCCTCCCTCTCTCTCTCTCTCTCTCCAGTGTGTGAGTGTCTCTCTGTCACACAGGGGTGCCTCAGTGTTCTGATTAGACTCACGCTGGGAGCGATCAGCCCTCGCTGAAGGTTTACCCCTGTTCACGCTGTTACCCCCCCCCCCCCCCCCCCCACACACACACACACACACACACACACACACACACACAGTAACTGCAGAGACTCGTGCTCACACGTGCACAGACTCACACAGTGAAGGACACATGCAGATACACACACACACAGACACAGCATAATAGACACACACACACACACACACACACACACACACACACACACACACACACACACACACACACACACACACACACACACACACACACACACACACACACACACACACACACACACACACACACATTATTTTGTAGATATTGATTATTATTACAAAACATACATTCACCACTTCAGCCCTATACATTTCGGCCATTTGAAAATAGCCGATGACATTCGCGACGCAACGCATTGTAGATCTGCTATTTTCAAAAGATTTTTATACATTTCAAAACTTGAGTACTTTTACTTTTGGTACTTTAAATGCATTTTGATGGCAAAACCTTTGTACTTTTATTCGAGTAGATTTTGAATTCCGGAGTTTTACTCAGTAACAGAGAATATTTCTACATCGCAGTATTGATACTTTTACTTAAGCAAAACGTGTGGAGATGGTGGAATAGCTCTCTGGCTATACGCCAGACTATACTCTCTCGGTACAAACTCACACATGCACAATGCAACTTTTGCCCTGGCAACAACAACTCCAATGTGTCACGGTGTCACCCCACAGCAGACGCGATGGTAACACACTAGTGTCAGTGTTGTGCGGCCTGGCTGAGCTGTGATGATGTAACACTCTGTCCCACTATGGGGAAGCAGCAGGACAATTCAATTAACGCTGATTTGATTGGGGCCTGATCAAATCCACATGAGGAAGTCCATTTTAAACAAGTGTTGTGAAACTCGTTCTTGTGGCAGTGTCCCCCGAGAATGTGGCGTGTCGTTGACGTGCGTTACAAAACGCAACTTTTTTGTTGTGTCATTGCAGGTCGCAAGGCTCAAAACGAGTGTCAAACTCTTGAAGTTAAGGCCCCTTAACAGTCTGTTGTCTGCTCCCTCCTCGCACTGCCATGATTGAGCAGCCTGTCATAGGCGGCGGGTGAGCTTGACAATAGGCTCTATGCACAGCAGCCATTTTGGAGAAACATTGGGCCTCCTCTTACTTCCTTCACAGATGTTACCAATGATACTAATGAAGGCTCTGTTCCATGCTGGTCAAACAGAGTCAGGGTGCTGATATTGTGCATGTTGGGTGACTAGAAATACTAGTGGGTCTCAAAGTGTGGTCCAGGGACCCTCATGGTTCCTTGAGAGGGTGTAACTCTGAGAGTGTACAAATGGAACCAAATGGACCCTCCCGGGTCCATTTGGTTCCATTTGTACACTCTCAGAGTTATGGGGGTCCTTGAAATTAAAAAGTTTGAGAACCACTGTGCTACACTAAATGGAACAGAGCCTTCATTAGTGTCATTGGTAACACCTGTGAAGGAAGCAAGGAAGGGGCCCAATTTCTGTCCAATATGGCTGCTGTGCATAGAGCCTATTGGGAAGGCTGGGGGTCGGCCGCGCGCGGTTTCTGGGCGGATTGTGTTAGTTTCTTTTTTGTTTTTGGTTACTTTATTTCGGTTTTAGGGTTAGGGTTAGGGTTAGGGTTAGGGTTAGGTTAATTCATTCTTATTTTTGCCTGATTTTACTGATTTATTATCAAAAAAGTAACTAAATAATGCTGCGCACATATATTATATATAATTTGCACAATTCCTAGAATGTCATGGGAAGGCTTAGCCTACCCTAGCCTTCATTACCCGCTGCCTATGCGGCCTGTCATTTAGGGGTCTTGCTCAAGGACACTTGACATAAACAAGTAAATTATGTTTGTTGTGGTGGGAAGTTCCCTGTGACCATTCTGTCACAGGATACTGTTTCTCACCACTAACCCATTAAGATCTGAAGCCGATTCTACAAATTCATGAAATCCTAACCGTTTTCTGAAAAAAACCTAAGTTGCTGCATCAGTGGTGCTCAAACTTTTTCATGTCAAGGACCCCCAAAATGATATATACTAATAGTCCATACCCGGGGATGTGCGCAGTCAAAGTATCTGCAGACTTTTAGTTATGTGTGGGCAAGGCGCGTGTTCCTATGAGTCGATGTCTGCCTAGCTGCGACAGTTACCGCACGCGCATGCACACGCACACGCGTGCTGTGATTCACAGAGAGAAGTTTTTCTCTGCTCCCGTGAGGCAGGTCGTTGCGGACCCCCAGCGAATGCTTCGCGGACCCGACGCTCTCCTCCGTTGTATCAATGCGTAAACAACACGCTAACGCCGTTAGCACCAAAAGAGGTAACAGAGTACATCCTGGGGGGGGGGGGGGGGGTTGCCGTGCACATTGCTCGATAACTTCCAAACTCCGCAGAATTCACAAACATATATTTTAAACTGCTTATTTTTGGAAAATCGAGACATTGCGTTTTTGCGAGTTTCTTCACATGGCAATGATTGTATGTAAGATCGATAGGCTCTATGCACAGCAGCCATATTGGACAGAAATTGGGCCCCTTCCTTGCTTCCTTCACAGGTGTTACCAATGACACTAATGAAGGCTCTGTTCCAGTGTAGCACAGTGGTTCTCAAACCTTTTAATTTCAAGGACCCCCATAACTCTCAGAGTTACACCCTCTCAAGGAACCATGAGGGTCCCTGGACCACACTTTGAGACCCACTAGTATTTCTAGTGAGCCAACATGCACAATATCAGCACCCTGACTCTGTTTGACCAGAATGGAACAGAGCCTTCATTAGTATCATTGGTAACACCTGTGAAGGAAGTCAGAAGAGGCCCAATTTTTCTCCAAAATGGCTGCTGTGCATAGAGCCTATTGCTGAACCCACTGTGGAGAAAAACGTGTTCAGACAGACGGACGGACGGAGATTTCCTTTTGTACTTAAGTAAAAGTTGAATTCCGGACGTTAACTTGTAACCGAGTATTTCTACATTGCAGACAGTATTGATGCTTTTACTTAAGTAACAAATGCGAGTACTTTTTCCACCACTGCTTGTATCCAACATAATAATAAAAACGGAGGTGTTTCCAGAGAGAGTTCTACACTCGGTGCTGTAAAGATCAGAGATCTCACACACACACACACACACACACGCACACACACACACACACACACACACACACACACACACACACACACACACACACACACCCCCACTGGAGGCCTGTGGTCTGTTGCTGTTGATCTGTGTGGTCTGTGAGGGCCGTTTCTCTGTGAACTCCCAACATCACAACACTGTTTATCTATCTCTGTGTTTATTTGACGCTGCCCCCTCGGTCAGATGGCTGCACGCATGGCCCAACACTGACATCTGTTGCCACAGTGTGTGTGTGTGTGTGTGTGTGTGTGTGTGTGTGTGTGTGTGTGTGTGTGTGTGTGTGTGTGTGTGTGTGTGTGTGTGTGTGTGTGTGTGTTGTGTGTGTGTGTGTGTGCGCGCGCGTGTGTGTGTGCGTGTGTGTGTGTGTGTGTGTGTGGTAAACTCCTTGGTATTCTTTTAAAGTCGAATGAATACCAAGGATTTTGCTAAAGGAATAGTTCACCCAAAAAAAGAAAATCGTATTTTCTATCAATTACACACCCCATGAAGTCTGGAATTCATGGAGATTCTTTTGTTTTTGTCGCATTCCTAAGCCAATAATTTGATGACCGGGTGTATTTCCGGTAGGAGACTCAAAGGAGACTCGTTTTTGAGTCTCCCACTAGTTACATTAGCATATTTCCGCCGGTAATCAAATTATTGGCTATAGGAAAGCGACAAAAACTAAAAAGTCTCCATAAATTCCAGTCTTCATGGTGTGTGTAATTGATAGAAAATACGTTTTTTTTGGGGGGGGGTGAATTACTCCTTTAATTGTGTTTGCCTGTCTCACGTTGTACCTACATCGTCTCTAGAGCAGTGTTTGTGTGTTTTGTTAAGTTAAGTTTCTCTAAAGTTGCAAACGTCACATGGTTCGTTTACACATTTCTGTATTCCCTTTAGGGTTGTATACATACATGTTGTTTTGTTTCTCATTGTTCTTATTCGATTGTTCTTACATTGCTTTGGCAACGTAAATGCACGGCATGTTTTCTCATGCCAAATAAAGCTGTGTGTGTGCGCGTGTGCGTGTGTGTGTGTGTGTGTGTGTGTGTGCGCGCGTGTGTGCCGTCAGGGTTGCCAGATCTGCTTATTATAATTTCCCCGCAAGATTTTAGTTGAAAATAGCCGACCTACAAGCTCACAACGCGTCGCATCGCGACGCGTTGTGAGCTTGTAGATCGGCTATTTTCAAATAGCTGATGCATAATGTTAAATGTGGCCCATAGTCGCTTCTTTTGGGCTGGTTTTCCTAGACCCGGTTTGCTTGTTTCTCTCACAGAATCTGGCAACACCGTGTGCATGTATGTGTGTGCACGGGGAGTGTGGGGGGCGGGGGGGGGCTGTCACGTCAACCAGCTCCCCTCCCTCTCTTTGTCTGCCCACCCCCCCCCCCCCCCCCCACCCCCTCCCCTTCATGGCTTCTGACATGGGATAAAGGTTTGGTGTCTGGGGGGAGTGGTGGTGGGGGGCGGGGGGAGTGGTGGTGGGGGGCGGGGGGGGGGGGGGGGGATGGGGGGGGCGAGGTGGGGTTGAGGAATAAGAAGAAGGAGGAGGAGAAGCTAAGGGGGGGGTTTGGCATGGGCCTTCAGGACGAGAGACCCCCAGGCTATAGTTTCACTCCTCCCAAGATGGGGTATGCTAATGACAACAGGGAGGTGGGGTGTGGGTGAGAGGGAGGGGACAGGGGACAGGGGGGGATTCCTTTAGTGAGGAGAGCCCCCAAACACACACACACACACACACACACACACACACACACACACACACACACACACACACACACACACACACACACACACACACACACACACACACACACACACACACACACACACACACACACACACACACACACACACACACCCTCTCTCTCTCTCTCTCTCGCTCTGTCACCACCAACAGCATACCACCACCCAACTGACTGACTGGCTGCTCCGCCCCCTGTTCTTCTTCAAGTCCCCATCTGTTGTGTGTGTGTGTGTGTGTGTGTGTGTGTGTGTGTGTGTGTGTGTGTGTGTGTGTGTGTGTGTGTGTGTGTGTGTGTGAGTGTGAGACACACACAATGCAACAGAGTCAACAGTTTTAGGTAGAGGCGCTGCAACAGTTAATCAAACTACCAGTTTAATCAATAACACGAATAAACGCTAAGAAATTAGCTCTAGTTTTAGGTTCCGTCCAGGAAGCCAGCCAGAGATAGAGAGAGAGTATTCTGTATGAACTGAGAAGGGGGGGGGGGGGGGGAGGCAACATAATGATTGTGATTGGAGACTGAGAAGAAGGAGGGGGGGGGGGGCACACAGAGAGTGAGAGTAACAGAGGCAGTAAAAGTGGAACAAAGAACAGATCATATTAAGAGAGAGAGAGAGAGAGAGAGATAGGACAAGAAGAAACCAACCATGTGTCTCTTTTTTTTTTTTTTTTTTTTTTTTTTTATCCCACGATTTTGTAACCCACATTTTTTCACCCAGTGCCAATTGCCTATGTAATCCTGGGCACTACCTACCCTCTGCCAGCCTAGGGAGAGCCCAAGCTGAAGCTCATGCCTCCTTCAATGCATGAGGAGCAAGCAGGCCGCTTCTTATCACCCGACAGGGGGGAGTTTCCCTGGTTGGACATAGCGCGTGGAAGGAACACGTTATTCCAACCAGTTCCCTTCTCCTCCATCAGGCGCCCCGGCTGACCAGGGGGAGGCAGTATAGTGACCAGGATTACTACATGTTTTTGTGAGGGTATTAACTACCCTAGGAGACACGGGGAGAACATGCAAACTCCACACAGAGTAGGCCCTTTCACCAACCCCACCTAGGGTATGGGCGCCGATGACGTGGAGGAGAGAACACGCCCCCAGCGCCCACAGCGTCCCTGGCGGGAATCGAACCCAGGACCTTCTAGCTGTGAGGCGACAGCGCTACCGACTGCGCCACCGTGCCCCCCAACCATGTGTCTCTTATCTGGTTTCTATAGCCCCCCCCAAAGTTACTAGTTACTTTTCAGATATAAATATTTACATTATAAAAAATACATTAACCACTTCAGCCCTATTTTATACCTAGGCTATTTGAAAATAGCCGATCTACAAGCTCTCAAACGCAATACAAGCTCTCACAATAACCGATCTACAAGCTCACGTTGTGAGCTTGTAGATCGGCTATTTTCAAACATTTTAGTACTTTTACTTTTGGTGGTGTTTAAGAACATTTTTGATACCAATACTTTTGTACTTTTACTTTTTTTTTAAATTCCGGACTTTTACTTGTACGGGAGTATTTCTACATTGCAGCATTGATACTTTTACAAAAAAACAACATTTGAGAACTTTTCCCACCACTGCTCTCACACACACACACACACACACACACACACACACACACACACACACACACACACACACACACACACACACACACACACACACACACACACACACACACACACACACACACACACACACACACACACACACACACACAGTGTGTGTGCGTTTGTGTGTAGAGGACTGGGGGGGGGGGGGGGGGGGGGGCAAAAACAATGGCGGCTCCCACTGCCAATTAAATTAAGCCCCATATCACCTAGGAGGCATCTCCATGCCAAAGGAAACCCGCTGACATGCAAATAAACCTCCGCTATGCCTTCAAGTCAATGCAGGTGTGTGTGTGTGTGTGTGTGTGTGTGTGTGTGTGTGTGTGTGTGTGTGTGTGTGTGTGTGTGTGTGTGTGTGTGTGTGTTTTGTAACCGCATTACAAAAACACACATAATGTGCTCCATGATGGAGTTCCAATTGGGCTGGATAGGTGGTGCGCATTGGGAGGGGACAAGACAATGGCTCATTTACACCTACTGTCATTTTAAGGGGGCCATGTTAAATGCAATGGGGCAGGGCGGGGGGCCGCCCATGGTTCAGGGTGGGGGGGGGGGGGGGGGGGGACTTAGATCATAATCACGTTAATTAAGAGGGCTATAGCTTTAATTGGGGGCCTCAAGTCTGACTGGTTCATCGCAAATGGAAGACACGATGATGCCGGGGGTAGAGCCGGGAGGCCGCAGCTGTGAAAACAGCAGCCAGGACTTGAAACCTACGAGGAAATGTTTAATCTGTGGGAACAACTTTTAGCAACCCCCCCCCCCAATATAACCCATCTCTGTGGTCTTTTTCACTCTCTATTTCTCATCTCCATTCCTCTTTTTGCGCTCTCTCTCTCTCTCTCTCTCTCTCTCTCTCTCTCTCTCTCTCTCTCTCTCTCTCTCTCTCTCTCTCTCTCTCTCTCTCTCTCTCTCTCTCTCTCTCTCTCTCTCTCTCTCTCTCTCTCTCTCTCTGTAGATGTGCTTAGACCTCTTTTATGCCTTTTGGAATTCCAGAAAGGGTTTCCGTTGCCCCCTCCCTCCCTCCCTCCCCTCGACCCCCTGAGCCGGTTCTCCCTTCTTCTGTCTGCCAAAAAAATAAAATAAAAAAATGCCCATGCATCTCAAACTTATTTTTTCCCCCCCCGCAGAATTAGTTTAATTTGGAAACCAGTGGATGTCTGGAGGCTAAGAAGACATGGGCCGACAAACGACTGATGATAAGCCCAAATGAAGATAGTTAATACAAGTTTATTTGCATTAGAAACATTTCCAAACCCCCCCCCCCCCCCCCCCTCGCATTTTATTCTGAAATCAATTTAAGATCAACAACTTCCAGATGAACTAATATTGTTTTTAATTGCCGTGTAACCTATTATTCTTTCATCTGCGGTCATTGAAATCAACACTGTTTGCGTGTACTTTGTAATTGTTTTGTTGCCTACTGATCAGTCACATCGCGTCTGTGTATGACTCGTGCTCTCTAGACAAATAAAGTTGGACTGGACTCGACTATTTTCTTTGGCAGTGAGGGTTGCCTGTGATCTGCTTGGAAAGAATGGAGCGGCGTTGCCAGAGTTTTGCGAGAGAAACGAGCAACCGGGTCTATGAAAACAAGCCCACAAGAAGCAACTGCATGGGCCACATGAGCACTTCAAACATTACGTTGGGTATTTTCAAAAGAAAATGCACAGTGGATATAATAATGAATTTACATCTGCAAAGTAACAAGTAACTAAAGCTGTAAAGTAATTGTCTAAAAGTACAATATTTACCTCTGAGATGTAGTGGAGTAGAAGTAAAAGTACTGAAAATTGGAAATACTCCAGTAAATACCTCAAAATTGTACTGAAGTACAGTACTTGAGTAAATGTACTTAGTTACTTTACACCACATGTTTGAGAACCACTGTTTTAAACAACATAAGGAAGAAAGCCCAAATAAGCAACCACACTTTTAGAAACAAGCCCAAAAAAACGCAACCTGAAACTTTACAAGCAACTTAACAGAAAAACAAGCCGCAAGCCGCTTATGATAAGCAGACATGGCAACACTGGAGGTTGTGGAGGTGGGGGAAGGGATGGGGGATGAATGGAAGGCTATGGGGGTTGGGGTGGCATTGGTTGACAAAGTACACAACCCCAGTACTTGAGTCAAAGTATAGATACTCCTGGTCAAATATTACTCAGCTACATGTTGCTCAGTCAAATGTGTACTTAAAGGGATAGTTCACCCAAAAACACTTTTTTCCCCTATCGATTAAACACCCCATGGAGACTTGAATTCATGGATATCTTTTAGTTTTTGTCACATTCCTAAGCCAATAATTTGATGACCGGCAGCGGTTCCGGTAGGAGACACAAAGAGTCTCCTTTGTATCTCCTACCGGAACCGCTGCCTATACCGGTCCGCTGGTCATCAAATCATTGGCGTCTCCATGGGGTGACTAATCGATAGAACAAGCTCATAGCGTGGCACAAAGTGGCGTGCTTTGAGCTTGTAGATCTGCTATTTTTGAATGGCCAAAGTATAAAATAATGGTTAAAGTGGTTCAAATCTAAAATGACACAGATGCTTCCCCGGGTTTTAATGTCACTCTCCAAAAAGAACAGATCTACAAGACGAGGTAGACACCGCGGGGTTTTAAATTAGGCATCGTTATCCCTCTCTCTCTCTCAAGACCTGAGACAGGAGATGAATCGCACGCACGCACAGACACACACACGCGCACGCACGTGCACGTGCACGTGCACACACACACACACACACACACACACACACACACACACACACACACACACACACACACACACACACACACACACACACACACACACACACACACACTCTGGCCGCAGAATCACAAAATTTACGACGCACTTATTCTTTGTTTTAATCCGTCTACTTAATCTGTATATCCTGTGAGAATCCTGTCATAAGCAGTCGTAAATAAATTCAAACGCATCGGAAAGAGGTGTGTGTGAGCCAAGGGTGCATTCTTATAAGTGCTTGTTGAGTGAGAATCGGCGTTGCCCAATATTGTGAGAGAAATAAGCAACCAGGTCCATGAAAACAAGCCCAAAAGAAGCAACTATATATAGGCCACGTGAGCACTAATAAACCTATACGCATTGGCTATTTGAAAATAGCCGATCTACAGGCTCACAGTGCGTCGCGTTGTGAGCTTGTAGATCTGCTATTTACAAAATAATCTTGGAAAACTATTTACAAATGCGGAATGTTTGGACAACACAAATCTGGTTCCTGGCACATACTGTAACAGTCCGCAGACAAATACATATTAATTTTGGGGGTCACTGCCTGGTTTAATCACTGGTTTAAACAACATTAGGAAACAACACACATTGCGACGCGTTGTGAGCTTATAGATCTGCTATTTTCAAAATTTTGAATTCCGGGCGTTTTACTTGTAACGGAGTACTTTCTCCACCACTGCCAATGTTTACATGCAACTTTACAGAAAAACAAGCCAAAAGTTGCTTATAACAAGCGGACATGGCAACGCTGGTTGAGAATGAGGGAATGGACCTTGGGGAACAGACAAGACAACAGAAAGTGATGTTTTTTTTTTGGGTGGAGTGGAGGTTTCAGGGCTTTTGAAGCATGGGGGGATTCTTATCTAGTATTCGGGCCTCCCAAAGTATGGAATGCAGATCTAGGTCCCATCATTTACATTTCAGCCTGTTTTTTAGCTGAAGCCTGTGTCCAGAAAGACACTCTCATGCAGGCAGTGGTGGAAAAAGTAGTCAGAGTAAAAGTATCAATACTGCAATGTAGATATACTCTACTCTGTTACAAGAAGAAGCCCCGTATTAAGAATTTACTCGAGTAAAAGAACAAAAGTATCGGCATCAACATAAAGTACCAAAATTAAAACAAAAATAAATAACCGATCTACAAGCTCACAATGCGTCGCATTGTGAGCTTGTAGATCTGCTATTTTTCAAATTGCCGAAATATATCTATCTATACGGCTGAAGTGGTTAGTGTGTTTTGTAATAATAATCAAAATCTAGCTTCGTAACTAAAGTTTTCATATAATTGTAGTGGAGTAAAAGTACAATGTACTTAGTTACTTCTACACCAATGCTCTCAGGTTGAGAGGAAAAAACTGCGCAGGCAGACAAAGACACGCACACGCACGCACACACGCACACGCACACACACACACACACACACACACACACACACACACACACACACACACACACACACACACACACACACACACGCACAATATGAAATTATCTTTCACCATTCATCAACCTCAACCCAACCTCTACCTCATAGCCTTCTCACCTCCTATTGTTTATACAGTCGGCATTCTTTCCCTGCACTGAAACATTTCCGCAGGCTATATTCTGTACAGCATTGCCTACAACACACAGTAAGAACCCTGCAGTGTGCAATAACCCAGAAGAATGTACAGACATGGAAAGCAGTGTTGATTTTGACAGCAAATTTTGTCTAGTTTTAGTTGACTAAATATCATGAGACTATTAGTCGACTAAATCTACAGTTGATTTAGTCGACTAAAATGTATTTTGGCAGGACTTCATCGCATCGTAATGGCGGATTTCACCTCATGGTCGCATGCTGAAAATAGCAGATCTACAAGCTCACAACGCGTCGCAGCGTGTAGATCAGTGGTGTGTTCTACCGTCAGATGCTGTGTACGGCGTATACCTTGAGATTTTTTTTCGTCGCTACCGTATACCTTCAAAAACTGTTTCATCCATTGAAAACGCGAGAGCGTATACCCACGACCACGCGCATCGTATCGTAGCGTATACCTTCCGAAAAAAACTAGAACACAACACTGGTGTAGATCATCTATTTTCAGAACGCAACACCAGAGCGCAACCAAACATAAAATGACTTGTCTTTTAGTTCTACTGGATCTCTTCTCCACTAGTCCCTCACTAATTTTTAAGTCTAGTTTTTATTTGTTGACGAAATTGTCAATATATTTAGTCAGACGGTCATATCTCCTATTCAGAGCCAAGCAAACATGGCATGTGAGCACGAGCAGTGGAGTAAAGTACATTTTGATACCAATACTTTTGTACTTTCACTTTCAAGTCAATTTTGAATTCCGGATTTTAACCTGTAAAAGAGTGTTTCTACATTACAGTATCGACACTTTTACTTGAGTGAAAAATGTGAGGATACTTTTTCCACCGCTGGTTGACGCCCCGGTCAACGTTCGCCAACGTTGACCGCCACACTTCAGACGCGTCGAACGCGACACGTCAACTCCCCTCCGCAACCAGACGCTCCGCCCCCTTTTCTCCCGTGAAACGGGAAGTGAACGGTACACTGCCGCTTCCGACGCGTACGTGCGACTGTGCCCTTATGCTGGGTTTTGCGTGGCAAGCGCACGGCAAAAAAAATCCCCAGCGTTAATTTAACCCTGAGAATGTTGCAAGATGGTAAAAGTGTCTCCCTTACAAGATAAAGGCCCGCTTGTCACAACATATAACACAGAGGTTCAATGCAGGGTCAAACACTAGGAAGCACAAAAACATACGTATGCGCGCACGCACACGCACACACACACACACACACACACACACACAATTCGGTTCTTAAGTCTGACGTAATTTTGTAGTCCGACGTCGCGTCCGGGTCCAAAAGGCACCAGCGCCGTCCACTCTTCATTGTAAACAACATGTTGGAACCCGTAAATCTTTTTACAATAACCTCCTTTTTCAGAAATGAACCATTGAGGGTTAATAAGGGTCTTAATGCTAATATCATAGAAGTACAAAGTATTTATTTATTATTATGATTTAACATTATTATTATTAACATTAAAACACTTGGACCCGGAAGTTATTCTAGCGGGGCGCAACGTCACGTCTGAACAACCGAATACTTCTACTTCTACTCCACTACATCTCAGAGGCAAATATTGTACTTTTACTCCACTCAAATTATTTGAAAACATAAGTTACTAGTTACTTTGCGGTTATAAATGATTACATCATAAAACATACATTAACCACTTTAGCCCTATTTTATACCTAGGCTGTTTGAAAATAGCCGATCTACAAGCTCACAACACCTCGCATAGCTTGTAGATCAGCTATTTAAAAAAAAAAGTGTACTTTTACTTTTGGTACTTTAAGCACATTTTGACACCAATACTTTTGTACTTTTACTCAAGTCAATTTTGAATTCCGGACACTCACTTGTAACGGAGTACTTCCACATTGCAGTATTGATACTTTTACTTAAGCGAAACATTTGAGTGCTTTGTCCACCACTGATATTTACACTCCCAGAGTTAAATTAGCGCTGACAATTTGTATCGTGTATATTAGCACGTGGGGGAAGAAGACGAGGGTGTTTTCGGCGAGGTGGCGCCGGGGTGAGCTGGAGGGTAAGCTGCTGAACAAACACGGGAGGAAATCCTGTCTGCGATGTCACAGACCCAAAAATCATCGTCAACTTGTCTTCCTCTAATGTTATGTTTTGACACCCCTGTCTCCTGAAGAGACAAGTGGACCAAATGCTGAGGTGTCAGAGAAGGAAAAGGGAGTGGAGAGATGTGTGTGCGTTGCCGCGCGCGTCTGTGTGTGTGTGTGTGTGTGTGTGTGTGTGTGTGTGTGTGTGTGTGTGTGTGTGTGTGTGTGTGTGTGTGTGTGTGTGTGTGAGAGAGAGTTTGTGTGGGGGGAGAACAACACCTAGTTATGGGTTGGCCTTAAGGCGTTGTTAGCGGTCGCGACTCCCCCTTACGTAAACTCTGTGGGTGCTAGCTCAAAGCCTGGAGGATGGAAGGTGGTTGTTGGTTGGTTGGTTGGTTGGGGGGGGGGGGTCTCCAGTTCCTTCAGGATGGTATGTAAGAAACCAGGAAGGGGTGAAGTAACTAAGTACATTTATTCAAGAAATGTGCACATTTGAGGTACTTTTATTTGTGTATTTCCATCTGTCATTACTTTACACTTCCACGTCCACTACATTTCAGAGGCATATTTGTGCTACAAATATTTGACAACGTTAGTTACTAGTTACGGTCAGAGATTTAAATTATTATCACAAAACGCACATTTATCCGATTAATCCCAATTTCTATACTTCGTCCATTCGAAATGACCGGATCTACAAGTTCACAATGTGTCGCATATTTCGGCGCGCTGAGAGCTTGTAGATGCGCTATTGTCGAAATGTTTTAATACATTTGAAGAATTTCAACGGGGCATTCTGCATAATGAGGACTTTTACTTTTGGTACTTTAAGTATATTTTGACACCCATACCTTTGTACTTTTACTCAAGTAAATAATTTGAGTGCTTTTTACACCTCTAGTGGTATAACCAACCAGTACAAACAAGGATGAAGGTGTGAGACAAGATGAGAGGTTTTTTTTCCCCCTTTCTTTTCCGCATGTTGTAGGAAGCAGCTGACAATCGTCAATTAGAGACCCTGCGAACGCGCGGCCCCGCAGGAGCGGCAGTAAATCAGAACGCGCCGCTTACTGCTATGACTACATGCTAGGACTTTTTATTGCCGTCATAAATACATGGCGTGGCTGGCATATATATAAGGGCTTCCAGCAGATGTTTGAGAGAGTGACAGTTCAGGGCAAACGGGGAGGATTTGAAACAATGGCAGCAGACGGGCACAATCACAGCTCCACTGACAGGGACGTGCACAGATAGACTCTAGGTGGTGCTCGAGCACCTGCCCTTTGCCCTCTTGACCAGAAGTGCCCTTTTGGAAAGAAAAAAAAATATATATATATTTTTTCCAGTTTACAGCAGGGTCTTCAACAGGGGGTCCGGGACCCCTAGAGGTCCTCAGAGTTACTACAGGGGGTCCGCCAAATCTTTATGTGATTTTTCTTTTTACCATACTCTAGCCTAACCTAGCATCCCTTTTCTGAGGAGAACTTTAGCCAAAAATAGCCGATCTGCGAGGCGTTGTGGGCTTGTAGATCGGCTATTTTTGGCAAAGAGGTATAGGTGTAGAGGGAAAAAAGAGCAGACCAAGTAAACAAAAAAAGTATAATTTACTTGAGCACCTGCCCCTCAAAATGTCTGTGCACGCCACTGTCCACTGATCACGTTCAACCCGGATTTGGCACTTTAACGAGGGTTTGGATTCGTTCTCCTGCTATGCGCCACAGAAATGCGGAATGCCCTACCAACAAGCCGTGAAGGAGTGTAAAAAAAACCCTACTCTCCTTCAAAACCGCTCTAAAAGAGTACCTACAGGCGGCTCCAATTCGAAACTGCCCCCCCCCCCGCCCCCGAACCGTTTACTGTAGGCCTATACATATTTTTGTTTTTCTGTTTTCAATCTGTTTTTATGATGTTTTGCATAGTACTGTATATCTGTATGTCATTAAATGTCTCTATGAAATGAGTACAAAGGCCAATAATGGAAACCCGGGAACCTTCCTTTTCCCAACTAGCGGCCCGGCTCTACCACCTGAATTTCCACTATGTGGGATGAAGAAAAGGTCCACCTATATCTATTCTACTGTCAACACGTTGCTGGGGGTGTTAGTGTGTTCAAACTGCTGTTATGAGACGAGCACGGCAGAGCGAGGAGTTGAATTTGAACTGAATTGCATCGAGAAGCAGGTGAAGAGGGGGGGGGGGGTCATTCTAGAGTTCTGTCACAACTCTGTCAAATAGATTCCTATCAACAGGCCATCAGCTAAGGGCCACAACAACTCCCTGTCCCACTTGAACAATCCACTTAAACCCTCCTCTATACTAATAGTAAGCTGTTACTTTAGTTCAGTGGTTCTCAAACTTTTGCCAGGGACCCCCATAAGAGAAGATTTTTAAGGCTCTAGCAGTGATTCTCAGCCATTTTAATTTCAAGGACCCCCAGTTTGACATGCATTAGGGCTACTGACCCCCATTTAATGGCATTTGTATCTCTGGGACCCCAATTCATATTGTAAAATCAATGTTGATTTAACTCTGAGAGCGTACAAATGGAACCAAATGGACCCGTTAGGGTCCATTTGGTTCCATTTGTACACTCTCAGAGTTACAGACCCATAAGGGTCCATTTGGTTCCTATCCATCATTTAGCTGGGGACCCCCTGGAACCCCCTCAAGTACCCCTGGGGGTCCCCGGACCCCACTTTGAGAACCAATGCTTTAGTTGACCGGGATCGCATCCGTATTCAGGGATTCGCAGAAAATAGCCCGATGGGCAAGCTCACGATGCGTCGCGATTGTAGATCTGCTATCTTCAACAGATTTGGGACATTCTGCATAATGAGTACTGTCTACTTTGGTACTTTAAGATCGCTTGTTGCAGTGTGGCCCCAACTAGCCAAGTGTCAGGGGTGGTTCGGCACCTTGTCCCCCTTGTCCCCTACATGCCCCCCCCCCTTCCCCGACCCCCCCCCCACTGCTCTTGACACCTAGGAGGGAATTGGCACGATGACACTTCACATTTGGGAAGTTATTTCTGGCCAAATAAACACATGTCCTCCTTGTTGCCTCATCTCCAAGTGTAAGCAGCTGTGTGTGTGTGTGTGTGTGTGTGTGTGTGTGTGTGTGTGTGTGTGTGTGTGTGTGTGTGTGTGTGTGTGTGTGTGTGTGTGTGTGTGTGTGTGTGTGTGTGTGTTAGAATGTGTGTGCTTTTGTTTGCATGTGAAATTGTGTGTGTGTGTGTGTGTGTGTGTGTGTGTGTGTGTGTGTGTGTGTGTGTGTGTGTGTGTGTGTGTGTGTGTGTGTGTGTGTGTGTGTGTGTGTGTGTGTGTGTGCGTGTGTGTGTGTGTGTGTTACTGTCAAAGAGAGATGAGAGAGAGAGAGAGAGAGAGAGAGAGAGAGAGAGAGAGAGAGAGAGAGAGAGAGAGAGAGAGAGAGAGAGAGAAAGAAAGAATGTGGGCATCAATGAAATGTTGATAGCAATGACAGAAGGTGTGTGCGTGTGTGTGTGTGTGTGTGTGTGTGTGTGTGTGTGTGTGTGTGTGTGTGTGTGTGTGTGTGTGTGTGTGTGTGTGTGTGTGTGTGTGTGTGTGTGCGCGCGCGCGTGTGATTGCACGATGACAGAGTGAGGGAAAATGAGGGTGAGATACAGAGTGAGGGGGAGAGAGAGACAGACAGAGCGAGAGAGAAGGAGAAAGAGAAAGAGAGAGAGAGATGGCTGTGTGAGAAAGTGCAAGGCGGTCTGTCAGCGAAGGAAGACGGAGAGAGTGAGAAAGAGAAAGTAGAGACTGAGAGAGAGACTGAGACTGATATATGTGAGCATGAGAGATGATATATGTGAGAATTAGTGTGGGAGAGAGACATTTTGTGAGTGTGTGTGTGTGTGTGTGTGTGTGTGTGTGTGTGTGTGTGTGTGTGTGTGTGTGTGTGTGTGTGTGTGTGTGTGCGTGTGTGCGTGTGTGCGTGTGTGTGTGTGTGTGTGCGCGAGCGCGCGCGCGCGTCTGTGCGTGTGACTGTGTGTGTGACTGTGTGTGTGACTGTGTGTGTGTGTGTCTGTGTGACAGAACAGTGGTGTGAACACCCCAATAAATCTGTCAGCACAGAAATCACTAGTGAGCAGCTTCCTTTGAAAGTGACACAACATGAAGAGCTTAGAGCGCCCCCTAGTGACCAAAAACGAGCACAGTCTGGGTCCCTCCTATTTTGGCAACAATAACATAACATCATCCTGGCTGGGTGGTGATGATGATGTGACCAGAATGGGACTTGAAGTATAAGCACTAATTCGAGCCGACCTACAAGCCCAACAACGGCTTGCGGATTGCAACGCGTCGTGGGCTTGTAGGCCTGCTATTTCCGGCGCGAGTGACACCGTTGCGCGACGAACTATATGAATCAGGGCTTCATAAAAACCACATCTGTTGTATGATGTCACAGCAACGAGCCAGATGACAGTGGATATGAAAGACCTTGCTGTCTTAAATATGACACAAACACATTTTAAGAACAAGCGTGTCAATGTGTCATTTGGTGAGGAGGGAAAGTGAAACGCCATATCGATGTGTGTACCGAGGATGAGAGATTAACTCTCTCCCACTCCCGTAAATGACTCGGGTCATGTCTTTGTTGTGCTCAAGGCTTCTTGATTTTTGTTTGTAGTGTCGGAAAAAAGTGCTCAAGTGGTGGAAAAAGTACCATTCTTTTTTTACTTAAGTAAAATGATCAATACTGCAATGTAGAAATACAAGTAAAAGTCCAGTTTTCAAAATTTACTTGAGCAAAAGTACACAAGTATTGATATCAAAATGAAGTACCAAAGTACCAAAAGTATTAAGTACTCATTATGCAGAATGTCCCATTTCACAAGTTTTCAAATGTATAAAAATCGAAGCTAAAATGACACCGATGCATTCCCGGTTTTAAAGGTATAACAACGTACAGGCTTTCCCGGTATTAATGGGTTATGGGTCCATTTGGAACCCCCTCAATGAACCCTGAGGGACCCTGGACCCCAATGTAGTAGGCGTTTTTTAATGAAATACACATTTTCTTTCGTTTTTTAATAAAAATAAATAAAAAATAAATACAAAATAGCGACAATAGCCGATCTACAAGCTCACACAACCCGCCGCAGCATGTCGACTCGCGGTGGTTCTAGTCAGTGTCGTTCATCCCCAGTTTAGCAGCCAACAGAAAGAAGTCTGTCTGTGGCTCATCCTTCAGGAAGCTTCTAGTAAAAGTGGTGAGTGAGCGTGTTGTGTGTGTGACTGTGTGGGCCGTGTGTGTGTGTGTGTGTGTGTGTGTGTGTGTGTGTGTGACTGTGTGGGCCGTGTGCGCGTGTGTGTGTGTGTGTGTGTGTGTGTGTGTGTGTGTGTGTGTGTGTGTGTGTGTGTGTGTGTGTGTGTGTGTGTGTGTGTGTGTGTGTGTGTGTGTGTGTGTGTGTGTGCTCAGCAACTCTTCCCAGGGCACATAAAGGACTGACAGAGAGAGAGAGAGAGAGAGAGAGAGAGAGAGAGAGAGAGAGAGAGAGAGAGAGACTGAAAGAAAAATGATAGATTGAGAAAGAGCTGGGTAGAGAGAGAGAGAGAGAGAGAGACTGAAAGAAAAATGATAGATTGAGAAAGAGCTGGGTAGAGAGAGAGAGAGAGAGAGAGAGAGAGAGAGAGAGAGAGACTGAAAGAAAAATGATAGATTGAGAAAGAGCTGGGTAGAGAGAGAGAGAGAGAGAGAGAGAGAGAGAGAGAGAGAGAGAGAGCGAGAGAGAGAGAGAGAGGGGCAGAGAGGGGCAGAGAGAGGGAGACATATGTTTGCAGGTCAGCACCACAGCGTGAAATGAGAAGAAATCTTGTCTCGTGCTTGAAGGCGAGCACAACATTTTCTTTCACAATGAGAGCCCACAGGGGGGGGGGGGGTGGGGGGGTTCCCCTCTGGGGGTCCCTGTGTGACGGCTCACTACTTAACCACATGAGTCCCCCTAGCGTCCCTATGTATATATCCCGGGGGCATGTCATAATTAATAGGCCGTTATTTTGGGCCGAAGAGAGGCCAACGTTCCGCTAAAAATAGCCGATCTGCAAGCTCCACAACGTGCCTTGAAACACGACTCGCTTGTGAGCTTGTAGATCAGCGAATTTTCGCTGAACAGATTTGGTGGAAGGGGGGGGGGGGGGGGGGGGACAAAAAAAAGGAGGAGACCAAGTATAGACCCCTGGGGCACGCCGGTCAACTAAAGTATATAGGGTCGATGTGATTAACCCATTAAGACCAGGGAACGCATCTGTGTCATTTTTCAGATTTCTTTGGCTATTCAAAAATAGCAGATCTACAAGCTCATGTGCCGCGCTATGAGCTTGTAGATCTGCTATTTTTTGAGAAATCTTTGAATATATATTTTCTAAAGCGAACATTTGTAAAACATGTTGTTCCAGGGACCCCTCAGAAGCAACGACCTGAGTTACAAATGTTCAATTTAAAAAGTATTTTAAAGTATTT
>NC_139961.1:14783431-14795931 GCF_963454915.1 Gymnoscopelus microlampas | reverse complement strand
ACGTACTCCTACGGGCTTGGGGGGCGGGGGGGGGGGGGGGGGGGGGGCACCTGTCAGCATGCAGGGAGTGTTGGGCGGGAGGAGTATAGGACAAATTCGGCTCTACGTCCTCCTGGTGGGGGCTTTTCACTGGCAGGTGAGTCAGTAGGATCCGACAGCAGTGACAACACAGACATGTATGTGTGTGGGATGGAATCAATGGTATAGCGACTAAATTGGGGGAGAAAAACTGGGTAAAAAGCAAAAGCGAAAAAAAAACATTAAAAAAAAAAAAACAGCAGCGATATGCAGCTCAGATGAGGGAAATATTACGGACACGCCAAAACTGAACTTCATGTTAGTACAGGCCCCTGTCATCACTAGAGCCCGGCCCATATGTATGAGCCCGTTTAGCTGATATATTGGTCATTAATTGACTTTTTTGATCAGCTTCTTTAAATTGTGAAACATTCTGGGTAGGGTGCTTAAGTGGTTCAACAAAATAAAAGTTCAGTATATTTGTGTATTTTACATGTACTTCTTTGCTTGTTCATTGTATCATTTAAGTTAAATGTAATTTGCATATATTGATGTTTAATATAGTTAATTAATTGATTTCTTATAATAGAAATAAAAAATTTCTAATTCTATTTAATAATAATAAATGTAAACTTTAATCAAATGTTTTTTTTTTCCTTTTTTTTCAAATTGATTTCAAGATTGTGTACTTTTTTCTCTTTTTCTTTCTCTGCAAAATTAGAGTCAAAAGATCTAGTAGTCTAGTGTAGGCTCCAAAATCGGGCATCGGTCAGGCCCTAGTCAACACTCACTCATCCCCATATAGATAGAACAATTCATTTCAAGAATGCTCCGTGGACCGTGACACAAAGCCCATTATTCAGTCTTATGTGGAACACAGTGGGGTGTGTAGTCTGTGAGAGCAGGTCAAAATCCTCTTGATCAACCACGGGATGAGACGTCACACAATTATAGGTTCCCGTCAGGTATCGCAAAGGAGTCTTTCGAGGTCCAAAAAAAATAAAAATAAAAAATCATTGACGTTTCACCATAAATATCCGCCAAGCGCATTCATAAGCGGGCCTTTGAAGTTCCACCTCGGGGGGGGGGGGGGAGAAAAAAAGAAAGAAAAAAATCCATATTTTTCCACAGCGAATGTTTATAATTAGCTCTACTGGGGCACTCAACTGATGATGATTCTCCAAAGGATGAGGTTTGCCAGTGTGTACATAGAAAACGCAGTGCGTGTAGGCTACGTGTCTCGAGACGCAACAGTCATTGATGGTCCGTTGCAAGGAGAGATCCACATTGCTTTCTGAAAACGGTAAAGCCCTATATATACACAACAGTGGTTCTCAACCAGTGGTCCGGGGACCACCAAGTGGTCCTTGGGGAGGTACCAGGGAGGTCCCCGGTGAAATTAGTTAACGTAGCGTCACAATCATTTTAACCGCTTTAGCTTTGGCTATTCAAAAATAGCAGATCTACAAGCTCATAGCGCGGCAAGTAGATCTGCTACTTTTGAAAAGAATCTTGAAAATGTGTGCATATCTTTGAATATATGTATATTTTTACTTTTATTTTATTTTTTACATTTTAAATGTATATCGCGGCCATCAATTTAGGGGTCCTTGGCATGAAAAAGGTTGAAAACCACTGCTATACAAGGTCCACTCGGGAGGTATATCAGACAGGTACAGATGTGTCATAGACTTTGACCTGGGCTGGATGGATTTCTGTTTCAAACAAACAAACAAACAAACATACGTACCGTTTGCTGTCAGGGCAGAAACCTCCACATTCTAACTTTCTGTGTTTTTCCATAAATCAACGGCCTATACTTGATCATACTACAGCGTCGCACACAAGCATCATTTTTGCTATTTTTGAATTTGAATCCCGAAAAGCTTTGGACACATGAGGTTTTCCACCCGACAAGAGACGATATATCGCACGGCCATAACAAAAAGGTGGAGCCGGATTTGATAAAGGCGAGCAATTGGCTCTATGAACAGCAGCCATATTGGACAGAAATTGGGCCCCTTCCTCGCTTCCTTCACAGGTGTTACCAATGACACTAATGAAGGCTCTGTTCCATTTAGTGTAGCACAGTGGTTCTCAAACTTTTTAATTTCAAGCACCCCCCATAACTCTGAGAGTGTACAAATGGAACCAAATGGACCCGGGAGGGTCCATTTGGTTCCATTTGTACGCTCTCAGAGTTACACCCTCTCAAGGAACCATGAGGGTCCCTGGACCACACTTTGAGACCCACTAGTATTTCTCTAGTGAGCCAACATGCACAATATCAGCACCCTGACTCTGTTTGACCAGAATGGAACAGAGCCTTCATTAGTATCATCGGTAACACCTGTGAAGGAAGTAATATTTGAGGCCCAATGTTTCTCCAAAATGGCTGCTGTGCATAGAGCCTATTATGTGAGAGTCAGGGACCACCGAGTTCGAGCAGAACTGTTGAACCTCTGGTGTGGCATTGGTAAAAAAAAAAGAAGAAAACAGCACCACAACACAACAAAATAAAACGCTATACCATTGTTGACTAGTACAGTTATATTACAGAGAGGCGTATTAAATGCACAAGAGCGGAGGAGGTGATGATAAACGGCCGAGGAACAGGCTTTTTTGGAAAGGATTCAAAAGGCGGCTGAGAAGTTCTACAAGTATGTCTGTCCGTTTTTTTTATCGCCCACAGCTGCTGTTAGCAGATGTTAAAAACGCTTGTTTCGAGTCAGCGGGGAATGATAACACTTCTATAAAACTCACATGCAATTTAGCCATGTCGTTTATTCCAGTGCAGAGAGAAGACTAAAGACTAGGCCTCCCACACAATGGTGCAATTTAGAACGTTTCGGTGTGAATTGGAGGTTTATTGTAACACTCTGGATTTCGCCGCGTGCGTCTCTGCTGTTCTACTGTTGTCAACTTATATTCAGGACTAGAAAACTTGTCTTAACTCACTGAGTGCCAGATTTTTTTTTTTTTTTTAAACGTTTGTCAATTCTGGCACTCAATTTTACTACCTATGAGTATGTAAAAGAACAAAAACGAATAAACAAAAAATATTTCTATATGATGTTGTCCCAGTGCCAGAGTTTTTTTTCACAGAAAACAAAAAGTGCTTAGGAAGCGAGATACAGCCTTTTTCATTTCTAAGTTAAGCAAGGAGTGGATGGAGCTGCAAATCTTCAGATGATGATATCTTGGGTTCTGGACATGTTTTTTTTTTTAAATGATTTTTTTTTTTTTACTATTTTTTTAAAAACACATCAAACACGTCATTGGCACGTTGAGCCATAGCGGTAAAAACACGTGAAACACGTTAATGGCACTCAATGAGTTAAAAGGATTCCTGGCTAATAAGCCAAATAGACCTTAATACATTAGAATTGCCCTCTATAACAAAGCATATATTATAAATAACACCTTAAATATTGTATTTATTTTAGAAACGGTTCACCTTTTACTCAATAGGGGCAATGCCCGTCGCAAGTTGATGATGTCCTTTGCCCATGTGTGGTCCAGGCCTATGGAATTTATGGAATGCATGTGCAAAAAAAAACATATTTAAATTATTGATTTGATGCTCATATTAGGAAGTATTAAGTTGTTTTTTATTTTCACATGCATTCCATAAATTCCAGGGGACAATGATAATGGCATATTTGGCTTATCAGCCAGGGATCTTTTTAAGACTAAACATATCTTTGAATGTCCTAGTTTCTACTAGAGCCTAGTGGGAAAGGACTTGGTTAGAAATCAAAAGGGAGTCATTCCGGAGGGACTTATCCCACCCCTCAGCAAAACATTTGACATCACCTCCCTAAACGACCACCGAGAGATCACTAACAGAAAGACACACGACAATAATGCACATTGGGGATGAAAGTGTGGACACCGTCTCTCGTCTCTTCACAAGAATGTGTGTTTTTACGTAGCATTTTCATTTGAACTTTAATTTGTTTCCTTGCGCTGTGATTTCCTGCATCGGTTCTGAGAGGGTTTCATTTCAAAGCTCTATAAGATCCATTTTAAAAAGCAGAAGCAAAACAAAAAAAACAACAACATTACAAATCTGAACTGTGTTCGCCGACAGAAGTCCTGCACGCAGAGCACAATGTATCATCGGCGAACACGGAAAATTCCGCACAGATCACATTACTGCCGAACCAGAACAAAAGATCAAAATTGCTACAAAGATTTGGGGGATTTGTGTTAGGCGCGAGAATGAGGAGCACGATCGTCCGTCCGGTCGGTACTTCGTTTAAGAAACCTTTTTTGAACGTCAACACGCAAAAGGGGAAAGTGTAGAGAAGAATCCGCCGGGCGAAACTCAGCGATTGACCCAGATCTTAATAGAGACAAATCCAACCTTTCGAGCAAAAACCTTTCTCAGTGTCTTGTTTTCTGTTGGGTTAGAGTGTTTCAAGTTCCATCATCACCAGCATTTGGCCAGGGGCGTCAGCGGACTTTTCGCCCTCCGGCTGGGGCTGAATATGTCCCTGACCTCGGTCTCCAGCCGCACTCCTGGAACCTTGAAGACGGACACGTCTGTGGGCAGAGACGAACATGGTAAATGGCGCATTCAAATGCGGTTCACAGTTTAGGCATTTAGCCAATGCTCTTAACCCATTGAGGCCTGAGGTTCTGATTCTGCAAAATGTCTTCTAACGGTTTTCTAAAAAAGGTATGCTTCTATATCAGTGTTTTTAAAACTTTTTCATGTCAAGGACCCCCAAAATGATATGTACTTGGCCGCGGACCCCCCATCTAAAAATATTTAGTTCCAGGGACCCCCAGGAGCAAAGATTTGAGTTCAAAATGTTCGCTTTAAAAATGTATAATATCATTTGCACATATTTTCACGATTTCTCAAAAAATAGCAGATCTACAAGCTCGTAGCGCGGCACTCGGTGCCGCGCTACGAGCTTGTAGATCTGCTATTTTTGTATAGCCCAAAGTGTAAAATATTGCTTTTTCGTTCAAATGAAAAAGTGACACAGATGCGTTCCAGGTTAATCCAGAGCGATTTACAGTAAGCAAGGACACAAGATAATACATCATAATACACAAAAAAATAAATAAATCTAATAATAAAGTAATGCATGTGTAAACCAAGAACCTATCATCGGCCTGTACATTGAAACTATACACACGATATACAGTAGGATGCCAAGGCCAACAATGACCTGGCATCTGTCTACTTAACATGCTATCTATGCTACATTTTAGCCTTTGCATAATCCTGCAAGGGCGTCAAGGCTAGGGCAAGTAAATAGCGCTTTTATCCAAAGCGCTTTACATAGATTTTGCATCACATTCACCCACTACATACATACAGTACATACATTCACCCATTCACACACACACATTCATACACCGATGGCGGAGGAAACCATGCAAGGCGCCAACCTGCTCATCGGGAGCAATTAGGGGTTCTCTGGGGGAGCCCGGGATCGAACTGGGAACCTCACGGTTGCCACCCGGCCACTCTACCCCTGAGCCACTGCCGCCACGAAGCGCCATTGATCAGAATAAAGAAAAATCAGTGGTCCTCAAACTTATCAATTTCAAGGACGCTCATAACTCTGTGAGCGTGCAAATGGAATTTTGCACGCTCTCAAGAGTTTCAGACCTGTAAGGGTCCATTTGGCTCGTTGTGTTGTGTAAATGGTGCACACGCACGTGTACATAATATAAACATAATGCATCAGGCATGTGTACGTGGAGACATACAAACACAGATACATTTTTTATGTTTATTTGACAGGGACAATACAAAAAACAACGTATCAAGTGCTCGGATCCAATAAAACATATATTTTGTTTGTTTTTATAACTTGATACATAGTTTTTTGTATTGTATTTTCAAATGGACTATGTATAAAATAGGGCTGAAGTGGTTAATGTATGTTTTATAATGTAATAATTTATATCTGGAAAGTAACTAGTAACTCATGTGTTCAAATAATTGCAGGGGAGTAAAAGTACAATATTTGCCTCTTCGCGTTAATAAAAATCGAAATAAAATGTTTTAACTCTTGTTGAAAAAAAAAATCCTGCCTAATGATGATGTCACTGGTAGACAGGCTTCTGGACTGTCCACAATCCTCCTATGAGACACAGACCAAGTAGATTTTTTTTTTACCATTTTATCATGAGCATTAGTGAGGGCCAATTATATGAAGATAGGTTGAAAATGGGTGAAGTCGTCCTTTAATGGGTTAAGGCACAGCTAATGGGGATCCTAACAAATGAACAAAACAAAAAAAAAGTACATACCCAGAATAGGGACGCTGCCGTAGAGTTCATGTGGATAAACAGGGTACGTGGCAAAAAAATATATAATCTTGGCAGACGTTAACATGGCAGAATTCAGCACAGTGGGCATCGCTATAGTGTGTGTGTGTCGATATGACTAATAGCTGCTCTCATTAAAAGACTCTCCACCAGCAGAGGGGGGAGAGGGGGGGGGCATCATTTAACCCCTTAAGACCGGGAACGCATCTGTGTCGTTCTTTTTTTAGATTTCTTTGGGCTATTCAAAAAAGAGCAGATCTACAAGCTCATAGCGCGGCAATTTTTAAACGCGGCACTTTTTTTTTTTTTTTTTGTATTTGTCGGCGGACCCCCCCCCCCCCCCCCGTCTCAAAATATGTTGTTCCAGGGACCCCCCAGAAGCAAAGATTTGGGTTAAAAATGTTCGCTTTAAAAAACATACATATTGAAAGATTTGGACACATTAGAAAAAAAAAAAACAGATCTACAAGCTCGTATAGTGTGGCACTCGGTGCCGCACCACGAGCTTGTATATCTGCTATTTTTTGAAAAGCCAAGGAAATCTTAAAATGACACAGATGTGTTCCCGGATTGAATGGGTTAAAATAGCAAGAAAGCAAAAAATAATGGAGAATCTTCTCTCTCGGCCAATTTATTCACTCCCTGTTCAGTTCTTTTCGTCTTGGTTTCTGGCGGTCGACTTCCTGACGCTATAGGCTACTGATGATCCTCTCTCTCTCTCTCTCTCTATCCATGAATTCAAGTATCCATGGGCTCACTATACAATAGGAAAGAAAATACATATTTTGGGTGAACTATCCCTTTAAGAACAAACATTTCAGTGCTTCTTCCAGCACTGAAGAACGTAAAGTTGATACGTACAAAAAACAACAGACGCCTGCATCCGCCATCAAACACATTATCTTGCCTCAACAATCCTTGAGCTCAAAATCTGCTTTCACCCAGCAAAGGAAAGCACCCCCCACCCCCCACCCCCCTCCCCCCTCCCAAACAACAACAACAAAATTATTTTCAAATGTTAAGGAATCGCTGGGTGCTGGTACCTTAGAATCGCTTTCTTTTTTTCCGACAGCCGGCCCCTGTGGTACAATAACGCCCACGTTTTCAAAGAGCGCCATGCAGCCCTGCCCAACCCACGCTCGGCGCCATACCTCCCAATTACCCCCCCAAAAAAACTCATCCTCGTCCTTAAAACCTTCCACTTAAAAGAACGTGGTTATATCCCCCCCCCCCCCGTCTGTCCTTGAGGAGACAGGTGGGCTGTCTGTGTTTACGCGGTACACTCTCTGACAGCGGTGCAAATGTAACCAAACGGACCCCGTGAGGGGTCCGTTTGGTTACATTTGCACCGCTGTCAGAGTCTAAAACGAACGCTGAGGATTATGACGGTGTAGCTAGACCGGCAGCCGGCCTTCAAAAACAAAACGTACCGTTGTGCGCGCGCGGGCGGGCGTGTGTGCGTGTGCGTGTGTGTGTGTGTGTGTGTGTGCGTGCGTGCGTGCGTGTGCGTGTGTGTGTGTGTGCGTGTGCGTGTGTGTGTGTTATTCTTCAGTGAGCATAGCAGAGCTGCTGGATATGGCGGATATGTTGAAAGAGCCCATCTGTGCGGCCCGGCAGGGGGTCCGTGTCTTTAATCAGGCCCTCGCAGTGCGCGCGGTGACAAAGAAAAACACACACGCACGCACACGCACACACACACACACACAGTACCTTGTAGCCGAAAACCTGACGACGTCGACACAACGCACAACGTGTGTGTCTGTGAGTTTTCCTTTCTGTCTGCTATGTGTGTGGGTGTCGGTGTTGAAAGATATACGAAAAACAATTATCCGCGCGCCATCTTGAATTCTCCCCACTGCTGTCTGTGTATTTGTTAAACCACTTAAACCAGTGGTCCGGGGAACACCAGTGGTCCTTCAGGGGTTTCCAGGGGGTCCCCCAGCAAAAGGTGTTAATACATTTTCACCCCTTTATCCATATTGTATACGTTGGCTTTTCAAAAATAGCAGATCTACAAGCTCGCAGCGCGTCTGCGAGCTTGTAGATCTGCAATTTTTGAACAGAAGAATTCTGTAGAATTTTGCTTTTTTTTTTTTACACAAATCTTCTCTTCTGGGGGTCCCTGGCACAAAACATTTTCAGATGGGGGTCCGCAGCCAAATGTATATCAATTTAGGGGTCGTTGGCAAGAAAAAGGTTGAAAACAACTGCCTTAAACCCTCTAGACTTCGGTAAGCTGGACCTGAATTGTCTCTGTCCGGGTTTGGACCCCTTTTTTTCCTGTCTACAATAAATGTAAAAAATAGTCAATCTACAAGCTCTCAATGCGTCTCAGTGTTTGAAAACATTAGTTAATTTATAGATTTGGATTACTATAACAAAACATTAACCACTTCAGCCCTATATACACTTCTGCCATTTGAAAATAGCAGATCTAAAAGCTCACAATGCGTCGCGATGCGACGCATTGTGAGCTTGTAGATCTGCTATTTTCAAACGATTTTTTTGAAAACTTGGGACATTCTGCATAACGAGTACTTTTACTTTTGGTACTTTAAGTGCATTTTGATGCCAATACTTTTGTACTTTTACTCAAGTCAATTTTGAATGCCGGACTTTTACTTGTAACAGAGTATTTCTACTCTACATTGCAGTATTGATACCTTTACTGAAGTAAAACAATTGTGTACTTTTTCCACCACTATCTGTCTGTGTCTGTCTGTGAGCAGAGAGAGAGATGATTCTAAACATAAAGTGGGTGTGTATATAATGCGTACTGTCTCGTAGCTGTGTGATGGGTGGGGGCAGGGTGCTGAAGTACGGGTGGCTCAGGCTGTCCTGGGCCGAGATGCGGTCCTTGGGGATGGCCATCAACATGTGCTGGGCCAGGTCCTCCGTCTTATAGGGGAGCTGTGACAGCCTGCAGGGGAGAGGAGAGGAGAGGTCATTATTCGTGATCAGTCCATGATTGTTTGCTACGGCTTCTCTCTGTCTTTCACATACGCGCGCGCACACACACACAGTGGTGGAAAAAGTACTCAAATGCTTTACTTGAGTAAATGTATCAATACTGCAATGCAAAAGTACTCTGTTACAAGTACAAGTGCGGAATTCCAAATTTACTTGAGTAAAAGTGCAAAAGTATTGGCATCAAAGTCTACTTAAAGTACCAAAAGTAAAAGTACTAAGCTATTTGAAAATAGCCGATCTACAAGCTCACAACGCGTCGCGATGCGACGCGTTGTGAGCTTGTAGATCTGCTATTTTCAAATAGCCTATGTATAAAATAGGGCTAAAAAGGTTAATGTATGTTTTATAATAATAGTAATAGTAATCATTTATATCTGAAAAGTAACTAGTAACTAAAGTTTTCAAATAATTGTAGTGGAGTAAAATTACAATATTTGCCTCTGAGATGTAGTGGAGTAGAAGTAAAAGTATTGGAAATTGGAAATACTCAAGTAAAGTACAAACTCAAAATTTTACTTAAGTACTGTACTTAAGTAAATGAACTTAGTTACTTTCCACCACTGCACGCACACGCACGCACGCACGCACGCACGCACGCACACACACACACACACACACACACACACACACACACACACACACACACACACACACACACACACACACACACACACACACACACACACACACACACACACAATGAATGAATGCATAATGAATGCACACAAACACACACAGGTGTCTATGATCAAACATATGAGAATACAAAAAAAAAAGAGACATCAATACACATGTATCCAAAGCAGTGGTTTGCTCATTATCCTGTCTGTCTGTCTGTCTGTCTGTCTGTCTGTCTGTCTGTCTGTCTGTCTGCCTGCCTGCCTGCCTGCCTGCCTGCCTGCCTGCCTGCCTGCCTGCCTGCCTGCCTGCCTGCCTGCCTGCCTGCCTGCCTGTCTGTCTGTCTGTCTGTCTGTCTGTCTGTCTGTCTGTCTGTCTGTCTGTCTGTCTGTCTGTCTGTCTGCCTGCCTGCCTGCCTGCCTGCCTGCCTGCCTGCCTGCCTGCCTGCCTGCCTGCCTGCCTGTCTGTCTGTCTGTCTGTCTGTGCTCCTTGCTCTACCACAACAATATTGCCTCTGCCACGGCCAATTTTATCAGCTCACTATTCAATGACATGTAATTCTGGTGCCTGTGTGTGAGTGTGTGTGTGTGTGTGTGTGTGTGTGTGTGTGTGTGTGTGTGTGTGTGTGTGTGTGTGTGTGTGTGTGTGTGTGTGTTTTCATAACTCTATTCTTGAGAGGACCAGAGGAAGAGGAACAGTAAACCGGTGGACATTTCGTCGGTCCTCACCAGTGTTTTGCCAGATTTTGCGAGAGGAAAAAAATCAACCAGGTCTCGTATGAAAACAAGCCCAAAAGAAGCGACTGTACGTATATAGACCACATGAGCACTTTAAACCTGTACAGTATGAATTGGCAATTAACTATTTGATAGCCCACCCACAAGCTCACAATGCACCGCATAGCGACGCATTGTGAGCTTGTAGATCGGCTATTTTCCCAACAAATCTTGAAACATTTAGAATGAAATGTAACATTTTTTTTAAACAACACACATCTTTATGAACAACACACACATCTTGTATCGGGGTCCCTGCTACAAAATATTTTCAGAAAAAAAAACACAACCCCCAATATTTTACAAGTAACTTTACAGAAAAAAAGCAAACATGGCAACGCTGGTCCTCACTGTGCGAGGGACACTCAAGTGTTCTAGGGAGGTCGGAGGTCATGATTTCAAGGTCAGACATGAGGAAGAACGGGGGAGGGGGGGGGGGGGGGGGGGTCAATGGAAATCAACGGAGGCTCCTCACAAGTATAGTAATGCAAACGTGTCCGTGCATGTGCATATGTGTGCGTGTGCGTGTGCGTGTGTGTGTGTGTGTGTGTGTGTGCGTGTGTGTGTGTGTGCGTATGTGTGTGTGTGTGTGCAGGGACGTGCACAGATAGACTCTAGGTGGTGCTAGAGCGCCTGCCCTTTGCCCTCTTGACCAGAAGTGCCCTTTTTTCAGTTTACAGCAGGGGGTCTTCAACCAGGGGGTCCTCAGAGTTACTACAGGGGGTCCGCCAAATCTTTGCGTGATATGATTTTTCTTTTTACCATAACCACTCGAAACCTAGCATCCCCTTTCTGAGGAGAACTTTAGCCAAAAATAGCAGATCTACAAGCTCACAACGCCTCGCGCTGCGAGGCGTTGTGGGCTTGTAGATCTGCTATTTTTGGCAAAGAGGTATAGGTGTAGAGGGAAAAAAGAGCAGACCAAGTAAACAAAAAAAAGTATAATTTACTTGAGCACCTGCCCCTCAAAATGTCTGTGCACGCCACTGTGTGTGTGTGTGTGTGCGTGTGCGTGTGCGTGTGCGTGTGCGTGTGCGTGTGCGTGTGCGTGTGCTTGTGCGTGTGCGTGCGTGCGTGTGTGCGTGTGCTTGTGCGTGTGCGTGCGTGTGTCTGTGTGTGTGCACACACACACGTGTTTTTCTCTACATAGTTGTAGAAAGAGAGCCTTTGGTCTCACCAGGGGGCCCGTTTAATTAAATCTACGGACAGCAGGAAAAAAAGAAGAAAAAAGAAAAAAAGATGCAGAGAGAGAGAGAGAGAGAGAGAGAGAGAGAGAGAGAGGATGGAGAAAGCGAGTGAGAGTGAGAGAGAGAGAGACACCGAAAGATGGAGAGATATAAAAAGAGAGTGAGAGAGAGAGATGGGGTTTTGGGGGGGGGGGTGTGGGATGGGTTGTTGGGGCGGTGGGGTCTTCCATTCATCGGCTTTGAATAGACTTCCATTGAAGATTCCACCCAAACTCACCCGTTTGCCCGCCCAATATCACTCTACCCCCTTCACTGTCACTCTTCCCCTTGTTTCTGCCCTCCCTCCCTCTCTCTACCGCTCCCTCTCTCTCTCTCTCTCTTATGTATGGAAATGTTAGGAATGACTTTGATGACCACAAGAATTCATTCTTCTCTCTCTTCCTCTCTCTCTCTCTCTCTCTCTCTCTCTCTCTCTCTCTCTCTCTCTCTCTTCTCTCTCTCTCTCTCTCTCTCTCTCTCTCTCTCTCTCTCTCTCTCTCTCTCTCTCTCTCTCTCTCTCTCTCTCTCTCTCTCTCTCTTACATGTAACAGAGTATTTCTACATTGCAGTATTGATACTTTTACCTAATTACTTT
>NC_139961.1:14780906-14783231 GCF_963454915.1 Gymnoscopelus microlampas | reverse complement strand
GCATTGGCAGAGGACACGTCCGATCGGGCGAGGTATATGTGCCAGTTGAAACCAGTGGAGTAAAGTAACTAAGTACATTTACTCAAGTACTGTACTTAAGTAAAATTATGAGGTACTTTTACTTTACTGGAGTATTTCCAATTGTCTATACTTTTACTTCTACTCCACTACATCTCGGAGGCAAATATTGTACTTTTACTCCACTACAATAATTTGAAAACTTTAGTTACTAGTTACTTTGCAGATAAAAAAAATATTATATTATAAAACATACATTAACCACTTCAACCCCATTTTATACATAGGCTATTTGAAAATAGCCAATCTACAAGCTCACAACGCGTCGCATCTTGTAGATCTGCTATTTTCAAACATTTTAGTACTTTTACTTTTGGCACTTTAGGTATATTTTCATACCAACACTGTTGTACTTTTACTCAAGGGACATTTTTTAACACAGGCCTTTTACATGTAACAGAGTATTTCTACATTGCAGCATTGATACTTTTACTTAATTACTTTTTCCACCACTGTTTTCTTTGGCATTGGCAGAGGACACGTCCGATCGGGTGAGGTATAATACGTGCCAGTTGCAACTATGTTGTGCTTTTTTTTTTCCCCCCACAAAGAACCTGAGGGCAAGAGAAAATAAAAACGTCTGCTAGCGAGCGAGCGCTGGCATTCTCGTTATAGCTTGATCTCCGTTCCGACCGCCGTTCGAGTGCATTTCAATCAACACGTTTGAAACGTTTCCAAAAAAACATAAAAGACTAAAACGAAAAAAAGCTAGGCTTTTCCAATCGAGAGAGGGAAAAGAAAAACTGAAAAAAAAAAAAAACTTGGAAAGCCTTAACCCATTGATACCTGGAACGCATCTGTGTCACTTTAGATTTCATTGGCTATTCAAAAATAGCAGATATACAAGCTCATAGCGCGGCACCGAGTGCCGCGCTATGAGCTTGTATATCTGCTATTTTTGAAAAATCGTGTAAAATGTTTTTTTATATTTTTTTTCAAAAAACTGAAAACATTTTAAGAATCGGACTCAGGCCTTAATGGGTTAAGCCTGATGGTATACCTCATCGTACGAACAAGGCCCGATCTCCAAGCCCACAGTGTGGCGCGGACGCGGCTCGCTTTGAGCTTGCAGATCCGCTGTTTTTCAGCACGTTAGAAACCGCCGAACGACGAGGCATAAAGCAGGCGTTTACCGAGAAAGCTTTATTGAAATCGTTTCCATTTAGCCACTTAGCCCATTAAAACCGGGAAAGCATTTGCGATCATTTTCAACTTTAACCATTATTCGATACCGTGGCTATTCAAAAATAGCAGATATACAAGCTCACAGGAGCGAAAAATCGTGAAAATGTGCGCACACCTTTGAATATATATATATATATTTTTTTCATTTCACTCAAATCTTTGCTTGTGGGGGGTCCCTGGCTGGAACAACATAAATGAGATGGGGGGGGCCGGAGGCCAAATACATATAGTTTTGGGGGTACCTTGACGTGAGGAGGTTTGAGCACTAGCTACGGGGAAACAGGAGCTAGTACCAGTTTCCCTGTAGACAGACGACCCCCCCCTCCCCTTTTTTGTACATATTTTTTATTTCCTCATGCTTTTTTTTTGTATATAATTTGTATTTTCTCATGCTTCCCCCCCCCCCTTTTTTTGTATATATTTTTTATTTCCTCAAGCTTTTTTTTTGTATATAATTTGTATTTTCTCATGCTTTTCCCCCCCTTTTTTTTGTATATATTTTTTATTTCCTCAAGCTTTTTTTTTGTTGCACATAGTGGTATTTATTTATTTTATTTTTTTCCTCTGTATTTTTATGTTGATTTTTTAACTGTTTGGTTGCTACTATATATGTCTATGAAATTAATTCAAGGACCCCAACGGAAACAAGTCCGCAAGGACTTTTTTGGCCGGACCTTTTAGACAAAAGCATTATAAATGTTAACTGTGTTGTTTTACATTCTTTTGCCTAATAAAAAATTCAATCAATCAATCGAAGCACCACTGACACAGAAACATACGTTTTGTCAGAAAACTGTTTTTAGAAGTCATTTTTAGAACTGGCCTCCGGTCTGTCTTAATGGGTTAGCTCAGGCGATGCGTCATACAGTCAATGAGAAAACCTTTGGACGGAACTCTTGGCTATTGTAAAGGTTTTGGACCAGAACGTCTGCTATAGACGCCTCAAAATGTACCGCTCCATCTGTCAGTGGTGAAAAGTAATTAAGTATATTTACTCAAGTAAGTGCTGTACTCAAGTACAATTTTTTTTTTTTTTTACTTTACTGCAGTGGTTTTCAACCA
>NC_139961.1:14758406-14775906 GCF_963454915.1 Gymnoscopelus microlampas | reverse complement strand
CGCTCAATATAATGCACTGTAAAAAAAAACCTCTGTGTTAAATTGTCAAAAATGTAAAAGAAATTTCAACCGGTAACTCTGAGAATGCACATAAGGGAGCCGAATGGAACCTTTATGGGTCCATTTGGTTCCATTTTTTTACACTCTCAGAGTTAAATTAACACTCAGGATTTTACTGTGAATGAATGAGTCACGAGATCTTGCCAAATTCTGCTTTACGGCCCTTTTCGGAAAAACTAAATACAATTTCAATGTGACATCACGGGCGGCTGATGTTTTGCATACAATCTCTGATGCACTGGTTCTCAATGTGGGGTGCGCAGTGGTGTAAAGTAACTAAGTACATTTACTCAATTACTGTAGAGACCTGAAGCCGATTCTACATGTCTCCTAAATCTCAACAGTTTTCTGAAAAACTTATGTTTCTATATCAGTGGTGCTCAATCTGTTTCATGTCAAGGACCCCCAAAATTATATGTATTTTGTTCCAGGGACCCCCACAAGTAAAGATTTCAGTTCAAAATGTTCGCTTTAAAAGTATTATATTCAAAGATTTGCACTCATTTTCACGATTTTTCAAAAATAGCAGATCTACAAGCTCGTAGCGCGGCACTCGGTGCCGCGCTATGAGCTTGTATATCTGCTATTTTTGAATAGCCCAAAGTGTAAAATAATGCTTTTTAGCTCAAATCTAAAAATGACACAGTTCCAGGTCTCAATGGTTAAGTAACATTTTTAGGTATTTGTACTTTACTTGAGTATCTCCAATATCCAATACTTATAGGGGGTAAAAAGCAAAAAGACACGGTGTATGTGGTCTCACCTTTTCCAAACGGTTCTGAACTGCTGTGCTTCACAGGGTTGGAACCATTCTGGAGAGAGAGAGAGAGAGAGAGAGAGAGAGAGAGAGAGAGAGAGAGAGAGAGAGAGAGAGAGAGAGAGAGAGAGAGAGAGAGAGAGAGAGAGAGAGAGAGAGAGAGAGAGAGAGAGAGAGAGAGAGAGAGAGAGAGAGAGAGAGAGAGAGAGAGAGAGAGAGAGTTACAACTACGTCTGGAGGAAAACATTTTATATTTGAAAACCTCTCGTCTGGAACAATACTTATTGGGGTATAACAAATACCACACACTGTACTGTATATCGTTGCTGTCGGGCAGAAACCTCTCATCTCCATATTCAGTTTTTTTCATAAATTAAAGGACAACTTCACCCATTTTCAACCTATCTTAATTGGTCCTCACTACTCATGATACAATGGTACCATTTTTTTCTACTTGGTCTGTGTCTCGTAGGAGGGCTGTGGACAGTCCAGAAACCCGTCTACCAGTGACATCATCATTAGGCATGATTTTTTTTTCCCCAACAAGATTTCAAGTTTATTATTTAGATTTTTATTAACACGAGAACAATGGCTTCTATTATTGCATTGCAACTTTCCAGGAATAGAAAGCCTGCAGTTCCTATTAGCTTGGATTCCTCATCGATGATGTCACTGGTAGACGGTTTCTGAACTGCCCACAGCCCTCCTCTGAGACACAGACTGAGTAGAAGAAAATGGTACCATTTTATCATGAGCATTAGTGAGGACCAATTATATGAAGATAGGTTGAAAATGGGTGAAGTCGTCCTTTAACACCATACTCGTCACACAAAAGCAGAGCGAAGCGGCGCGTTTCGAGCTTGTAGATCTGCTACTTTTGGATGCTTTTGGATGCTTGTAGATGCTTGTAGATCTGCTACTTTTGGATGCTTTTGGATTTGAATCCTGAAGAGTAACAGTTTTGTACATATGAGTTTTCCAACTCGACAGAGGCGATATAAAATAATAGCTAAATAACAGAAGATCCAGTTGGCTAAAGCGTGTCTTCAAAAACAGAAATGTGAGTTCCCCACAGCCCTTTTAAAAGACTTTTATAACTTATATTAAATCTTTGTGCTGCCATCAGCCGTTTTATTAACCCATTAAGACCGGGAACGCATCCGTGTCATTTTTAAGATTTCTTTGGGTTATTCAAAAAAAAATAGCAGATCTACAAGTTCTATGAGCTTGTAGATCTGGTATTATTGAAAAATCTTGAAAATGTGTGAAAATATTTGAATATATATGCTTTTTAAAGCGAACATTTGTAACTCAAATCCTTCCTTCTGGAGATTCTACAAATGTCTTCTAAATCCGAACAGATTTTTCAAAAAACGTATGTTTCTATATCAGTGGTTCTCAAACTTTTTCATGTCAAGGACCCCCAAATTTATATGTATTTGGCCGCGGACCCCCATTTCACAATATTTAGTTCCAAGGACCCCCAGAAGCAAAGATTTGAGTTAAAAATGTTTTTAGAAAATATATATGTATTCAAAAATGTGCACAAATATCAAGATTTTTCAAAAAAAAATGCCGATCTACAAGCTCATAGCGCAGCGCTTGGTGCCGCGCTTGGTGCCGCGCTTGGTGCCGCGCTATGAGATTGTAGATCTGCTATTTTAGAATAGCCAAAGAAATCATAAAAAGACAGAGACGCGTTCCCGGATTGAATGGCTTAAGAGTCAAGGTCATTACCCACCAGCAGCGATGTGAATATAACCAGCACAAATGTATGAATAATTCAGACGCACATTCTGACGTGCTCGACTATTAATTTGGTCAGATGTGTTCATGTCGGAAGAGAAACATTGGGAAATCTCAACCTTGATTCCCCCCCCAGAAAAGCTGCAACATCGCTGATGTGAAAACTTGACTTGACTAGATATACAGTAGGTTACAAACAAATTGCATATGAAAGCATGAAGAAGAATGCGATTTGTGCAAGAGCCTTCAGTGCAACCTTTCTTCCCCCCTCCCCCCATTTCATTTTGGAAATATTCCGCTTGTGATCGTGGAACCTTCGGAAACGCATTGCTTCTGGAATACTCCGACGATGCGACGCGCACAACGCGCCGCATTGTGAGCTTGTAGATCCGCTATTTTCAAACATTTGAGCACTTTTACTTTTTGTATTTTAAGTACATTTGTATACCAACACTTTTGTACTTTAACTCAAAATTTTGATTTCCGGACTTTTACTCGTAACAGAGTACCGCTACATCGCAGTATTGATACTTTTACTTAAAGGACAACTTTGTTTTTTTACAACCAAGGTTTATATTTTAGCTTGTAATTAAAGTAAATAAATGATGAGTGTAATTTTTTTTTCATTTACTGCTTTCTATAGTTTTAGCATTTTTTGCGATATTTTTTACAGTGGGCGGGGGCATTCTGTCCGGTGGCTAAATATGTCTTTTTTACACAATAAAAAAGGTCCGGCTGTCTGAGATGGCCAGATGTGAGTTATTGGGGGCTAGAAGAGCTACTGTAAATAATAATAAAGAAAACACCGGGTTAATGTGTTAAAAAAATACATATTTAGCCACCGGACAGAATGCCCCCGCCCACTGTGAAAACACTGTAAAAAAGATTGTGAAAATTGCTAAAACTATAGAAAGCAGTAAATGTAAAATTTTTAACACTCATCTTTTATTTACTTTAATTACAATCTAAAACATAAACATTGGTTGTAAAAAACCAAAGTTGTCCTTTAAGTAAAGTAAAAACTATTTTTTTCCACCACTGCTTTTAGGTGGAAATAACAAGTAATCGGCCCCCCCCCACACACACACACACACACACACAGACAGACACTCACTTCACCGATGAACCTTCCAATACCCCCAGAGCAACTGGCCTGCGCCACCAGTAAAAGTCTCCCCTCCCATTAAAATCTTGACAAGTGAGTGTATCCTCGAAAACCACAGAACAGAGGTCGTGTGTTTTCCCCGCGAGTCGGCGGTCATTACTCATAACTCATCAAAGCTCTCGGCGCTTCCCTTTTACCGTAAAAACCTCCCTCAAAGGTATTTGTCCTTTTTACTGCCGCTTTGGTTTTAGCTGCATCATAATTTCAGCGAGATTTTCTTGGCTTTCGTTTCGCTCCTCCTCGCAAAAAAAGGACTTTGTTTTTCGGGGTGGATAATGAGCCACTTGGTTTCTGGTCCTCCACAGCCATATCGACTCCATAGTCCTCGGTTTGTTTCCCGGCTGCGTGGGAGAGGATGAGACGAGACAAAAGGATGAGTTACGGCCCTTTCTTTTTGCAGAGGGGGAATCAGACGAGGCAAAGCACGTCCTCTATTGCTCCGCTCTGCTCTCTGAAATGTGGTCCAACAAGGAAATGAGGGAGAGGAAACTCAGGGGGATTGCTGTGTTTTTGTGTTTTTGTGCAGCTCATCTCCTCCAGAATCAGAAAGTAGAATAAAAAAAAAACTTTTTCGTGCGGGCCAAGAGTTGAGGAGATGCACGCGTGGGAAGAGAGGGTTATTACGCAGGTGTGTGCGTGTGTGTGTGTGTGTGTGTGTGTGTGTGTGTGTGTGTGTGTGTGTGTGTGTGTGTGTGTGTGTGTGTGTGTGTGTGTGTGTGTGTGTGTGTGTGTGTGTGTGCGTAGAGTGAGTAAGGTCACAAGGAGATTCAATGGTGGTATTCAATCTTTGATGAGCTAATTTGCAAAAGTATTGGTATAAAAATGTACTTAAAGTACTGTAGGCCTACCACCAGTAAAAGTACTAAAATGTTTGAAAATAGCAGATCTACAAGCTCATAACGTGTCGCGATGCGACACGTTATGAGCTTGTTGATCTGCTATTTTCAAATGGTCTAGGTATAAAATAGTGCTGAAGTGGTTAATGTATGTTTTATAATGTAATAATTTATATCTACGCAGTAATTAGTAACTAAAGTTTTCAAATAATTGCTGTGGAGTATAAGTACAATATTTGCCTCCGAGATGTAGTGGAGTAGAAGTAAAAGTATAGACAATTGGAAATGCTCCAGTAAAGTAAAAGTACCTCAAAATTGTACTTGAGTACAGTACTTGAGTAAATGTACTTAGTTGCTTTACACCGCTGCCTAAAAAGGCACAGAAAAAAAAGGGCTGTTCGCTCCCTCGCCTCCGGTGGGGTTTTTTTATGTGGTCTTTATAGAGATGGATATTAGGAAAGCTAGCAGGAGATTTGTCTGGTGGGATTGGATTCTAAGGCGGTTTTTCGCACACTTGGGAAATGTGAGTTCCATAAAGAAAATCGTTTTAACCCATTAAGACTGGGAACGCACCTGTGTGTCATTTTTAGATTTCTTTGGGCTATTCGAAAATAGCAGATCTACAAGCTCACCGAGTGCCGCGCTACGAGCTTGTAGATCTGCTATTTTTTGAAAAATCTTGGAAAATGTGGGCAAATCTTTGTATACATATTTTTTAAAGCGAACATTTTTAACTCAAATCTTTGCTTCTGGAGATTCTACAAATGTCTTCTACATCCGACGCATATCTGTGGTTCTCAAACTTTTTCCATGTCAGGGACCCCCAAAATTACATGTATTTGGTCCCTGAAAATATTTTGTTCCAGGGACCCCCAGAAGCAAAGATATATTCAAAGATTTGCACTTATTTAAAAAATAGCACATCTACAAGCTCGGAGCACCGAGTGCTTGTAGATCTGCTATTTTTTGATAGGCAAATAAATCAAAAGATGACACAGATTCTTCCCTGGTCTTAATGGGTTAAGTGAACTCGGGGTAACCTTTTCAACCCTTATACGAACTGCAACACATTGCACCGAAAATAGGCCGAGGTACACAAGCTCACAACGTGTCGCGAAGCGGAGCGACACCCCCTTTTTGAGCTTGTAGATCGGCTGTTTTCGGGGACGCGCTATACGCCGTTGTACGACAAATTGTAAATCAGGCTTTAGTGTGATTTATGGGATGAAGGGCTTTTACTGGTCGCTTTAAAAGTGTTTATCGGATAATCTTTTTGGTCACGGCGAAATCAAAGTCATCTGTCTCTCTTTCTCTCTCTCTCTCTCTCTCTCTCTCACCCCCCCACACACACACACACACACACTTCTCCATTGCATACACAGTGTGCAAGACACATTTGATCATGCACATAAACCTACTGTAAGCACAGAGGCTGCACACATGTGCACGCACGAAGGCACGCGTGCGCACACGCACACCCACACACACACACAGTGTGTGGTATAGTGACTACTTGAGCAAAAGTACAAAAGTATTGGTATCAAAATGTACTTAAAGTACCAAAAGTGAAAGTACTAAAATGTTTGAAAATAGCCTAGGTATAAAATAGGGCTGAAGTGGTTAATGTATGTTTTATAATATAATCATTTACAGTACATCTGCAAAGTAACTAAAGTTTTCAAATAATTGTAGTGGAGTAAAAGTACAATATTTGCCTCTGAGATGCAGTGGAGTAGAAATAAAAGTACTGAAAATTGGAAATACCCCAGTGAAGTAAAAATACCTAAAACATGTACTTAAGTACAGTACTTGAGTAAATGTACTTAGTTACTTTACACCACTGAGATGCGCGCTCGCGCGCGCGAACACACACACACGCACGCACGCACGCACGCACACACACACACACACACACACACACACACACACACACACACACACACACACACACACACACACACACACACACACACACACACACACACACACACACACCTCCCAATGCAATGCACGCTCTGCCATTACGCTTGGCTCAGTTTTTCCAGTAGCAGCATTGACGTGTGCCCTGTGCGGTGTGTGTGTGTGTGTGTGTGTGTGTGTGTGTGTGTGTGTGTGTGTGTGTGTGTGTGTGTGTGTGTGTGTGTGTGTGTGCGCGCGCACGCTGGCAGCCCGGTCGAGGCCTTTCTATCGGCCCATTCAGCCCCTCGGGCACATCTGGAGGGTACGACCAGGTTGGGCGAGGGAGGGCGCCACCCAGGAGCAAAAAGAGAGAGAGAGAGAGAGATACTTTTTTTCCCTTCTCTTTTTCTTCCTCCATTGCATTGCAACAAGCACTGTGCTGTGTCCATACTGCAGTGGTGGAAAAAAGTATTCACCTTTGTTTACTTACTAAGTAAAAGTATCAATAAAAAAATGTACTTGAAGTACCACAAGTATAGAAAGTACTCATTATGCAGATTGTCCCATTTAACTCAAATGTATAGAAATAGCAGATCTACAAGCTCACAATAAGTCGCATGGCGACGCATTGTGAGTTTGTAGATTGGCCAAAAAAAAAGTGTCCACTGCGCCACCCGAGCGGTTTTCTTTTCAAATTATTATTTTTTAATTATATGTTGCAATTCAATTGTCTTGTGCGTTTTTGTGTGGCTACTGTTTTCATTGCGTTACTGTGAAACTGCTGCACAACCTATACTGCCCCGTGGGGACAAATAAAGTACCTCAGCTCACCTTACCTTACCTTATAATGACATGCCCAATATAGGGGATGCCAGGTTGAAAGTGGTTAACTCAGAGAGAGTAAAAAAAAAAAGGACCCATAACGTTTACAGCAGTACCACCAGTGCACCAATAAAATTATATAGGTATTAGTGCAGTGCGGGGTGAACCAGAAAGCAAGCAGGGCCGGGCAATGATATTGTGGCCAAATATTGTGGCCAAATTTTATGATGAACTGTACTCTATGCACGCAAACACAATAGACAAACACAGCGCGCCATGCCAACGCAAATATTATTGCGGTCGGGTGGAAAGCCTGTATGTCCAAAACTGTTACTTTTCATGAAGTGGAAAAAATAAAAATAAAAATAAAAATAAAAATAAAAATAAAAATAAAAATAAAAATAAAAATAAAAATAAAAATAAAAATAAAAATAGATTTATTTGTATTTAGTCACAAGCTCTTACCAAATTGGCCAAATATTACGCAAGAAAGAGGCAAATATTGTGAAAATAGCCCATGTACAAGCGGCACTGTGAGCTTGTAGTTCGGCTATTTTCACAATATTTTTCTGTGGAAAAACTAAATGCAATCTGGGAACACGTAGTCAAAAAAAATGGGGGAAAAAACAGCGCTCTCTGCTGTTTTTTTCCTTTGAATTTGACTCTGGGTGGGACCTCCCACTAGAATGTGGATAACAGGATGTTGGCCGTTAGATCCCGCCCTCAGCATTCCACTTCCGGTCCACACGTCTTTGTTTACATTCCTATAACTATGCACGTTGTAACGGGAGCTACCGGCAGATTCAGCTGCGGAGCTTTGAATCTGCCTTGAGAGATTAAACTAAATGTAATGCTTACAATTCCAAGTGCTTGTCACGGTGGGGGGGGGGGGGGGTCCCCAGTTAAAATGTGATTATTTTGGGGCAGTCGCGGCCTGAAAAGTTTGGGAACCCTTGGACTATACAGTACCCATGAGTATAGTAAACTTGTTGACATTAGGTTACTCCACGGTGTCCCGTCTCTTTCATTATACTAGGTGTCAGAAGTGGGATCCATTCCGAACCCACGGCTCCATTCGGAGAGCAGAACTTGAGACCCACGTAAAAAAAAAAGGAAAAACAGCGCCCGCTGCTGTTTTTTTTACCTTTGATTTGACTCTGAGTGATTAACTAGACCTATGCTGACTGGAAACCAGGGTTTTGGTCTGCCCTCAGCCCTCCACTTCCGATGGTGCGCCTATGTTTTCATTCCCACCAACAATATTTCTCCACGGAACACTAACACCACTTCTCCAAGAGAACATGGATCGTTTTGGTTATAAGTCCACTTGTTTCTATGATGAAAGAGCAAGTTACAATGTTACTAACTTGCCGTGGTTTTGGTCAGCTCCGAGGACGCTATTGTTAAATGAGTTTCGGCTTGTTTCCAGCGGGAAGCGAACGCACAGATGTAAAATCCCGCCCACTGCATTTGATTGGGTAAAGCGCGGCCTGCTTCCTGATCTGAAGGCACGCCCACGTGTAGGCTAGCGCTCACACGTTCTGAATGGGGGTCACGACAGATTCAGTAGCGCAGCTCTGAATCAGTTCTTGAGAGATTAACTTCATTATACGACAAGGAGATACAAGGTTTCGGCCCGAGAGCGACGATATGGCACCGGGGATTATATAAGCTTTTAAAACCCCTGTCGATTCCTGCTCTATTGCTGGCTCCACGTTATGGTCTCTACATGGGTGTTCAGGAACCACACCACACACTGAGAAAATGTCAGGACAAGAACACACACACACGCAAAAAAACACACACGCATACGAACAGAGCGCTCTGCAGTCGTCATTGACTGTACTGTCTAGATACTATAGGTATGTATAAACGTCTCAGACACCACTCACGCATGCGCACGTGCACACACACACACAGCTGCACTCAGCTGTCAACTCCATCTCAAAACACAGACGGGTATATTTGAATCTGTCATAGAGGTGCTATAGCCTCCACCCAGCTCTCTCTCTCTCACACACACACACACACACACACACACACAATCACACACACACACACACACACACACACACACACACACACACACACACACACACACACACACACACACACACACACACACACACACACACACACACACACACACACACACACACACACACACACACACACACACACACACATTACTATACTCCTGAGGACATCATAATTTTAGTAGAGCAATTTTAAGGATGCAATTTTTCTACCATTTGTTCTGGCATTTGTAGATCGGCTATTTTCACCGAGTGCCGCACTTTTTTTAACTCATACATTTTTAACTCAAATATTTGCTTCTGGAGGGTCCCTGGAACAAAATATTTTCAGATGGAGGTCCGCGGCCAATTACATAAGTTTTGGGGGTCCTTGACATGAAAACGTTTGAGAACCTGACTGATAGCAACATAAGTATAAACATTTAGAAGACATTTGTAGAGTCCACCGAAGCAAAGATTTGAGTTAAAATTGTCCAGTTAAAAAAAAACATATATATATATTCAAAGATTTGCACAGATTTTTAAGATTAAAACAAAATAGCAGATCTACAAGCTCATAGCACAGCATTCGGTGCCGCGCTATGAGCTTGAATATCTGCTATTTTTGAATAGCCCAAAGAAATCAAAAAATGACACAGATTCTTTCCAGGTCTTAATGGGTTAACCACTAAAACAACCATCGATTTTGTGAAGACCAGGAAAATGGTGCTCACAATGTCTTATTTCTCAAATTCTACTTAATACTAATGGGGATATTTGGCCCTGATATAGTCAAGTCACACACACACACACACACACACACACACACACACACACACACACACACACACACGTTGAACCTTCTCCCCGCTCGTCTGTCATCCCCGTAGCCTCTATGCCCTGTTTACTTTTAACATATTTTATGCAGAAAAAAAACTACTTTCTTCCTGCCAGCACCACCTCTCTCTCTCTCTCCCATCTCCTCCTCCTCCTCCTCCTTCTCCTCCTCTTGCTCCCCCTGGTCCTCCCTATATACCAACACTTCTTTAAACGTTTTCGTGTCATGTACAAATTCATATTTATCGCCTTTTGGAAACCTCCAACTTTCTGTGTTTTTTTCTTTTACATTACATTACAGTCATTTAGCAGACGCTTTTATCCAAAGCGACTTACAATAAGTGCATTCAACATAGGTAGGGAACGAAACTACTAATCACCAGAGGTCTTAAAGGGGAAATCCACCCATTTTCATTTACAACATGATGATTACAACATGATGACTCATCATGTTGTAATTTGCAATGTTAAACCCACAATCAATCCTCCATTTCAAGGCAACACAGAAAGGGGGGAACTTTTTTCTTATTTCCACACAACTCCTTTATGCTATATTAATGACATAGTTAAATATTGAAAATGGGTGGATTTCCCCTTTAAGTGCATTTCCTGCAAAAAACAAGCAACCAAGAGTATACCTAGCGCTAAGGTAAAAGTGCAATATATCAGCTACCTACTTTCTTAAACAGATGAGACAAAATAGCAAAATCAAATGAGCACGAGCTCAGACAAATAAGTGTATCAACTAAACAAGATCCAATAAAACAACACAAGAGTTCGTACAACTAATTAACAACAAGTAAGCCAGACAAAGAGGAAGGGTAGTGTTTCCTGAAGAGGTGGGTTTTCAGCCTGCAGTGAAAGATGGGCAGTGACTCTGCTGTCCTGACTTCAGTGGGAAGTTCATTCCACCACTGTGGGGCCAGAACAATGAATGTCCTACTTCAGTGGTTCTCAACCAGTGGTCCGGGGACCACCAGTGGTCCTTGAGAGAGGGTTCCAGGTGGTCCCCAGCTAAATGATGCAGAGTTGGTAACCAAATGGACCCTTATAGATCTTTAACTCTTGAAGTGGAGAAAGAGTTGTAAAAATAAAAATAAAAATAAAAATAAAAATAAAAATAAAAATAAAAATAAAAATAAAAATAAAAATAAAAATAAAAATAAGAATAAAAATAAAAATAAATGATGGAGAGTTGGTAACCAAATGGACCCTTATAGATCTTTAACTCTTGAAGTGGAGAAAGAGTTATAAAAATAAAAATAAAAATAAAAATAAAAATAAAAATAAAAATAAAAATAAAAATAAGAATAAAAATAAAAATAAATGATGGAGAGTTGGAAACCAAATGGACCCTTATATAGATCTTTAACTCTTGAGAGCGTAAAATGAAACCAAATGGACCCTCACGGGTCCATTTGGTTTCATTTTACGCTCTCAAGAGTTAAATTATTGTTAAACATCTGCATTACTTAATTAAAGAATTGTTATTTTGATCAACGTTTTGCCTGTTATCTCTCCTAATGGTACCAACATCAACACAGCATGGAATTGTGGACAAAATCGTATCCGACGACAACAACATATTCCAGTGTTGGGTCTGAGAGTCTAAATCTCATCAAACAGTGGCTCTGTGGCTCAAACGCAGAATAAACAATATGGACCTTGATAATGTAAAAGGTTGAAAACCACTGTTCTACTTGATCATACTACAGCGTCACACAGAAGCATAAAAAAGTAGCAGATCTACAAGCTCTACGTTTGGTACTTTAGGTACATTTTTCATAGCAATACTGTTGTACTTTTACTAAGTAAAACTTGTTGTAACCGAGTATATTTCTACAAAGCAGCGTTGATACTTTTACTTGAGTAAAACATGTGAGTACTTTTTTTCCAATACTGTCCTCCCCTCTCTCCCGCTGAGCTGATGTCTAGTGTCGTTCCGTCCCTACCCAGAATGCACCTGGGGGGGGGGGCTGCAGACAGGGGGAACTTTGTGACGCCCGCACACTAATCTGTGCATTTATTCACAATTTATAAGATCCTGTGTTTATTTATTCGTGTCTGGGCAGAGAGTTCTCTCTCTCTCTCTCTCTCTCTCTCTCTCCCCCTCTCTCACTTATTGAGGCGTTTCTTTGGAAGCTGCGGAGAGATGGAGGGAGAGAAGGAGAGATGGAGAGATGGAGGGAGAGAGGGAGGGAGAGATGGAGGGAGAGATGGAGGGAGAGATGGAGAGAGAAGCGAGTGTGAAAGCCAGAGGAGAGAAACAGAGAAATGGGGGGGGAGGGGGGAGGAGAGAGAGAGAGAGAGAGAGAGAGAGAGAGAGAGAGAGAGAGAGAGAGAGAGAGAGAGAGAGAGACAGAGAGACAGAGAGACAGAGACAGAGAGACAGAGACAGAGAGCAGTGGTAGAAAAAGTACACAAATGTTTTACTTAAGTAAAAAAGTATCAATACTGCAATGTAGAAATACTCTGTTACAAGTAAGAGCTCGGAATTCAAAATTTACGCGAGTAAAAGTACAAAAGTATTGGTATCAAAATGTACTCAAAGTACCAAACGTACAACGTACTCATTATGCAGAATGTCCCATTTCACAAGTTTTTAAATGTATGAAATGAGAGAGCGAGAGAGAGAGAGAGAGAGAGAGAGAGAGAGAGAGAGAGAGAGAGAGAGAGAGAGAGAGAGAGAGAGAGAGAGAGAGAGGTGAGCCTGTCAGCTGTGAGAGCCTAACCCTCACAACTCACTCTTACAGAGGTGTGTATGTGTGCGCACGTGCGTGTGTGAGAGTGTGTGCGTGTGCGTGTGTGCGTGCGTGCGTGCGTGCGTGTGTGTGTGTGTGTGCATAAGTGGACGTGCTGTCTGAGTTGAGGCAGCTCGGCGTGGGTCTGGATTTAAAGATGTGGATAAGTGAATAAGGCAGATTCCTGTTTCTAATTAAAACATTATTTATATATTTACGTAGGGTTAGATTTAGTAGTGTTGTTTTCAGATGCGTTCCTACACGGGGAAAAATCCCCAGCGTACATTTCACTCTGAGAGTGTGTGTGAAAGTGGCCCCCGAACGACAGTGGTGTAAAGTAACTAAGTACAGTACATGTACTCAAGTACTGTACAGTACTTTAAGTCCAATTTTGAGGTATTGTTTACTTTACTGGAGTGTTTCCAATTTTCTGTACTTTTACTTCTACTCCACTACATCTCAGAGGCAAATATTGTACTTTTTACTCCACTACAATTATTTGAAAACTTTAGTTACTAGTTACTTTGTAGATTTTGATTATTATTACAAAACATACATTAACCACTTCCGCCCTATATACATTTCGGCCATTTGAAAATAGCCGATCTACAAGCAGTGTCAGCTTGTAAATCGGCTTGTAGATCAGCCTGCAGATCTGCTATTTTCAAAAGATTTTCATACATTTGAAAACTTGTGAAATGGGACATTCTGCATAATGACTACTTTCTACATTTGGTACTTTAACTCATTCACTACCACTGACGTAAATAACGTATTTTTTTCCGATTACCAATACTGCCACTGACGTAAAAAAAACGCAATAAAAAAAAATACTTTTGTACTTTTAAGTACATTTTGAATTCTGGACGCTTTACTTGTAACAAAGTATTTCTACAGTGCAGTATTGATACTTGTACTTAAGTAAAACAATTGTGAGTACTTCTTCCACCACTGAATGTGAGCGCCGAGTCAAATTCCTCGTTGGTTCAAAACAACACTTGGCTCAATAAAGCCAGAGTTTGTTCCAGCGTGATGCGATGTTACCATTACGCAGCAAGTCATAAATCTGTCTCTAAAGTGGCTCATGCCTCATAATACTCCCTTTACAGGATCAATAACGCTCCCAATATATCTATATGCAGTGGTGGAAAAAGTACTCAAAGGTATAAAGTATCAAAGTATAAATAAAGTAAAGTATCAATATTGCATTGTAGAAGTACTCTGTTACAAGTAAAAGTCCGGAATTCAAAATTTACTTGAGTAAAAGTACAAGAGTATCGGTATCAAAATGTACTTAAAGTAACAAAGTTGAAAGTACTAAAATGTTTGAAAATAGCCTATGTATAAAATAGGGCTGGTTAAGTGGTTAATGTATGTTTTATAAGGTAATAATTTATATTCTGTGAAGTAACTAGTAAGTAAAGTTATATATAGCATAATAGTGAAGTCAAAGTACAATATTTGTGTCTGAGATCATGTAGTGGAGTAGAAGTAAAAGTACTGAACATTTGTAATACTCCAGTAAAGTAAAAAAGACCTCAAAATTGTACTTAAGTACAGTACTTGAGTAAATGTACTTAATTACTTTACACCACTGTCTACATGTAATGTATAATGCCTCGTGACCGTTGCATAAGCCTGTCACAATTATGACATACTCGCCTAATCACAATTATATGTTTTCATAAAATAGCCGAAATAGCAGATCTACAAGCTTACAACGCATCACTTTTGTTCTTTAAAGTATAAAATGAATAAATGTCAGTCATTTCTTTGCTTATTGAAATTATTTGCCATATCTGACCTGTGCAATTTTTGATTTACGAGGCCTAAAAGGCAAACATAAATTACAATTTCATTAATACGTTCAAATGTTCAATGCCAAAAAAAAAAAGAATAATCGCAATTAACACTTAACCCATTGAGACATGGGACGTGTCTGTGTCACTTGATTTGAGCTAAAAAGGCATTATTTTACACTTTGGCTATTAAAAAATAGCAGATCTACAAGCTCATAGCACGGCACCGAGTGCCGCGCTATGAGCTTGTAGATCTGCTATTTTTGAAAAATCGTGAAAATGTGTGCAAATCTTTGAATATATATTGTTTTAAAGCAAACATTTTTAACTCAAATCTTTGCTTCTGGGGGGTCCCTGGAACAAAATGTTTTGAGATGGGGATCGGCGGCCAAATACATATAATTTTGGGGGTCCTTGACATGAAAAGGTTTGAAAACCACTGATATAGAAACATACGTCTTTTTTTTTTTTTTCATTTTGTAGAATCGGAACCTCAGGCCTCAATGGGTTAACTAAATGTTTTTATTTATTGTGACAGCCCTAGCTACTCACAGGACATCTCACATACCAGGGGTTCAACCCTGGTCAAATGAGAGGCTGGACAGACAGAGAAAAGGGAGACGTGACACACACGTTGTAAGGTATCTCCAACGCGAGCGCCACGAGATCGAGACGATGAAATGTGACAACGATGGTTATCACGCCGTGTCTGTCTAAGGTGGGATGGGGCGGTAGTACAGATAACTACTTAAAGGGATAGTTCACCCAAAAATGATATGTATATGTATTTCAGTTTTTGTCTCATTCCTAAGCCAATAATTTGATGACCGGCAACGGAACCGTTGCCTACCGGTCCGCTGGTCATCGACTTATTGGCTTATAGGAATGCGACCAAAAACTAAAATGTATCCATGAATTCAAGTCTCCATGGGGCGACTAATCGTCACCTGGCAAAAAATATCTGATCTACAAGCTCACAACTTGTCACATTCATAACACGTTATAACACAGTAGTTTTACCCACTGCTGCTGCTTCTCTATTTTACTGTTGTTGTTTTTTTCCTTGCTTTGTTGAACTTTTTTTTTTGTATTGGAAAATGCTGAATAATTTTGAATTCGTTTTAACACTGGGGGTCCCTGGCACAAAGTATTGTCAGATGGGGGTCTGTGGCCAAATACATATCATTTTGGGGGTCCTTGACATGAACAAGTTTGAGAACCATGTGGTCTACACACCCTCCACAGAACAACAGGGGCAAAGATGACAATTATAATGCCTTTGTGTTTGCTTATACGTATTACGTATGAGTGTAAATGAGCGTGCACTGTGTATTAAAGGATTTCATTGTGTAGAACATCACTTAGAAAACCTCACAAGTTATTCCGGACCTGATAATTATCGTTCCGGAACGCACAGTAAAACTCAACTCCATGACATCACCTACTGTCAGTGTTGCCAGATTCTGGGAGAGAAAAAAGCAGCCATGATCTAGGAAAACAAGCCCAAAATAAGTGACTATGGACCACATGAGCACTTTTAAACATACACATCAGCTATTTGAAAATAGCATATCTACAAGCTCACAACGCATCGCGGTGTGAGCTTGGTCAAATAAAACCTTGGGGGGAAAACTGTAATACGAAGATCTGGCAACGCTTGCCTACTGTACAAGCCTCTCTTGTCCTGACAGGAAGTCCTTGCGTGGTAACACGCACACTTACTCGGGTGACATCACCTGTGTCATTCATGCCTTTCCTGGTATAAGGAAGGCTGCGTTGCCAGGCAGCCAGAACCATCACTCTGCAGCTCTCCTGCCCTACCTTAAATCAACAGACAGATCTTTGTTTTTTGGTTGTTTTTTTTTACCCTACTAGGTTCACTCATCACATTGATGAGAAAACAATCCTTTTGTTGGCGTCAGGCAGTAAAATTAATGACCTACTGCATTGCATCATACCACAGTCACACACACACAGAAGGAGAAAAGGATAGCCGAGCTAGTGTGTGTGTGTGTATATGCGTCTTCGAATGTGTAGAGTACATCCTATTGCTTGGTGAAGTTGAGACTGGGAACTTATCTGTGTAACCACTTTAACCATTATTTCATACTTTGGCTATTCAAAAATAGCAGATCTACAAGCTCGTAGCGCGGCACCGAGTGCCACGTTACGAGCTTGTGGATTTTTTGACATTTTGCTATTTTTGAAAAACCGTGAACATTTTTGCACATCTTTGAACACATATGTATTTTTAAAGCGAAGGAAACTCTAAATCTTTGCTTCTGGGGGGTCCCTGGAACAACATATTTTGAGATGGGAGTACGCGACCAAACACATACAATTTTAGGGGTCCTTGATATGAAAAAGTTCAACCACCACTGACATAGTAACATGCGTTCTTTCAGACAACTGTTTAGAAGTAATTTTGTAGAATCGGCCTCAGGTCTGAATGGGTTAAGATGATGGGGTGGGGGCATGTAGCGGTTAGGAAGGGGTGGGTGGGTGCCACTGGGTGGCATATGATTGAGATAGGTGGGGGTAATGTTGAGTGTTTTTATTCGTCTGTTTTTTGCTCAGTTCTTTTGTGAGTGTCATTGTTTAACCCATTGAGACCTGGAACTGTGTCATTTTTAGATTTGAGCTAAAAAGCATTATTTTACACTTTGGGCTATTCAAAAATAGCAGATATACAAGCTCATAGCGCGGCACCGAGTGCCGTGCTACGAGCTTGTAGATCTGCTATTTTAGAACATTTGTGAAAAGTGTGCAAATCTTTGAATATATATATTTTTAAAGTGAACATTTTTAACTCAAATCTTTGCT
>NC_139961.1:14718406-14753406 GCF_963454915.1 Gymnoscopelus microlampas | reverse complement strand
CATATTCATGAAGGCAGTCTAGCAGCGGAGCGGTCACGACTCCGGCCAAAACGGAGCCACATTCGCAAACATTCAGCAGAAAACCATGTTTCTGGGGGGAGTCCTGCATGGGCCATTAAACCGCACAAAGTCACCGTATACGCACATACACCTCCCCCTGGGACGTAGTTCACATTAACCCATTAAGACCGGGAACGAACGCACGTGTCATTTTAAGATTTCTTTGGCTATTAAAAAAAAATTAGCAGATATACAAGCTCACAGCGCGGCACCGAGTGCCGCGCTGTGAGCTTGTAGATCTGCTATTTTTTCTTTTTTTTAAATCTTGAAAATGTGTGCAAATCTTTTATATGCATATTTTTAAAGCGAACATTTTTTTACTCAAATCGTTGCTTCTGGGGGCGGGGGTCCCCGGAACAAAATATTTTGAGATGGGGGTCCGCGGGCCAAATACATATCATTTTGGGGGTCCTTGACATGAAAAAGTTTGAAGCACCACCTGATATAGAAACATATGTTTTTCAAAAAAAAATGTTAGGATTTAGAAGACATTTGTAGAATCCCCCAGAAGCAAAGATTAGAGTTACAAATGTTCGCTTTAAAAACAAAATATATACATATATATATTCAAAGACTTACATACATTTTAACGAAAAAAATAGCAGAGCTACAAGCTTGTAGATCTGCTATTTTTGAATAGCAAAAACAAAATAAAAAAAATTACACACAGGCGCGTTCCCGGGCTTAAAAGATTAATTAATTCCCGTAGAAGAACAACACCCGGGCCTCCCCCCCCCCACCTTCCCCGTACTTGTCCTTTTTTTCTTTCTTTTTGCAACAACAGTCCAAAAAGCAGACATTCCTCCCACATGTGATGTAGAATGACTCTTGGAGTCTGAGGCAACGCTGAGGCTGCGTATAGGATTACCCGCTTTGGCCCGGACTCAAGACTGCACATTCCATTCTTATCTGCTCATCTTTACGCAACGGGACGGAGAGAGAGAGAGAGAGAGAGAGGGAGGAAAGGAGGTGAGGGCCGGGGAGTGATGTGAAAGGGAAAAGAGGGGCTAAAGTTGTTGGGTTTTCTTTCTTTTTTTAACAAAGGGAACCGACTGTCCTACAGGTTCGGCAGGTCAGGGCGGGTTCGGTTCGTCCCGTGTGATGTCACTCGAGCTCCGATTTATGTGCATGCCCACTGCACATAATGCCCACTGCACCGCACGCACGCACGCACGCACGCACGCACGCACGCACGCACGCACACACGCACACACGCACACACGCACACACGCACACACACACACACACACACACACACACACACACACACACACACACACACACACACACACACACACACACACACACACACACAACCAGTGGTGGAATGTAGAAATACCCCGTTACAAGTAAAAGTCCAGAATTCAAAATGTACTTGAGCAAAAAGTACAAAAGTAATGGTATCAAAATGTACTTAAAGTACCAGAAGTAAAAGTACTCATTATGCAGGATGTCCCAGTTCACAAGTTTTCAAATGTATAAAAATCTTTTGAAAATAGCAGATCTACAAGCGCGACACATTGTGAGCTTGTAGATCGGCTATTTTCAAATGGCCGAAATGTACAGAGGGCTGAAGAGGTTAATGTATGTTTTGTAATAATAATAATCAAAATCTGCAGAGTAACTAGTAAAGTTTTCAAATAATTGTAGTGGAATAAAAGTACAATATTTCCCTCTGAGATGTAGTGGAGTAGAAGTAAAAGTACTGGACATTGGAAATACTCAAGTAAAGTACATATACAGTACCTCAAAATTGTACTTAAGTCTAGTAATTGAGTAAATGTACTTAGTTACTTTACAGCACTGACACACACACACACACACACACACACACACACACACACACACACACACACACACACACACACACACACACACACACACACACACACACACACACACACACACACACACACACACACACACACACACACACACACACACACACACACTTTTCAGTTCTTCCACTCTGTAATATCTAATAAAGCAAAAATGGCTTGAAAAAAAAAAACTCTAGTGTACGTTTGACCGGGTCGGCGCTTTGATGTAAAAAAGAAAAGAAAAAAAGTCCCGTGAGACTTCAGTCGGCCGTGCGGGTCATAAGGCAGTGTAAAGGCATGACCCACATTAAAGACACTTTTACGACTCTGCTGCGGAATCGTTAGCGATCACATCAGTGGAATCAGCTTTTTTTTTTTTTCCAGGCCAAGAGTGTTTGCAACCTCCGAGGAATCCGCCTCGCTCTGGGGTTTTGTGCTCGCGCACGACCACAGTACACAACAAGTACACACACAAAAAAGGTTTATTTTTAACCCATTAAGACCTGGAACTGTGTCATTTTTAGATTTGAGCTAAAAAGCATTATTTTACACTTTAGGCTATTCAAAAATAGCAGATATACAAGCTCGTAGCGCGGCACCGAGTGCCGCGCTATGAGCTTGTAGATCTGCTATTTTTGAAAAATCGTGAAAATGTGTGCAAATCTTTGAATATATATATATTTTTAAAGCGAACATTTTTGACTCAAATCTTTGCTTCTGGGGGGGTCCCTGGAACAAAATATTTTGATGGGGGTCCGCGGCCAAATACGTATAATTTTGGGGCTCCTTGACATGAAAAAGATTGAGCACCACTGATATAGAAACATACGTTTTTTCAGAATACTGTTGAGATTTAGGAGACATTGTAGAATCGGCTTCAGGTCTCAAAGGGTTAAATTGAAGAAAAATAAAAAACACACCTTTTGGCGTATCGCAGCCGCACGTCGTAAAAAAGCTTTTTTTTTTTACTTTTTGTGTACTTTAATGTTGCCATCTCAATGCCAGAGGAAGTTTTATAAGTAAAATGCTTATAAAGTGCACAGTGCACTTCTAAGTAAAGTGGTACCAAATGTCCTGGCACGGTGAGAGAGAGATAGAGAGAGAGGGGGGGGGGGGGGGGGGGGGGGGCTTTTTCAGTTACAGACTGGCTTTTGAAATGAGTTTGACTCATATTAACCAGAGACTGGAGGAGAGGTCTCGCCCCAAAGCACACTTTCTCCCCTTCTTGCTGTTAGCCAACGGCGCCCTCTAGCGCATAAAGCAGGGCTGGGCTAGCATTTATTTCCAGAGGGCCATTACTGACTTTGATAAAAGTGAGTGAAGGGCCACACGTTGTACAATAGGCTCTATGCACAGCAGCCATATTGGACAGAAATTGGGCCCCTTCCTTGCTTCCTTCACAGGTGTTACCAATGACACTAATGAAGGCTCTGTTCCATTTAGTGTAGCACAGTGGTTCTCAAACTTTTTAATTTTAACGACCCCCCATAACTCTGAGAGTGTACAAATGGAACCAAATGGACCCGGGAGGGTCCATTTGGTTCCATTTGTACACTCTCAGAGTTACACCCTCTCAAGGAACCATGAGGGTCCCTGGACCACACTTTGAGACCCATTAGTATTTCTAGTCACCCAACGTGCACAATATCAGCACCCTGACCCTGTTTGACCAGAAATGGAACAGAGCCTTCATTAGTATCATTGGTAACACCTGTGAAGGAAGTCAGAAGAGGCCCAATTTTTCTCCAAAAATGGCTGCTGTGCATAGAGCCTATTGAATTGAAACTTGACACAACTGTTAAAACTGTGTGAATTTGGTAGACATGCCATACTTTACAATACAACGCTTTCACAACAATAACTTTCAGTTACAAAATGTTGTTACATTTTATTTAACATTATTGTGTTATAAATATTTGAGTATAAAACATTTGAGTACATACGGATAGAGGAATGCAGGTATAGGACTCAAATGGTAAATATTAATTACTATTAAATCAAGTGAAATTTTTTTTTTCTCAAAACCATTAACATACGGCAGCCTTTTAGAATGTACATTATTTGGGGGGTCATTTTGTTTTTCTTTCAGGACTTGGCGGCCCGTCTGGATATGGTCAAAGGGCCAAGTCCGGCCCCCGGGCCGTACTGTATGTGGCATAGTGTCTAAATAGAAGTAGATCACAAAATTAATACAAAACGTGTGGTGGGAAATGTTCGAAAAAAAGCTGATCTACAAGCTCACAACGCGTCAAATCACGATGCATTGTGAGCCTGCAGATCTAGTCTATTGTCCAAATGCAATATCCCAGTGTGCGTCTAATTATAAATTGGGTTTAAGTAATCCTTGCACATAAGCTACATTTTATGCGACACGTTGTGAGCTTGTAGATCGACTATTTTCAAATAGCCTAGGTATAACACAGGGCTGAAGTGGTAAATGTATGTTTTATAACATAATAATATACTATATCTGCAAAATAACTAGTAACTAAAGTTTTCAAATAATATAGTGGAGTAAAAGTACAATATTTGCATCTGAGATGTAGTGGAGTAGAAGTAAAAGTATAGACAATTGGAAAAACTCTAGCAAAGAAAAAATACATAAAAAATGTACTTAAGTACAGCACTTGAGTAAATGTACTTAGACCGTAAACAGGACCTGAGTTGGCTCTGTATTTGGACCTCTTTTTTCCATCAACAAATCTCTTAGCCCCCCCCCCCAGTAAAAGGATGATGGGGGTTCATGTGGTGAAGTGCACATTCTAGAGATGTCCTCATCAATTATTTAGGGTTTGATGCCATATGTATGAGGATTCAGCAACATCCATTGAAAGACCAAATGCCTCGCTAAATGCACTAGCAGACTTCAATCAGAGAGGATGGAACCAGTTATTTAAATCAGCTGGTGTGGGTGCACTTTGGTCCGAATGGAATGTTGCACGTGGACGGACCCTAACGCTGTCATTATATAGGAAGGGTTTTATACCGAAATAAGCTTAACCCATTAAGACCTGAAGCCGATTCTACAAATGCCCTCTAAGTCCCAACAGTATTCTGAAAAACGTATGTTTCTATATCAGTGGTGCTCAAACTTTTTCATGTCAAGGACCCCCAAAATTATATGTATTTGGCCGCCGACCCCCATCTCAAAATATTTTGTTCCAGGGACCCAAAGAAGCAAACATTTGAGTTCAAAAAGTTCACTTTAAAATAATTTATATTAAAAGATTTGCACACATTTCCACGATTTTTCAAAAATGGCAGATCTACAAGCTCGTAGCGCGGCACTCAGTGCTTGTAGATCCACTATTTTCATAGCGCAACACCTGAGCACAGCCAAAAATGACGTACGTTTTCGTTCTACTGGATCTCTTCTTCACTATAGTCACTCCCCAACATTTTAGTCGAGTTTTTATTTGTTGACGAAATTGTCACTATATTTAGTCTTAGTTTTAGTCATCGCGGCTTAGTTTTAATTTCGTTTTCGTCAGTGAAAAAAGGTAGTCGACGAGCATTTTTCGTCATAGTTTCAAGTCGTCTAAATCAACACTGCGGTGGAGAGCTACCTTTAATGAGAAACAGAGATACATTTCTATCGCACACCGGTTGACTTAAGTGAAACCTGAGCGGACACACACCTGGTTTGTAGTTTGGTAGTTCGCTCACTCCCGGCCAACTGTCCTCGGTGGGAACTCCAATAACCTGCAGGTGAAACAGATTCAGGAGAATAAAGCGCCCGATTCATCATAGTCCTTGTCGCGTATGGAAAACAGCAGACCTACAAGCTCGCAACGCGCTGCATCGTCCACGACACGTTGCCAGCTTGTACGTCTGCTGTTTGCGCCGTTATGCGAGGAGGGAGCATAAATTAGGCTTAAGTCATTGATAATGAACCTCAAATTTAAAGGTAGGGTAAGTGATATTTTTTGGTTAAAACAAAATGTATTTTGTTAAAAGGTTACAGCACTATATTCTGATAGTAATCATTGCTATAGAGTGTTTGTTCAGTAACAGGAGTCTCCCCGTCTCTCCAGCTCTTTAATAAACAGAAAATACATTTTTCGGTAGGTGTCAAAATCTCAGCCAATCAGGAGAAAGTCCAGATTTTTAAGTTTCATTTTTTATAGAGTTCCAGTTCCAATTTTGCCTGCTCATTTCTTAGTGTCATCACTTCCAATTTCACTTGTTTAATCTATATCCTGATTGAGTTCTCTATCCTGATTGGATAAAATTGGAAATGAAACTGAAAAGAAAATGCATTTTCTGTTTTATAAAGAGCTGGAGAGACAAGGAGACTCCTTTTACTGAACAAACACTCTATAGCAATGAGTACTATCAGAATATAGAGCTATTTAACACTTACTTTAACCAAAGAAAATCACTTACCCTACCTTTAAAAGAATCTTGGACTGCATCTTACCCCACATCCCTCGCCTTCCCCCCCCCCCCTATTCTATAATGCTTCATTTGCATGGGAAATTGCACCGTTTTTTTGTAGAATCCATATGTACTTTCATGTATATGTATACATTAACCTACTCGACACTGCCTTTCCCTGGCTATGAAGTGTATCGTCTCTGTCGGGTGGAAACCTCATACAGTATGTCCAAAGCCTGTTACTTTTCAGGATTCAAATACAAAAAAAAATAGCAAAAGTAGCAGATCTACAAGCTCCAAACGCGCCGCTTGTGGATCTGCTACTTTCGACGCTTTTGTGCGACGCTGTAGTGCGATCAAGTAGGGCGTTAATTTATGGGGAAAAAAACATTAAAAAAAAAACCTAAAAAGTTAAAATATGGAGATAAGAGGTTTCTGCCCGACAGCAATGATATGTATTTTTGTATGTATTAACCCATTAAGACCTGGAACGCATCTCTGTCATTTTTTTATTTGAGCTAAAAAGCATTAATTTAATTGGCTATTCAAAAATAGCAGATCTACAAGCTCGTAGCGCGGCACCGAGTGCCGCGCTACGAGCTTGTAGATCTGCTATTTTTGAAAAATCGTGAAAATGTGTGCAAATCTTTGAATATATATTTTTTTCAAGCGAACACCTGTAACTCAAATATTTGCTTCTGGGGGGGGGTCCCTGGAACAAAATATTTTGAGATGGGGGTCGGCGGCCAAATACATATAGTTTTGGGGGTCCTTGACATGAAAACGTTTGAGCACCGCTGATATAGAAACATACGTTTTTTTTTTTTTTCAGAATACTGCTGGGATTTAGAAGACATTTTGTAGAATCGGCTTCAGGTCTCAATGGGTTAACCCTACTTGACACTGCGTTTCCCTGGCTAAAGAGGTGCATTACGCTGCCTGCGTCGTCATGGTAACTGAGCGGCCTCTATAATACTCACCGCCCAGATCTTCTGGAGCTGTTCAAAGACGTCAGCCACGCCTGGGAACGCCGGCGCACCGTGCAGCATCTCAATCAAAATACACCCGGCTCCCCTATGAAGAGAAAAAAGAAGAAGAAAATGTACCACTTTAACTCTTTGACTGCCAGAGTATTTTCATAAAGTACTCCCCCAGTGCCAGCGATTTTCGTGTTTTTTTTTGTTGTTATTTTGTAATTTCATTTTCATATAGTTTCTCTGGGCTGCTGTTTTAAACACATACACAAATCGACCACCAGAGAGCAGTCGATTGACACCTCCATCGCTCGCTGACTCGCTCGACCCCCCACCAACAGGCTCAAACAGTCTATATACGTCATTAACCGGATGTGACGTTTTCGCAGATTGCTGATCGGGGTAAATTACGATGTGATACGCGAATACGATGACTGATCGTCACCCAGACTATAGAAAATAGAAGTGGAGCTCTGCGTTCGTTTTTTATACCGTGTGAAAAAAAACTTGGTTTTCCCTATTCTGGCCGAAAATGACCGGGGAAAAAAAATGAGAACCGGAAACGGAATCTGCGTCATGAAACCGGAACCCAGTGAGTCTGAAGGAATCATGAAGCGATACGATACGATACGATAATACTTTATTGTCAGTTCACACTGAAATTCGTCTTGCGACCCAGCCGCCATGTATGCAACAATAAACAGTTCACACATTTGACATGACACAAGAAAAACAAAACAAAATACATACATAAAGACATACAAAGACAAGAGCAATGTCCACCTCTCAGCCTACCCCTGGCCTATAACTCCTGATTAAGCCTCAGTGTCGTCTGATGGACAAAGGACCTCTTCTTCAGTTTGACCTTATTGTATGTAGGAACACCGTATCTCCTTCCAGAAGGCAGCAACCTACAGTATATTCTCCATACAAAGCATGGCTAGTGTTTGAAGTGATATTCCTCCAAATCAAAGCGATGATGAAAAATAAACAGAATAGCGTGATCACAGTAAAAACTCGGGATTTCTCGTTCTGGCAGGGAGGGTATTCAGAAAAAACTCGGGATAACTCGGGGCTTGGCACTGAGAGAGTTAATGTGACATTAAGCAAATCATCTGGGGACCCCCCCGCCCCCAAAAATCATTTGGACCCCCCCTCCCCACCCCAGCCTTTCTCAAACACACAAATCTGTTGACTTATTTCCCCCTGTTTTTACATCACAGCCCTTTGACAACATGTGGTTCTAATAATTATCCGCTATCTGGAAAGACCAGAGAAGAAAAACCTGTCCGAGTATCATTAGGACACAAATATCTTCTTTTTACCCCCCTCCAATTAATGAATCTCTCCAAAAGCTTTTTTTTGGGGATATACTGTACTTTAAAAAGAAAACCTTCTCCTGAGGTACTTAACCCTTTCAATCCGGGATCGCGTCTCTGTCATTTTGGCTATTCAAAAATAGCAGATCTACAAGCAGATCTACAAGCAGATCTACAAGCTCATAGCGCGGCACCGAGTGCCGCGCTATGAGCTTGTAGATCTGCTATTTATTTGTAATCGTGATTATTATTTTTTTGCAAATCATTGAATATATATTTTTTTTACTCAAATCTTTGCTTCTGTGGGGGGTCCCTGGAACAGAATATTTTGAGATGGGGGTCCGCGGCCAAATACAAATCATTTTGAGGGTCCTTGACCTTTTTTTAATGGATTTAGAAGACATTTGTAGAATCCGCCAGAAGCAAAGATTTGAGTTACAAATGTTCGCATAGAAAATACGTATATATTTTAAAAGATTTGCTATGAGCTTGTATATCTGCTATTTTTGAAAAGCCCAAAGTATAAGATGCGTTCCCGGTCTTAATGGGTTAACTTCTTCCAATCCTTTTTTTTTTCTCCTCCTCTTTTCTTTCTCTGGCTCAGAAAGACGATAAGGGGCGAGAGAAGCCAAGAGGCTAAATCTCTCTCCACACGCAAACTGCCGCCACTGCAGCCAACACTCATTGGTGGAAAGTAACTAAGTACATTTACTTAAGTACTGTACTCAAGTAAAATTTTGAGGTATTTGTACTTTACTTGAGTATTTCCAATTTCCAATACTTTTACTTCTACTCCACTACATCTCAGAGGCAAATATTGGGCTTTTACTCCACTACAATTATTTAAAAACTTTGGTTACTAGTTACTTTTCAGATATGAACTATGATATAATGAAACATACATTAACCAGTTTAGCCCTATTTAATACCTAAGTTTAAATGTTCCATTTAAACACGCGCGCGCACACACACACACACACACACACACACACACACACACACACACACACACACACACACACACACACACACACACACACACACACACACACACACACACACACACACACACACACACACACACACACACACACACACACACACACACACACAGCCCAAATTTGGAGTCATATGTTGTCTACTGACATCACAGATGAGTGACATCACACGCTTGGCATAAAGGTGTGCGAGCCACTCATTTGGCTGCTTAACGCACAGACTGTTAGACACATATCATCTCCACTGAGAAGACCAGAGGTAAGTTTATGTTCAGGATTTTTAAAGTCAGGCACCGTGCCTGTGCACTGCTGATTGCCACGACGATGATGTTGGGTTTCATTTGGTTGGCTTTAGCTGTTAATCGAGATGTCCCTGTTTTGGAAGGCCATATTGATCGGGACGTCCTCAAAAAGGCCTTCACCGTCACACGCCAAGAGGCTGAGCGGTTCACCAACTTCACGTACCTGCTGGACCACCCAGAGAAGTGTTCTGGACAAGATGTCCATCTTCTCCTCTTCATCAAAAGTGCCCCGGCACACGCAGACCGGCGGGCGGCCATCAGGTCGACCTGGGGCAACGAAGGCTACATTCGGCGTTCCAAGGGACTGACGGTCAAGGTGCTGTTTGCCTTGGGAGCGCCAAGCTCCAGAGGCGAACAGGACGATCTAGAGCGCGAGGACCGTTTCCACGGTGACCTGATCCAGCAGGATTTCATAGACTCGTTCCGAAACCTGACCCTAAAAGTGATCATGCAGTTCCGCTGGGCCCGACAACGGTGCGCCCATGCAAGCTTCGTCATGACGGCTGACGACGACACTTTCGTCCACACTCCTAACCTGGTGGACCACCTGCAGGACGCGGCCCGGAGCAACGTCACCGACCTGTGGCTCGGCCATGTGTGGCGCGGGGTGGGGCCCTACCGAGACCCGAACAGCAAATATTACTTGCCCTACGAAATGTACCCTTGGTCGACCTACCCCGACTACACGACAGGGGCTGGGTACGTGGTTTCCAGGAACGTCGTGGAAAAGATCTACCAAGCCACGCTGACACTCGATGCTTCTATCCACATAGATGACGTGGTCATGGGGATCTGTGCTAACATCGTGGGCGTCACGCCACAGCATCACGACTTCTTTACACGGGGGTTCAAGGCGCCCTACCACCCGTGCATTTACAGGCAGATGATGAACTCGCACGGTCATCACGGCCAGGACATGTATGACCTCTGGAAGGCGGCGACGGACCCGCAGGTCCAGCAGGTCGCCTCTAATACAAACTGCATGTTGGTGAAAATGGCTCTCCTGTGTAAACCCAACAGGGGTGAGCATGACACCTACCCGTGTAGGGCAGCCTTTGTGTAGGATAGATTGAGGTTAAATGAATGAAATCAGGGGCAGTCCGGGCACTCAGGCTCTAATGTAGCCTGGATTTAGCACATCGCAGGTTCGAGTCCCGTTCCCGATGGTCAAGTCTATTAATATGTTCCAAACTGGGCAATTTATGTTACAGCAGATAATAATACAAATCTCTAAAACACAGTAAACAGACATAAACAAGACATGGACATGGATATGGACAGGGTCGTGCTGGCCACTGGGAACCACTCGGTTCCACTGGGAACCACTCGGTTCCACTGGGAACGGCCGCTCCATTCCACTGACGTAAAAAAAAGTATTTTTTTCCAATTACCAAATCTGCCACTGACGTAAAAAAACTTAATTTAGCAAAAAACGTTGATTTTAAAAGATCTCACCGTCCTTCATCTCTCGCAGTGACACATTTCATTGTAGCACACCCGGATACGGAAATGACGTCAATCGAAGATTTTCGTTTCCGCCTGCTTCCTGTTTAAGTCCCCCTCTAAAACGGCATTTTCTCGGCTTTGTTTTTCTCCGCCGTGGAACGGTGTTTAGAAATGCTGTTTAGAAACTGCTACTACTGCAAAATGGAATGTCGCCGATTGAAAATTTCTTCTCTGGGCCACTCACACAACTACCCTGTGCGTCTACAAACAGTTGAACACGCGATCATAAGGGATTTAGTGAGGTCTGTGGCGTGGTGAAAAAGTAAGTGAGTTCAGTTTTCCGTTCACATGGCGAAACATGGTGTTTTTACACCTGCTGGAGAGAGACTCCGCCCCGGTTGGAATGTCTGTTGTCTGAGCGGCGTGCACGTATCGCCGGTGAGTTTAGAAAAGATTGGACTTGCGATCATAATGAAAAAAAAATTATAATAATTGTGAACATTTTTTTTTTTTTTTTTTTTTATAATTTTTATCCCGCGATTTTTGTAACCCATTTTTTTCACCCGGTGCCAATTTCCTAAGTGATCCTCGGCGCTACACCAGCCCTACACCAGCACTACACCAGTCCCCCACAGCCAGGGAGGCCAGGGCCGAGCTCATGCTTCCTTCAATGCATGAGAGCCAACTGACCTTCTTGTCACCTGACAGGGGGAAGTTTCCCTGGTTGGACGTAGCGCGTGGAAGGAACACGTTATTCCAACCAGTTCCCTTCCCCTCCATCAGGCGCCCCGGCTGTCATGGGGGAGGCGGTATAGCGACCAGGATTACTACATGTTTTTGTGAGGGTATTAACCACCCTAGGAGACACGGGGAGAACATGCAAACTCCACACAGAGTAGGCCCTTTCGCCAACCCCACCCTGGGTATGGGCGCTGATGACGCGGAGGAGAAGACACGCCCCCAGCACCCACAGCGTCCCTGGCGGGAATCGAACCCCGGACCTTCTAGCTGTGAGGCGACAGCGCTACCGACAGCGCCACCGTGCCCCTTAAAAAAATTGTGAACATTTTAAAGTTATAAAAAACACTAAATCGCTGGCAGTGGGCAAACACAGCCAGAAATAAGTCTGGCAAAGAATGAGTTAATGCATGTCAAACTGGGGGTCCTTGAAATTAAAATGCTTTGAGAATCACTGCTAGAGCCGTACAAATCTTCTCTTATGGGGGTCCCTGGCACGCATATCTTTTCAAATGGGGGTCCAAAGTTTGAGGACCACTGGTGTATGGTGTACTGACCATATGTCCAGCGCCGTAGAGTAGTCTGTGCAGCCCAGCAGAACGTCGGGGGGCCGGTACCACAGGGTCACGACCTCAGACGAGTAGGTCTGGCAGGGAATGGACTTGGAGCGAGCCAGCCCTGTGTTTGAAAAAAAAAAGTACTCAAATGTTTTACTCAAACCCATTAAGACCTGAGGCCGATTCTACAAAATGTCTTCCAAAACGGTTTTCTGAAAAACGTAAGTTTCTAAATCAGTGGCGCTCAAACTTTTTCATGTCAAGGACCCCCAAAATGATATGTATTTGGCCTTGGACCCCCCCCATCTCAAAATATGCTGTTCCAGGGACCCCCCCAGAAGCAAATATTTCAGTTAAAAATGTTCGCTTTAAAAAAATATATTAGGGCTGGGACTCGATTAAAAAAAATAATCTAATTAATTAGAGGCTTTGTAATTAATTAATCGCATGTTCAATCACATATCAATATTTGACCTGAGAAGCAATTTCTTTTCAGTTAAAACAGATTTTGGTACATGAGTGAATCAATGAGTGAATACATAACTTTAAGCAACAAAAAATAGTTCTGCACAAAACCGTGTTTTTTTCCATCAGAGAGTTTTTTATATCTAAATTTCCCATCCACTGGGCCAAGCAAAGCAGTCTGATTGGCTTCTTGTCCCATTGCGTGCACTGGGGTGTGTTGGCTGTTGGTTGATGCACTGGTATGATCGGTACACCTGAAACTCGTCCAGTGAGTTCTGTGGTGCATAAACTAAGCGTGATTAAAATGGGACTACTTTTTTTAATCACGTTAATTTTCTGTAATTAATTAATCTAAATTAATCAGTTAAAGTCCCAGCCCTAAAAAATATATATATATACAGTATATATTCAAAGATTTGCACACATTTTCACGTTTAAAAAAAAATAGCAGATCTACAAGCTCATAGCGCGGTATGAGCTTGTGTATCTGCTATTTTCTAATAGCCAAAGTGTAAAATAACGCTTTTTTAGCTCAAATCAAGAATTGACACAGATGCGTTCCAGGTCTTAATGGGTTAAGTAAAAAAGTATCAATACTGCAATGTAGGAAATACCCTGTTACAAGTAAAAAGTCCAGGATTCAAAATTTACTCGAGTAAAAATGTACAAAGGTATTGGCATCAAAATGTAGTTAAAAGTAACTAACTGGGTCCCCGGTTTGAAAAAAAACAAACACTGATCTAAGCTGTGGGAGTCACAGGAGATGTTGGTTCTTCTTCTCCTCACCAAAGTCAGCCAGTTTGAGCTCCCCCAGGTAGCTGATGAGAAGGTTCTGGGGCTTGAGGTCTCTGTGGAGGATCCTGTGACTATGGATGTAGGAGAGACCTCTGAGCAGCTGGAACATGAAGATCTGCAGAGAGAGAAAGAGAGAGAGAGAGAGACTTTTACGAAACCTTTATTTAAAGACCTGGAACTGTGTCATTTTTAGATTTGAGCTAAAAAGCATTATTTTACACAAAAATAGCAGATATACAAGCTCATAGCGCGGCACCGAGTGCCGCGCTACGAGCTTGTATATCTGCTATTTTTGAAAAATCGTGAAAATGTGTGCATATCTTCTGAATATATATATTTTTAAAGCGAACCGTTTTTAACTCAAATCTTTGCTTCTGGGGGTCCCTGGAACTAAATATTTTGATGGGGGTCCGCGGCCAAATACATATAATTGTGGGGGTCCTTGACATGAAAAAGATTGAGCACCACTGATATAGAAACATACGTTTTTCAGAAAACTGTTGAGATTTAGGAGACATGTAGAATCGGCTTCAGGTCTCAATGGGTTAAACAATACATTTTCACACACTATACGATATTATGTTCATGTAATAGTCTCACACACTACAGTACGGTTATACAAATAAAATGCTCCAGGCACATTTCCTTAACCCATTAAGACCTGAAGCCGATTCTACAAATGTCTTCTAAATCCCAACAGTTTTCTGAAAAAGAAACATATGTTTCTATGTCAGTGGTGCTCGACTTTTTCATGTCAAGGACCCCCAAAACGATATGAATTTGGCCACGGACCCCTATCTCAAAATATTTTGTTCCAGGGACCCCCAGAAGTAAAATAGCTTTAAAAGATTTGCACACATTTTCACGATTTTTCAAAAAATAGCAGATCTACAAGCTCGTAGATCTGCTATTTTTGAATAGCCAAAGGGTAAAATAATGCTTTTTTTTTTTTTAGCTCAAATCAAAAAATGACACAGATGCGTTCCAGGTCTTTGCGACAGAGAGACATTGTGAGAGACAGGAAGAGAGCGAGAGGCTGTGTCCAAAGGGAGTCTGAATGTATCCTACTATCCTACTATAATTCTAGTAACCTCTGTAGTGGTGGTGAGTACGTGAGTGAAGATACCCGGTTCTCCTCACTGGCTGGACCAATTGCTCTGATTTTGCACACAGCCATTGACCATTACCATCTGAACGCAACTGTGAAGCCCGTTTTTCAATTTCATCAAATCTCAGCTTCTTATTAGCGTTTTTGTGTCAAACACTGTCGCCATGGTTACGGGGCTGCCCAGCTATGGGACGAACTGCCTCCCGGGTTGCCAGATCATGTGCGCATATCCCCCCACGGATGCGCTGCGCCGACCGGGTATGGTCTAGTAGTGGTAATTATTGTACCCTATATACAGTTAAACTCATCTTCCCGCGATGCACGGTGAAAAGTAGGGCACGACCAATTAGTCTATGAGCCAGACAAGATTTCATTATCGAAAGAGTGGGCAAAACCAAACCTATATTAAATTATTCATAGGGTCAATACGAGTAAATAAATATATGATAACCTCTCCACAGGAGCAGCTTTTTCATGGTTATCACACATTTTGTTATTTTCCCCATACGTACATGACAGGTGAAAAAATGACAAAATTTTAAAAATAGTTATCATAATGAAACTTCCTGAGTTGATTACTTACATGAAGACAATGATTTATCGTATTACAAGTTTTCTGAAATTGTTTATTTAAATATGCAAATTAGGCTTTTAGTCCATGAGCCTGAGCCCCAAAATTGAGCCAGATATTGAATATTCCATCGTTAAAAACCTTTGACTCCAACATCTTAACAAAATGAAATAAGAATGTTGACTCTGGCTTTGTCCAATGTTCCAATGTTGATTCAGGAAAGGTATGCAAATTTGGGCATATTTTCCTAATGCCTAATTTGCATATTTAAATATACGATTTCAGAAAACTTGTAATACGATAAATCATTGTCTTCATGTAAGTAATCAACTCAGGAAGTTTCATTATGATAACTCTTTTTAAAATTTTGTCATTTTTTCACCTGTCATGTACGTATGGGGAAAATAACAAAATGTGTGATAACCATGAAAAAGCTACTCCTGTGGAAAGGTTATCATATATTTATTTGCTCGTATTGACCCTATGAACAATTTAATATAGGTTTGGTTTTGCCCACTCTTTCGATAATCATTGCTCAATTTTGGGGCTCTGGCTCATGGACTAAATGGTCACTATCGCGAAACAAACTATGCATTGTGCTGAAAGAAAAATACCAACGTTTATCCGGAAGTTACGTTTTAATTGCACGAGAGCAATGATGAACAACATAAATAACGGTGCCCCGAGCAGTGTCTGAAATGTTGTTGTTTTTTACTGCGTGGCTCTGTAGGGGCCGGGGCCGTCTAGACGAGGGTCTGTTGGTGTGTCTGTCTGTGAGTTACTTGTTATCCGGGGCTAATCTTCAACCCATTCAATCTGTGTCTGTTTAGATTTCAGCTACAGTATAAGCATTATTTTTTATACTTTGGGCTATTAAAAAATAGCAGATCTACAAGCTTGCAGATCTGCTATTTTTGAAACATTTTGTGCAAATCTTTGGATACATATATTCTTTTGAAACATTTTTAGCGCAAATCTTTGCTTCTGGGGAGGCCCTGGAACTAAATGTTTTGAGATGGGGGGGTCGGCGGCCAAATACATATCATTTTGGGGGGTCCTTGACAAGAAAAAGTTTGAGCACCACTGATATTATAGCAACAATAGTTTTTTTCCAGAGTAATTAAGACATTTGTTGAGACATTTGACAGTCACAAATGTTCACTTTGAAAATATATACATTCAAAGATTTGCACAAAATGTTCACGATTTAAAACAAATAGCAGATCCACAAGCTCATAGAGCTTGTAGATCTGCTATTTTTTCGCTGTACTAATCAGAACCAACTCTCTCGTGCACGCTGCAAGTACGCCAAGAAACCGCCACGTATTTGATATATATTTTTTCTTTTACATTATCGTTGCTGTTGAGCAGAATTTCTTTCCAGAAATGTAATGCCCCACTTCATCATACAAGAGTGTCAAGCTAAAGCAGTGAAAATAGTCGATCTACAAGCTCAAAACGCGTCGCTATGTGACGTATTGTAAGCTTGTAGATCGACTATGTTCAGTGTTTTGTATCATAATATTTTCAACCCATTAAGACATAGGCGGCGGGTGAGTCCGACATTTGGGAAGGCTAGTACGGGACACATGCGCGCGTGCATGCATGTGCCCCCCCCCCCCCGCGCGCACGATTTTTTTCGGGTTTCCCGTGGATAAAGTTACTTTTTTGGTTACTTTATTAAGTTTATTTCGGTTATAGGGTGACAAGCAGTGCTGCGCAGCCTGCGCTGATGTGAACGCAGTAATGCACGTTATTTTCTGCTGAAGGGAGGGGGCGGAGAGGGTGCTCCTTTGATCGGCGGGTAGGCGTGATTGTCACCAGGGGGCTGCAGCGACAGCACACACAATATATAATGCTGCGCACATTTATTATATATAATTTGCTCAATTTCAAAAAATTTCCAGGATAACATTTGGGAAGGCTTAGCCTACCCTAGCCTTCATTACCCGCCGCCTATGCATTAAGACCTGGAACTGTGTCATTTTTAGATTTGAGCTAAAAAGCATTATTTTACACTTTGGGCTATTCAAAAATAGCAGATATACAAGCTCATAGCGCGGCACCGAGTGCCGCGCTACGAGCTTGTAGATCTGCTGTTTTTGAAAATCGTGAAAATGTGTGCAAATCTTTGAATATATATATATTTTTAAAGCAAACATTTGTAACTCAAATCTTTGCTTCTGGGGGGGTCCCTGGAACAAAATATTTTGATGGGGGTCCGCGGCCAAACACATATCATTTTGGGGGTCCTTGACATGAAAAAGTTTGAGCACCACTGATATAGAAACATACGTTTTTCAGAAAACTGTTGGGATTTAGAAGACATGTAGAATCGGCTTCAGGTCTCAATGGGTTAATAGTAACAAAACAGGCATCGGTTTTGAACGATTATTGTTACACGTCATCTCTGTCGGGTGGAACCCTCATATTATGTCCAAAACTGTTACTTTTCAGGATTCACATTCAAATCCACAAGCTCGAAACGCGTGCTTGCAGATCTGCTACTTTTAATGCTTTCGTGTGATGCTGTGGTATGATCGAGTAGGGCATTCATTTATGAAAAAACACAACAAACGTAAAAATAGGGCGACAAGAGGTTTCTGCCAGACAGCAACGATGTGTTTTTAATATCTAACTTTAACCTGCTTCATACATGAGCTGCAGACACTCAAGAAGGAAATGAGAGACAGAGAGACAGACAGACAGAGTTGATTTTGGCGACTAAAACTGAATAAAAACTAAGCTATGATGACTAAAAATAAAAATAAATATATTGACAATTTCGTCAACAAATAACAACTACGCTAACATGTTAGGGAGGGACGAGTGGAGAAAAGATCCTGTGGAACTAAAAGACGAGCCATTTTACAATGCCAAGCCATTTCAATGCCAACGCGTTGCGCTGCGACGCGTTGTGAGCTTGTAGATCGGCTATTTTCAGCATGCAACCAAGTGTAAAATCAGCCATTACGACGCCATCAAGGCACCGCCACAATACATTTTAGTCGACGAAATCAACTGTAGATTTAGTCGACTATAATCTTATGATATTTAGTCAAGTCTAAAACTAGACCAAAACTAAAACATTTCAGATGACTAAAACATAACTAAAGACAGACAGACAGACAGACAGACAGACAGACAGAGTGTATTAAACGTACCCTGACGTTGTATGAATGCAGGCCCCCTGGGTGTTGGATCATGTACTGGGCCAGGTCTGTTTGCTGTAGGCAGAGAGAGAGAGAGAGAGAGAGAGAGAGAGAGAGAGAGAGAGGGGTGGGAGGCATTTACAACATGTTGTATACCCGTTTATAGGAGGAGAAAATTATACATCCCCTTGAGTTGACCCCGTTATTATCCTGCCTGCCAACGTAATTCATTTACTTATACGATCCGTTAAATAGGACCGTTTCTGCAATCAGGGGGTCTCCCACCCACCCACCACCACAGCACCTTCTACAGCCAAGATGGCCGACATTTCTTGTTTCTTGTGCGCTATGAGCTTGTATATCTGCTATTTTTGAATAGCCAAAGAAATAAAAAAATGACACAGATGCGTTCCCGGTCTTAATAGGTTGACATTTTAACAAAAAAAAAAACATATTTTTTTTGTTTTAACCAAAAAATATCACTTGCCCTACTTTTAATTCATCCATTTGTAACTCTGAGAGTCCGCAAATGGAACCAAATTGAACCGTAAGGGTCACACTGTAGTTGAATGAAGGCTTTTGCAGTGTATACGTGGTGGGGAGGCTCCATCTTAGAAAGCCTGTTAAACATGAACCTCACGGAAATCGACTTATAGTGGGATTTATCACACCGAGCAGCGAGATTTGAGGAAAAACTAATATTATCACTATTAAGAAAAGCAACTAAGAATGGGGTCTTTGTTTTGAGCACCATCTGACTGACTAGGACAGAGCAGGTTACATGTACAATATGCTATTGTTATGATCTAACATTTACACAGTGGTGGAAAAAGTACTCAAATTCTTTACTTAAGTAAAAGTACCAATACTGCAATATAGAAATACTCTGTTACAAGTAAAAGCCCAGAATTTAAAATGTACTTGAGTGAAAGTACAAAAGTATTGGCATCAAAATGTACTTAAAGTACCAAAAGTAAAAGTACTGAATATATTTGAAAATAGCAGATCTACAAGCTCACAACGCGTCGCGATGCGACGCGTTGTGAGCTTGTAGATCTGCTATTTCCAAATAGGCTATGTATAAAATAGGGCTGAAGTGGTTAATGTATGTTTCATAATATCATCATTTATATCTGAAAAAGTAACCAGTAACTAAAGTTTTCAAATAATTGTAGTGGAGTAAAAGTACAACATTTGCCTCTGAGATGTAATGGAGTAAAAGTAAAAGTATTGGAAATTGGAAATACTCAAGTAAATTACAAATACCTCAAAACTGTACTTAAGTACAGTACTTAAGTAAATGTACTTAGATTTTTCAAGAATAGCAGATCTACATGCTCATAGCGCGGCACCGAGTGCCGCGCTATGAGCTTGTAGATCTGCTATTTTTGAATAGCCCAAAGAAATCTAAAGTGACACAGATGCGTTCCAGGTCATAATGGGTTAATAAGTTCTTACAGGAGTTCTTACTGTATGGTGTGTGTGACACGAAATGTGAGCTTACCATAATCACAGTAATCCTTAATCATATTCCATCATATTCAAGGGCTTTGGGAGAGAGAAGTGAGACAGACTCCAGTCACTTTCAAATTAGAGCACTGCAGAGGGCAGGTGTGTGTGTGTCTGTGTGTGTCCAGCTGACCCTCGTCAGTGGTGTAAAGTAACTAAGTACATTTACTCAAGTACTGTACTTAAGTACAATTTTGAGGTAGCCTACTTTTACTTTACTGGAGTATTTCCAATTGTCTCTCCTCAGAGGCAAATATTGTACTTTTACTCCACTACAATTATTTGAAAGCTTTAGTTGCTAGTTACTTTGCAGATATAAATGATTAGATTATAAAACATACATTAACCACTTCATCCCTATTTTATACCAATGCTATTTGAAAATAGCCGATCTACAAGCTCACAACGCGTCGTGATGCGACGCGTTTTGAGCTTGTAGATCGGCTATTTTCAAACATTTTAGCACTTTTACTTCTGATACTTTAAGTACATTTTGATACCAATACTTTTGTACTTTACGGACTTTTACTTGTAACGGAGTGCTTCTACATTGCAGTCAGTATTGATACTTTTACTTAAGTAAAACATGCAAGTACATTTTCCAGCACTGAGTCACTCGTTGACGCGGGTGCATTTCGCCTTTCCGACGTTAACGAACCCTATACCTAAACCCTAACCCTAACCCTAACCGCACGCGGAAGCCAGTAGTCGGAGTGGCGAGATGTCGGAATGGAAGGAGCACCCCCGTTGACGCTTGTTAATGTTATGGGATCCAAATGACTGAACTCAGTCGTGGCGAGTGCCAACTTTAATCCATCTGTAACTGGAGGTGTGTCAAGATGGGACCACACACTGAAATTACACTTTATAAAGTGATTAAGTGAACAAAGGGTCTTTATTCAGCTTTTCAAAGGGCTTTGGATGTGCTCCCAATCCTTTTTTTTTCTCTGATGAGGTTTGTCCATTGACCCATTCAATCCGGGAACGCATCTGTGTCATTTCATATTTCTTTGGGCTAATTCAAAAATAGCAGATATACAAACTGCCACACTATGAGCTTGTATATCTGCTATTTTTGAAAATGTGTGCAAATCTTTGAATATATATCTATCTTTCAAATCTTTGCTTCTGGGAGTCCCTGCTGGAACAAAATCATTTACAAATGTTTATTATATTTTCAAGATTGTTTCAAAAATAGCAGATCTACAAGCTCATAGCGCGGCACTCGGTGCCACGCTATGAGCTTGTATATCTGCTATTTTTGAATAGCCCAAATAAATCTTAAAAGTACACAGATTCGTTCCCCGGGTCCTAATGGGTTAAGGATTTAATTTGAGCTGTTTTCTGAGTGTTTCCATTTCACTGGGAAGTGGGCCCACACAGACTGTGTGGGCCCACTGGGCCCACAGTCTGCTCACCAGCACTGTGGAAAATAATCGGTAATGCAAATCACCATTGTCAACAAATAAAAAGACTAGACTAAAATGTTAGTGAGGGACGAGTCGAGAAGAGATCCAGTAGAACTAAAAGACAAGTCATTTTATGTTTGGTTGCGCTCGGGTGTTGCGCTCTGAAAATAGCCGATCTACAAGCTCACGATGCGACGCGCTGCGAGCTTGTAGATCGGCTATTTTCAGCACGCAACCAAGTGTAAAATCAGCCATTACGACGCCATCAAGGCACTGCCAAGATACATTATAGTCGACTAAATCAACTGTAGATTTAGTCGACTATAATCTTATGATATTTAGTCGACTAAAACTAGACAAAAACTAAAACATTTCAAATGACTAAACTATGACTAAAACTAAATGTGATTTTATTCAAAAGACTGTGACTAAAACGAAATAAAACTTTGCTGTCAAAATCAACACTGCTGCGGTGTAGGCTCTTTGATTGCACTGGGTAATTAAAGGAGTGGTTCACCCAAAAAAATACTTAATTTCTATCAATTGCACACCCCATGAAGCCTTGAATTCATGGATTTGTTTTTGTCGCATTCCTAAGCTGATAATTTGATTCCCGTCTCCTACCACCTAATGTATCCGGTAGGAGACACAAAGTATAGATTCTTTGTGTCTCCTACGGCGGAAATAAACACGGCCATCAAATGATTGGCTTAGGAATGCGACAAAAACGAAAATAAATCCATGAATTCAAGAATTTGTGGGGCGTGCAATTGATATAAAATAAGTCATTTTTTGGGTGCTCCTCCTTTAACCCTCAGCCTTTGGGACGCTCCCTTTTTAACTGATTAGTAACTCATTTAGTCTGGTGGGGTTTTCCGTTAGTTCACTAAAGTGAAGCAGTGTTGGGAGCAGTGGTGGAAAGTAACTAAGTACATTTACTTAAGTATACTGTACTTAAGTATACTTTTGAGGTATTTGTACTTTACTTGACTATTTCCAATTTCCAATACGTTTACTTCTAGTCCACCACATCTCAGAGGCAAATCTTGTACTTTTACTCCCCTGTAATTATTTTTAAACTTTAGATACTAGTTGCTTTTCAGATATGAATTATGATATTATGAAACATGCATTAACCACTTTAGCCCTATTTTATACCAAGGCTGTATGAAAATAGCCCATCTACAAGCTCACAACGCGTCGCGATGCGACGCGTTGTGAGCTTGTAGATCTGCTATTTTTCAATTATTTTTGTACTTTAACTTTTGTTACTTTAAGTACATTTTCATGCCATTACTTTTGTACTTTTAATCAAGTAAATTTGGAATTCTGGACTTTTACTTGTGACACATTATTTCTACATTGCATTATTGATACTTTTACTTAAGTAAAGAATTTGAGTACTTTTTCCACCACTGGTTGGGAGCAACACAGTTTTTTTTTTTACCACACTCACAAGAAAATAAGTTGTACTGTTCTAATTTAAGTAAAGCACCTTTGTTAACTTTTTACTGCCTGAAGGCTTGTTTTGTGCGTCAAGCTGATTGCCAGGGAGGGACTGCAACACAGAGAGTGTGCCAATCTAACAGGGAGGAAGGAAGATTGCCACTTCAAACACTGATATACAGTACACACGTGGTCATGACATATAAGTCACGTTACTCACCACATATTCAAACACGAAGGTGAGAGACTCTCTGGTGTGGATGATGTCGTGGAGCAACACGATGTTGGCGTGCTTCAGACCCTTCAGCAGAGAGGCTGCCAACACACAGCACACACACGCACACGCACGCACACACACACACACACACACACACACACACACACACACACACACACACACACACACACACACACACACACACACACAGATGGATTAATGTGGAGACTCGTTGGTGGTCATTTCTGTGTGTGTGTGTGTGTGTGTGTGTGTGTGTGTGTGTGTGTGTGTGTGTGTGTGTGTGTGTGTGTGTGTGTGTGTGTGTGTGTGTGTGTGTGTGTGTGTGTGTGTGTGTGTGTGTGTTGTGTGCATGTGTCTCACCTTCTCTGATTGCAGTGAATGGTACTCCCTCCTCTGTCTTCATGCGGATCACCTTCAGAGCCACCAGGTGACCATTTATCCTATGTTTGTGTGTGTGTGTGTGTGTGTGTGTGTGTGTGTGTGTGTGTGTGTGTGTGTGTGTGTGTGTGTGTGTGCGTGTGCGTGTGTGTGTGTGTGTGTGAGAGAGACAGACAGACAGACAGACAGACAGACAGACAGACAGACAGAAGAGAGTGGAGATAAAGAGAGGGAGAGAACGTTATTTTTAATGAACCATAAAACTCACAAAGCAGAAAGCCAGACATCAGCATGCAATTTACAATTCAGACATTTAACAGACTCCAGCTCTTATCCAGAGCAACTTGTGCGAGCTGCAAGTTCATAGTAAGTAGCATGAACCCTAGTCCAAGGGCTTTCAAACTTTTCAGGCCGCGACCCCCAAACTAATCATATTTGAACTGTGGACCCACCAAAATAATCATATTTGAACTGTGAACCCACCAAAATAATCATATTTGAAGTGTGGACCCCCCAAAATAATCATATTTGAACTGTGGACCAACCAAAACAATCATATTTGAACTGGGGACCTACCAAAATAATCATATTTGAACTGGGGACCCACCAAACTAATCATATTTGAACTGGGGACCCACCAAAACAATCATATTTGAACTGGGGACCCACCAAAACAATCATATTTGAACTGGGGACCCACCAAAATAATCATATTTGAACTGGGGACCCACCAAATAATCATATTTGAACTGGGGACCCACCAAACTAATCATATTTGAACTGGGGACCCCCCAAAATATTCATATTTGAACTGGGGACCCCCCAAAATATTCATATTTGAACTGGGGACCCACCAAGATATTCAAATTTGAACTGGGGACCCCCCAAAATATTCATATTTGAACTGGGGACCCACCAAAATATTCAAATTTGAACTGGGGACCCCCCAAAATATTCATATTTGAACTGGGGACCCACCAAAATATTCAAATTTGAACTGGGGACCCTGACAAGCACTTGGAATTGTAGCCATTACATTTAGTTTGACTCGGCTCCACAGAAAACGTGTGTTGGACTCGGTTCAGATCCCCCCCCCCCCCCCACCCCAACCCGCCTCACTTCCTCTTCCTGCATTGACAAAAAAAACAACCTAAACATCTCCTCATGAACCACTTTACGACCCAACAAACTCCTGGGCGAATCAAACTTCAGAGAGACCCCCTGATCCAATTAAAACCCATTTCCTAGGAGGTGTTTCCACTGAGCCAATGGTGGTCTTGTTATGGGATCCGTGTCGTTTTATTTCCTTATATGGAAGCGGAGCGCGCACAGTGGTGGAAAAAAGTACTCACATTACCTCAATATTGTACTTAAGTACAGTACATATGTGCACGTTAGCGACAGGCTGCCAGAAAAAGAACTTCTAGGCTCTGTTTTTTTATACGTGGCGGGATGACCTTATAAAATGAAGAAGTTTATGAGATCTGAGCCCTGTTATTATTATATAACGGACTAATAAAGAGTTCCAGAGAGATTGCCTGGGCATTTTACTTGGCATCAGTGGTGTAAAGTAACTAAGTATATTTACTAAAGTACATTTACTTGAGTGCACAACAAATTGTGGAGTAAACATTGGCCGCGGGGGGTCCATGGCCAAATACTTATCATTTTGGGTGGTCCTTGACATGGAAAAGTTGGAGCACCACTGATATAGCAACATACTGTTAGGATTTAGAAAACATTTTTAGATAGGCATTTGGCCACGGACCCCCTATCTCACAATGTTTTGTTCCAGGGACCCCCCCAGAAGCAAAGATTTGAGTTACAAATGTTCGCTTTAAAATATATATTCAAATATTCGCAGAAATTGTCAAGATTTTTCAAAAAATAGCAGATCTACAAGCTCGCGCTATGAGCTTGTAGATCTGCTCTTTTCAAAAAGCCAAATAAATCTTATATATGACACTGATGCGTTCCCGGTCTTAATGGGTTACTAACTTACAGGACAGGTCTCACAACAACACTATTATTAGGCAGCAAAACGCTGCATCATGCTAGCCGCTTGGACAGGCCGAAGCTGAAACGTATTCCTTTTACACCCTTTTGGATGGAAATTAAACCCAGACAGGTGACTCAGGCATTTTGGGCAGATGCGGCCAAACCCACGACATCTGCTTTCAACTTGCATACGGAATCGTATGGAATCGTCGCGTTGTGAGCTTGTAGATCTGCCATTTTCAAACATTTTAGTACTTTTACTTTTTCCGTGGTTCTGGTGACTTGTCCTGCCCTCCTAATACGTAAGGGGGGCGTGTTTTCTCAACACGGTCTCCTCACGTACTGTATTAGAAGGAAAATATCAGTCACCAGAACCAAGGACGGGTGTTTCTGATGAATCTAACATGGTTAAAATGGAGTTTGAAGTTACAATGGGTTTGTATAGAAAGGGGGCGTGTCTGATCAAATGAATATCGAATATCTAAATACTGAATCAAGCAACTTGAAAAACGGTCCAGGGGGCTCACAGACAGTGTTGCCAGATTCTGTGAGAGAAACAAGCAACCAGGTCTAGGAAAACCAGCCCAAAAGAAGCAACTATGAGCACTTGAGGGACTGTACATCCGACACTATGACCTGCAGCACAGGGGTCCCACAGGGGACTGTGCTTGCCCCCCTTCTCTTTACCCTGTACACAGCAGAGTTCAGACACTGCTCGGAGATGTGCCACCTGCAGAAGTTCTCCGACGACACAGCCATCGTCGGGTGTATTAAGGGGGGAGAGGAGGGGGAGTACAGGAAAGTGATAGAGGACTTTGTGAGCTGGAGCCACTTGAACAAGCTACAGCTAAACGTTTCCAAGACCAAGGAGATCGTTATTGACTTTAGGAGAACCCGCCCCACCCCACAGCCAGTTTCCATCGGGGGGGTGGAGGTTGAGGTGGTCGAGTCCTATAAGTTTCTGGGGGTGCAGCTTGATCACAAACTGGACTGGGCAGCAAATACGAACAGTCTTTATAAGAAGGGTCAGAGCAGGCTGTATTTCCTCAGGAGACTGGCCTCTTTTAACATCTGCAGGAAGCTCCTTCAGATGTTTTACCAGTCTGTGGTTTCCAGCGTGGTCTTCTATGCTGTGGTGTGTTGGGGAGGTAACGCCAGACAGAGAGACACAGTCAGACTGGACAGACTGATTAGGAGGGCCGGTAAGGTCATAGGGACTGGGACTGAGCTTGAGTCAGTGGTGGCTATGGCAGAGAGGAGGACCCTTGCCAAGGCACTGTCCATTCTGGATGACGCCAGCCACCCACTGCATGCAGCACTACACGCACAGAAGAGCAATTTTAGCAACAGGCTCAGATCACTGCAGTGTAGCACGGACAGATTCAGGAACTCTTTTATTCCAAGGGCCATTAGGCTGCACAATGATGCACTAGGGGAGAGAGGAGGGAGAGGGAGAGGGTTGACCAGCTGATCTATATTTATTTGTTAGCTGTGCTTCTTTTTAACTGTTTTTACCTAGGCTTTTTAACTGCTTATAACTGATAGTTTTTTATTATTGTATTCATTCCCATTGGTGTAATGTTTTTTTAAATGTTTACCATCCTTTTTTATTGACTTCTGTATGGATGTATTGCACTGGTGCCGATGAGCAAAACAAATTTCCTTCGGGATCAATAAAGTATATATCTATCTATCTATCTATCTTTAACATATCCATCAGCTATTTGAAAATAGCCGATCTACAAGCTCACAACGCGTCGCGATGCGACGCGTTGTGAGCTGGTAGATCGGCTATTTTCAAACACAATCTTGTGGGGACATTATAATAAGCAGATATGGCAACCCTGCTCACAAAAGCCTGAGTAGGCGATAAAATGACCAAAAGTTGTTTTTTTTAAGTGAAATATCCCTTTAAGTAAAGAAATGTCAGTACTTTTTCCACCACTGCCCATGCTTTGTTGTTTTTAGGTGGTACCGTACCTGCTGATTCCCTTATAGACGGTGGCGTACGCCCCCTCTCCCAGCTTCTCCAGGTTCAGGTAGGAGTTGGCCGTTCCAAACTGGAGCCCATTGTTCTGACACGGCACGCACGCACGCGCACACACACACACACACACACACACACACACACACACACACACACACACACACACACACACACACACACACACACACACACACACACACACACACACACACACACACACACACACACACACACACACACACACACACACACACACACACACACACACACACACACACACACACACACACACACACACACACACACACACAGTTATGGAAAAATTGATAACTTATGCCAAGTATCGGATTCCCACAAAAAGCAGAAGTTCGAGAAGTGTTGAGACACAATCACCATTTATTCAGGAGATCCCCGTCTGCTCCACACACCAACGTATGTAGACCAGCCCTTTCCTAACAGTTTGCTACCTCTTTTATACAAGTCAAGAGGGAAAAATAGACTCAAATGAAGTGGTCACACATGCTCTAATATGGACATACGGAAAGAAATAGACATCACACTTCATACCTTAAAAGGACATTTCTCCAGAGCAAGGAGGAAACACTATTGTAAACCCATGACAGGTGACATGGGCCTGTCACCTACACAGCTGTTCTCTGAGAATGAGAGTTAACCAGAATTAGCCTAAATATAATTAGAATTTGTCAGGCTGCCATAACAGTCCCTCCTTTGACTATATCTCATAGTCACTTAGACAGTATGACATTCTAAATATTTTCAAAATTCTTCACCACCCTTCACTTATCTGACCACAAGTCTAGGCGAAAACCTTATTATTTTAATATCTTTTGTATTGATTTTTAAAGGAAATTCCTAAACGGCCCTCATTGCCTTTTTGCAACGTTTGTCTCTTTTTGAGCGACCACCATATGGCCTGTAGTCAGTGGAAGGGAAAAGCATGTCAGTCATCAAAATACAGTCATCACAAAGAAAATAAAACACTCCACATCTAACTTAAAATAAACCCACATCTATAAAATACACACAAACAAAACAAAAAAACATTTTCCTCTAACCCCTCTTCCCCATAGCTAAATAATATCGTTATTATTGAATGGTGGCACCCACTGTGGTCTTGGCCGCACCACCACCTCAGGTGATGGTCCAATGATTTTTGCCATTACTGCTTTAATGCAAGCAGAGATGCACAAAAACACCAAAAATAGCACAATTATGGTAGTGACAATCAAGACCAGAGTACGTGTCAACGTGTTCCCAATTCCCCCAAACCAATTTTCGAAAATCCCCCAGAATTCTCCTCCGTGATTTTTGTGCAGTTCACTTACACCAGCTAAGGTATCCTCATGTAATTTGGTAATTGCCTTTGTAGGGTCACTTACAAAACTGCAGCATTCCATTTCTATAACTCGGCAAGTTCCACCCTGACTTGCAAGCATGATATCTAAAGCCATCCTGTTTTGCAAAGAAATCGTTTTAATTTCATTCACCTCAGTTGCCAGTGCCCCTATGGCTGCATCTGAATCATTCATGTGTCTTTCCAGTACCGTAGACAAGGCCTCCAATTCGTTTTGAGTGTTATAGGTTCCATAATTTGGTATAATTACCCCTAATACTTTTTGCCACCAGGACAGTGTCCTTTTTTTACGACTAGTTTTTCTCAAATTCTGTGAGTATGCAGCTTGAATCTCGGTACCACTTACACGCCTGATCATTGGGATGATGTGAGCCAAATAGCACGTCCCCTGGCTGTTAACTGGAAGGTGCGTGTATGCTTTATCTCCACACACTGCATATACCTTTTCTGGCAGATAGGAAGGACGGCTAAGGTTGGTTAGCATTAGTGTCCCTTTTTCACAGAAACTTTTACCTACAAGTACATTATTATTTTTGTTCTGGTTCTGATGCCCAGAGAAACAATATTTTACTACAAGTCAAGAGGGAAAAATAGACTCAAATGAAGTGGTCACACATGCTCTAATATGGACATACGGAAAGAAATAGACATCACACTTCATACCTTAAAAGGACATTTCTCCAGAGCAAGGAGGAAACACTATTGTAAACCCATGACAGGTGACATGGGCCTGTCACCTACACAGCTGTTCTCTGAGAATGAGAGTTAACCAGAATTAGCCTAAATATAATTAGAATTTGTCAGGCTGCCATAACAACACACACACACACACACACACACACACACACACATTAAAGACTGTAGGAACATACTGTAGTGTACGCCACCTGCTGGACACCTGCCTTCAGTGGTGGAAAAAAAAGTACTCAGATGTTTTACTCAACCCATTTTGGGCGGGAATCCCTTTTTGTAACTATACCTTTCAGGGCGGGGGTCCCTTTTGGGGTTCCTGTTGTTATGTACAGTATATAGAGCGTCGCAGTTCACGCCCACTTCCTGGTGCAGGAAGTAAATACTCGATGCATTTTTCCCATTGACTTTTACAAAGATATTTATATAAATTAATTTAAGCCTAGAATCAAGCTATCCAGGATCCTGGTGAATCATGACCATAAAACGTTTGATTCTGTGAAAAAACTTTTTTGAAAACGGCAAAACAAAGGGTATTTATTAAACATAGTATATCATATCATTAAATATAAAATAAAAATAAAATCACAGAAAAAAAGGTTTTATGGTCATCATTCACCAGGATCCTGGATGGCTTGATTCTAGGCTTAAATTGATTGATATAAATATTTTTGGAAAAGTCAATGGGAAAAATGCATCGAGTGTTTACTTCCGGCACCAGGAAGTGGCGGAACTGCGACGCTCTATAGCAGCATTTCACTTGTAGCAGAGTAATTCTACATTGCAGTATTGATACTTTTACTTAGTAAAACATATCAGTACTTTTCCCACCTCCACTGACACCTTCCTGACAGATGAAAATGTCAAAACAGGTAAAACGGAGGACACACCAACGAAACCCAGACACCCGGCTGTGGTCGTCTCGTCGGGTCACTCACCCACTTGAAGTCGGTCGGCTCGAAGGCTTTCCCGCCCAGGGGGTCGCTGTTGCTCCGCCCCCTCTGCACCCGCAGCCTGCGCACCTGCAGGGTGTGAAACCAGTGGGGCTCGGCCTTGGAGAAGGACGGGTCAGATGGGTCGTTCAGCTGAGGGGGGAGAGAGAGGGAGAGGGAGAGAGAGAGAGAGTGAGATAGTTAGTTTAATTTATTGTCCACGTGGGGAAATTTGTCTTCGGTCTCAACAACAGTAAAAAAAAAAAAAAAAACAGTAAGTTACAACAACAGCAACACCACACAATTATTTTCTCATGGCAAACAAAAAAAAAGTGCAGGACAACAGTGGCAAATACTAAGGAAAAAACAACAAATCTAGCGAGACATTGTATCATTCAGTGCCTTAATTCATTAGGGATGTTTTTTTTTTAAATGTTAAGGTCCTTACACACCGGGGCGATTTTTTCGTGCGAATAATGCGTTTTTTTTTTAAACCTTATAAAGTCAATGGCTCCGTACATGGAGCGAAAAAGCGAAGCGAAAAAGCGTCTTTTAATTATTCGGAACGAGTCCGAATTTTGCGTATATTCGCTATATTCGCCGGTGTGTAACAACCTTTACGGTTAGCTTTTGGTACTTTGTACCGTCTCCCAGAGGGAAGTAGTTCGAACGCCCTGCAGAGCGGACGAGAGGGGTCGTTTGCTAGCTTGACAGCTTGTTTACGAAGTACCTCCTTGTAGATACAGCTTAAATGTTCCCGTCTCTTCCCAGTGATTTTTGAGGCTATAGGTTCACTATTCGCTGCAGCTTGCCTCTCTACCTTTTACATTAAGATTGCCATACAACATTGCCATGTTAAAGGTCAAGATTCCCTCTATCGGGTTTCTATAGACTGTTTCCATGATATGCTTGCTCACTCCCCTAGGAGAGGGGTCTTCAACGTTTTCAGGCCAAGGACCCCCTAGCTGAGAGAGAGATGAAGCAGGGACCCCCTCTATATTGTATAAAATTGTGTTTCAGATTATTTTGGTTTACTTGGTCTGCTCTTTTTTCCCTCTACACCTATACCTCTTTGCCAAAAATAGCAGATCTACAAGCTCTCAACGCCTCGCGCTGCGAGGCGTTGTGAGCTTGTAGATCTGCTATTTTTGGCTACATTTCTCCTCAGAAAAGGGGATGCTAGAGTTCAAGTGGTTAATGTAAAAAAAAAGAAATCATATCACACAAAGATTTGGCGGACCCCCTGTAGTAACTCTGAGGACCCCTTGGGGGTCCCGGACCCCCTGTTGAAGACCCCTGCTCTAGGAGTTGAGCTTGCGTAGTAGGTGGAGGCGTTGGTTACAAGTTCTAAAAATCTACTACCTCCACTAGAGAGAGAGAGAGAGAGAGAGAGAGAGAGAGAGAGAGAGAGAGAGAGAGAGAGAGAGAGAGAGAGAGAGAGAGAGAGAGAGAGAGAGACACACAGAATGAGACAAAGTGGAAGAGACAAGGTGGAAGGCAGATGGATGGATGGACAAAGAGACATCCTTCCATGGATGGATGGATGCTGGGTGGACAGACGGACGGACGGACGAACAGACAGGCAAATATTGTACTTTTACTCCACTACAATTATTTGAAAACTTTAGTTACTAGTTACTTTGTAGATTGTGATTATTATCGCAAAACATACATTAACCACTTCAGCCCCTATATATACTGGGCATTTCGGCCATTTGAAAATAGCCGATCTACAAGCTCACAATGAGCTTGTAGATCGGCTATTTTCAAAATATTTGTATACATTTGGAAACTTGAAATGGGACATTCTGCATAATGAGTACTTTTACTTTTGATACTTTAAAGACGGGGTGCCGTGATTTTCAGTGATCCCCGCCACCCCCCCCGCCCCCCCCTAAAACATAATCATCAGATATGGTTATACTAGGAGGAAGATTTTTTTCAAAAAAGTGTACAGAAAGTGTTAAAATTATGTTTTATGTGGACACGCCTCCAGTTCATTAAGTAAACCTGGTTCTCACCTTAGCACCTCCTCCACCACCTTAGCACCACCCACCTGTCCTAGTCCCTCCTCCTCCTCCTCATGCCCACACCTGTTGTGTTATGATATTGAGGGGGAGGGTATCTTTTTACTGTGTCATTAAAGTGCTGTTTTTCTATTGGCATGTTTGATCCTCAAGGTTTCAGCCTCCAGGAAGAAAAAAAAATAGTCAGAGAAGACATAAAACACCATAAAAACACCACCAGGGGGCTTAATGAAGTTCTATCAACCTCATAGACACATGAAAAACAGAAAAAGTGCAAAACCATGGCACCACCACTTGAAGTACATTTTGATGCCAATACTTTTGCACTTTTACTCAAGTACATTTTGAATTCCGGACATTTAAATGTAACAGAGTATTTCTACATTGCGGTATCGATACTTTTACTAAAGTAAAAAATGTGAGTGCTTTTTCCACCACTGCAGACAGACAGACAGACAGACAGACAGACAGACAGACAGACAGACAGACAAACAGACAGACAGACAGACAGACAGACAGTGATGAACACGGTGAGAGACACATATATATATAAATAGCTCTCTATTAGCCGCTGACAGTGCAAGGCGATACAGTGTCGACCCAGGTGATACATAGCTCCGTGGGGGCCCAGGGGGGCCCCGATCCATCATCTGCCCATGCAGTGACAGTGGCCCTCCCATCCATTCACTCTCTGTCTACTTTAACCCATTGAGACCGGAAGCCGATTCTACATGTCTCCTAAATCTCAACAGTATTCTGAAAAACGTATGTTTCTATATCAGCGGGGCTCAATCTTTTTCATGTCAATGACCCCCAAAATTATATGTATTTGGCCGCGGACCCCCATCAAAATATCTTGTTCCAGGGACCCCCCAGAAGCAAAGATTTGAGTTAAAAATGTTCGCTTTAAAAAAATATATATTCAAAGATTTGCACACATTTTCACGATAAAAAAAAAATAGCAGATCTACAAGCTCATAGCGCGGCACTCGGTGCCGCGCTATGAGCTTGTATATCTGCTATTTTTGAATAGCCCAAAGTGTAAAATAATGCTTTTTAGCAGAAATCTAATAATGACACAGTTCCAGGTCTTAATGGGTTAATGGGAAATAAAGTGGATTTATAAATCTACCACAGAAACTTGTAGTCCTGCTGGGACACGGACACAGAGACGAAACTGTACATACTTTTTGCATTTTCGGCATTTCGCGAGTTCTGTGTCACCATTCTACCTGTTTTTTATTGATGTTATTCCTTGGTCTTAGCCTTTTCTTGGTGTTTGTTTCCTGATAAAGTAGATTTTCTTTAGTTGTTTTCTCTTCCCCCCCCAATGTAAAGCGTCTTTGGGTACGCTCAATTAGAGAAATTATTATTCGTGAGACCGACTAAACTAGGAAACGTGCTGCTGACCAGTGTTGATTTTGTAAACTAAAACTATGACAAACTTTCACCTTTTTTCACTGACGAAAACTAAATAAAAACTAAGCTACGATGACTAAAACTAAGACTAAATATATTGACAATTTCGTCAAACAAATAAAAACTAGACTAAAATGTTAGTGAGGGACTAGTGGAGACGAGATCCAGTAGAACTAAAAGACGAGTCATTTTATGTCGGGTGTTGCGCTCTGAAAATAGCAGATCTACAAGCTCACAACGCGTCGCGCTGCGACGCGTTGTGATCTTGTAGATCGGCTATTATCAGCATGCAACCAAGTGTAAAATCAGGCGTTACGACGCCATCAAGGCACCGCCAGAACACATTTTAGTCGACTAAATCAACTGTAGATTTAGTCGACACTAATCTTATGATATTTAGTCGACTAAAACTAGACTAACAGTACAACATTTCAGATGACTAAAATATGACTAAAACTAAATGGATTTTTATTCAAAAGACTATGACTCATGAGTCATGACGATTCCATGTCTTGGGTGATTTTATGAACCGCGTGAAGCACATGCACGCAACTAAAACCTCGCTCTACTTTCTGCATGCTCAACAGAATGCATTACGGTCGGTCACACACAAGCAGTGGTGGGAAAAGTACTCAAATATTTTACTTAAGTGAAAGTATCAATACTGCATTGTAGAAATTTAGTAAAAGTCAGGAATTCCAAATTTACTTGAGTAAAAGTACAACCATATTGGTACCATATTGGAATGTACTTAAAAGTACTAAAAGTATAAAGTACTCATTATGAAGAATGTCCAATTTCACAACTTATATATACAAATATTTTGAAAATAGCAGATCTACAAGCTCACAATGCATCGCGATGCGACGCATTGTGGGCTTGTAGATCGGCTATTTTCAAATGGCCAAAA
>NC_139961.1:14710906-14715906 GCF_963454915.1 Gymnoscopelus microlampas | reverse complement strand
AGCCCGACAGGGCGATTAACCACCGAGGCGCAGCCGAGGTGGTTAATCACCCTGAAGGGCTTTAAATTTCAATAATGACTACTTCCCCATGCATTATCCCGCTTATTACACGGCTACTTAATAAATACATTAAGTACATTTACCCAAAAGTAACAACAAAACAAAGTATTTCCTTGCTTACGGCAATGAAAGTATTCCATAAGTATTGGGCTGGGCGGACAAGTTCGCCTCGCAAAAACAAATGACGAAATGGAAAAAAACTCGCCCCAAAACACACTCGCCCCCCATTCTATTTACTGCCGATTTGCCTGTAATACCGCCGGATTTGCCCCGGGGCGACTATGTTTTGGGGCGAGTGTTTTGGTATTCCCCCGTTGTTGCGCCACGATAAACAAGGAAGTGTAGTGGATCAAATAGAATGACTTTTCGGTTATTGCATCGTCTATTTCTCACTTCAAATGTTTTCAAAAACATTCTTGAGAGCAACGTTTAGTTGTAAATGACATTGGTTGTTTGTTTACATGGCTGTCATGTTGGATAAAGCATAAAATCAAGCAGCGCAGGTTGATATGAGCAGGTGTTCTGAGTCTCTGATTACACAGCGGTCCGTTATTGAGCTCATCGGTCATTATCCAGAAATAATGACCGATGACTGACCAATCAGAATCGAGCATTCAACCAAGCCGTGTAATAAAATGTAATAATGTATATCTGCAAAGTAACTAGTAACTAAAGTTTTCAAATAATTGTAGTGGAGTAAAAGTACAATATTTGCCTCTGAGTACAGACAATTTTAAATACTCCAGTAAAGTAAAAGTACCTCAAAACTGTACTTAAGTACAGTACTTGAGTAAATGTACTTAGTTACTTTACACCACTGCACACGATGACATCACAACGTCATCATCATAACCATGTAATTGCCCTATATAATGAACTGTCGAATGAACTTTAGCGACACAACTCCAACCGACCGCATAGTGACTTCTGGAAATTACTGTACCTTGCAACAGCGGCTTGACAAAGGATATCAATCTCTACTCTGAAGAATCAATCGGAAAAAAGTCATGACTATACGAGCAAGGTCAGTGAGCAAGAAGGGCTCAAAGACAACCATGAAGGCCGGAATTAAGACCGGGCACAGAAGGACGACCAGGAAGCAGAGCTATAATATCTATGTGCACAAGGTCCTGAAGAATATCAAGCCTGTAAACACCATCTCTTCCAAGGCCATGGCGATCGTCAACTCCTTTGTCAACGACAGCTTTGAGCGCGTCGCCAGCGAAGCCTCTCGATTGGCTAACCGCAGCCAGCGCTCCACCATCTCATCCAAGGAGATTCAGTCCGCCATCAAGCTCATCCTCCCAACTGAAATGGCCCAGCAGGCCAAGAATGAAGGCTCCAAGGCTGTCCTCCAGTACAACAGCTCATTGTAAACTGTAATGGTCTCGCTACAAACAAAAGGTCCCTTTGGACCACACACATTGTAACTCAGTGGTCTTGAAAGTGGGCGCCAACTGGGAAGAGGAAAATGGAATAAAAAAACAAATAATATTAATAATATTTCATTAAAAAATATATATAAACATAAAAATAATCAAAAATAGTGTAAATAGCAGATCTATAAGCTCACGATGTGTCGCCATACAACGCATGTGACCTGTTAGATCAGCTATTTTTCAATGGGTGCCCCACAGTCTATGGCTATGTGGGGGTCCTTGCCATGGAAAACTTTTGGAAACATCCCTTTAGTTTCAACTGACGAGATGGATCATGGTCGGTGGCCAAAACCAGGCCATGATGCTGCACGACAGCAAAGACGCAAGAATATGTAGGCTACACCAGGTAATGCAAAGTGGTCAGCCATGCAGAGCGCTTGAGGGAGCCACGGGCCAACAAAAAATGGTGATAAAGTAGGGTATGCTGTAGGAGGGGCGTGGCTACCTTGTGATGATTTTGATTGACACGCTACACAACCAATAGCGTTGATTTCCAGTGAAATTTGAAGTCTTGATGGCGTGACTATAGAGATGTGTACCGATTTGTGATGTTTGGACCAAAACAATCTTTAAGGAGTAATAGCAAAAAAAAATGTTTTGCAAGAATCGGCCTCCTGGTGGCGCTAAAACAGGCCAATGTGAAGTTGAAGCGAGATGTTTGGACACAATCTATAGGAATAAATGCGTTTTGAAAAAAATCAGCCTCCTGGTGGTGCTTAACACCCATTAAGACCTGGAACGCATCTGTGTCACTTTAGATTTCTTTGGCTATTCAAAAATAGCAGATCTACAAGCTCATAGCACGGCACCGAGTGCCGCGCCATGAGCTTGTAGATCTGCTATTTTTGAAAAATCTTGATTTTCTTTTTTTTTCAAAAAATCTTTTTTAGAAAACATTTAGAAAACATTTTTACGAATTGCCTCAGGTCTTAATGGGTTAAAGTTTGGGCCAGAGGCAGGGGTCTGGCCTCCAGGGAGTGTGCGTGCACGGTTTCACGCCGATCGGGCCAACGGTGCCGGAGATTACAGTAGCTCCACACACACACACACTAGCCTCGGAATCCCAGCCTATTTTTTTTTTTACACACGGACGGACGGACGGACGGACGAACGGACAGGGGCCAAAACAAAGTCCCGGGCATGCCTTCGGCCCGGCGGAGACAACTGTAAGTAAAAGTATCAATGCTGCTATGTAGAAATACTACACGGAATTAAACATTTACTGGAGTACTTGAGTAAAAGTACAAAAGTATTGGTATCAAAATGTACTTAAAGTACCAAAAGTAGTACTCGTTATGCAGAATATCATCAATGATTTAATGTTGAAATAATTGTGAAAATAGCCGACCTATAAGCTCATAAGATGTCACATTGCGATGAGTTGTCAGCTTGTAAATCTGCCATTTCCGCTGTCTTTGAAAATGTTTGAAAAGAAAGAAAAGACATCTAACATGATATTATTGTTATAATACGACATTATGGTCACAATAATAGCAATATCGAGCGAGGTATTATGCTCAAAAAATATTGTGATATTGTCATTTTGCCCATGTTGCCTATAGCCCTGGCCAACGAGACTGAAAGGAAGAAATAATCCGTCTTGTTCAGGAGGGATCCTGGCGTGGGCCCATGTACTGTACATCCATCAACACCTACCCACTAATGGCCCAATTTGTCAAGCATGAAATCTTTTTTTGGGGGGGGTTTTATTTTGTTATGAATGTTTTCTATTGACAGCGGCAGCTTCTTCTGCTTGAAAACTATGCAATGATTACAACCAGGGTTGCCAGATCTGCTCATTATAAGTCCCCCACAAGATTTCATTTGAAAATAGCCGATCTACAAGCTCACAACGCGTCGCATCGCGACGCGTTGTGAGCTTGTAGATCGGCTATTTTCAAATGGCTGATGTATTATGTTAAAGCGCTCATGTGGCCCATTATAGTTGCTTCTTATGGGATGGTTTTCCTAGACCTGGTTGCTTGTTTCTCTCACAGAATCTGGCAACACTGATTACAAATCAATCAGTCAGTCAGCCAGCCAGCCGTGGCTTGCTTCTCAGCTCATAGGTGACACTACAGACGTTGCTATTCCGGTTCCGGGGGGTCCCCAGTGAAATGTGTTACCTTGGCTATTCAAAAATAGCAGATACACACGATGTACAAGCTTGTACATCTGCTATTTGTGAACATTTCAGAAACATCTTGAAGGTGTTTCTTTTTATATCATTTGAAATCTTGTAACACAAATCTTCTCTTCTGGGGGGTCCCTGGCACAGAGAATCATTTTCAGATGCGGGTGGGATAGGGGTCTCTGACACGAAAATGTTTGAGAACCACTGGTCTATATCAGTTCTATTTAACATAATTCACCGCCATTGACGGATATCTCCGTCATTTAATTTAATTAAAAAAAAATAAAAAATGTACACGTCCAGAATGATTTACTGCTCCATTCACTTCCTGGTTAATTTATATTACTTTAAAATCCAGTATCTCGGCGCCTGTGTTTTACTATGTATTTTTGGCGAAACATGCTATTTTCAACTGGGTATAACAAGAAACTGAAGGTCACAATGACATTTTTTTTCCCAAGCACAGTGATTTCCTCCGTGATTAGCAACCATCAGAGGGGATCGATCATACTGGAGATAAATATTCTGTGGAAAAAATAGTCAGAATGCTTACAAAATGCTGGCAGAAGCTACCCGCCAGCATTAGAAAGCCCCCGGCAGTGAATGTGTTAACCACTGACAGTCAACTGAGGTTCTCCATCGGTTCTATTTAACTGCTGACAGCCAGCTGAGAGGTCTCCATCAGGGCTATTTGCCAGACCTGAAAGGTATATGGCCTACACGAGCCTTTGTCACCAATTTGTCCATACATGGTACCCTTTGCCCTCGTGACCAGAAGTGCCCCTTTTTTTCAGTTTACTGCAGGGGTCTTCAACAGGGGGTCCTAGGGGGTCCTCAGAGTTACTACAGGGGGTCCGCCAAAACTTTATGTGATATGATTTTTCTTTTTACCATAACCACTCGAAACCTAGCATCCCTTTTCTGAGGAGAACTTTAGCCAAAAATAGCCGATCGCTGCGAGGCGTTGTGGGCTTGTAGATCGGCTATTTTTGGCAAAGAGGTATAGGTGTAGAGGGAAAAAAGAGCAGACCAAGTAAACAAAAAAAAGTATAATTTACTTGAGCACCTGCCCCTCAAAATGTCTGTGCACGCCACTGTGGTTGTGGTTAAGTTTCTTATGCATGAATAAATAGGCAGAGACTAGTCGTGACGACACTATTATGTCACAAGTATAAATACGGTTGGTATATAACGCAAGACACAAATATTTCAGAATTAGACTTCACATGACTTCACACAACACCGGCTTAGGTCTATGGCAACAACCAGGTCTCCTGGTCTTGTTAGCTACTGACAGGTCAGCCGTATCAATACTGCAATATAAAAATACTCTGTTACAAGTAAAAGTCCAGAATTAAAAATGTACT
>NC_139961.1:14643406-14708406 GCF_963454915.1 Gymnoscopelus microlampas | reverse complement strand
CATTTGAATTCATGTCACCCGCAGGGTCTCTCTACAAGCTTTTTATTTATTTATTTATTCACTTTGTCGTTATTCACCAAAATATATATGTTGAATAATTGAAGTCCTTTTAAAGAGTACCGCCTCAGTTATTTTTAAAGGGATAGTTCACCCCCAAAAATGACTTTTTTTATCCTATCGATTATTCACCCCAAGGAGAATATATTTTTTTGTTTTTGTCGCATTCCCAAGCCAATAATAAGACCGGTACGGAGACACAAAGGAGACTCTTTGTCTCCTACCGGAACCGCTGCTTACAGGTCCGCTGGTCATCAAACACATTATTGGCTCAGGAATGCGACAAAAACTGAAAGATATCGATGAATTCAAGTCTCCATGGGGTAACAAAAGGCCATACTGGACCTGATGGGAGAGATAAAGAATCTAAATGATCAGAACACGGAGAAGGACAAGAAGATTGCAACACTCGAACGGAGGGTCGAGGATATGGAGCGATGTTCCAGAATTAAAGGTAGGGTAAGTGATATTTTTGGGTTAAAACAAAAAGTATTTTGTTAAAAGGTTAAAGCACTATATTCTGATAGTAATCATTGCTATAGAGTGTTTGTTCAGTAACAGGAGTCTCCCCGTCTCTCCAGCTCTTTAATAAACAGAAAATACATTTTCTGGTAGGTGTCAAAATCTCAGCCAATCAGGAGAAAGCACCCATTTTTAAGCTTAATTTTTATAGTGTTCCAGTTCCAATTTTGTCTGCTCATTTCTTAGTGTCATCACTTCCAATTTCACTTGTTTAATCTATATCCTGATTGAGTTCTCTGTCCTGATTGGATAAAATTGGAAATGAAACTGAAACTGAAACTAAAATGCATTTTCTGTTTTATAAAGAGCTGGAGAGTCAAGGAGACTCCTTTTACTGAACAAACACTCTATATCAATGAGTACTATCAGAATATAGAGCTATTTAACACTTATTTTAACCAAAGAAAATCACTTACCCTACCTTTAACAACGTGATTGTGAGTGGCCTGGTGACCAAGCCGCGGTCCTATGCCAGGGCCGTGGATGGGAACAACACCGAACCCACACAAGAAGACACAGAATCACTTGAGCAACAAGTGATCTCCCACATGCATGGAAAAGGAATACAAATAAACAGTGAAGATATCGAGGGATTCGAGGCATGCCACCCACTGCCACGAAGGGACAAGAAAGCCGCTCCCGCCGTTACGCTACGCTTCATAAACAGAAAGCACAAGACCGCAGTTCTGAAACAGGGACGAAAACTAAAGGGATCGAACGTCTACATCATTGGTTCTCAAAGTGGGGTACGGGGACCCCCAGGGGTACTTGAGGGGGTTCCAGGGGGTCCCCAGCTAAATGATGGGTAGAAACCAAATGGACCCTTATGGGTCTGTAACTCTGAGAGTGTACAAATGGAACCAAATGGACCCTAACGGGTCCATTTGGTTCCATTTTTACACTCTCAGAGTTAAATTAGCATTGATTTTACAATATAAATTGCGGTCCAAGTGATAGAAATGCCATTAAATGGGGGTCTGTAGCCCTAATGCATGTTAAACTGAGGGTCCTTGAAATTAAAATGGTTGAGAATCACTGCTAGAGCCGTAAAAAAATCTTCTATTATGGGGGTCCCTGGCATATCTTTTGAAATGGGGGTCCGCGGGCTAATAAGTGTCAATTTGGGGGTCCTTGACATGAAAAAGTTTGAGAACCACTGGTCTACATAAACGAGCACCTGACGAAGAGAAACGCGGACATCGCCACACAAGCGCGAATCCTGAGACGGGAGGAGAAGGTACAAGCAACGTGGACTGCGAATTGTGAGATCTACATCAAGCTCAACGGAACACCAGAGGAGGCCAAAACGCTGCTCATCAGAGACCTCTCTGAGATGGAACAATACCAATGAGGACATACACAGGACATTATATTTGAGCTAAAAAGCATTATTTTACACTTTGGCTATTCAAAAATAGCAGATATACAAGCTCGTAGCGCGGCACCGAGTGCCGCGCTACGAGCTTGAAGATCTGCTATTTTTGAAAATTTGTGAAAATGTGTGCAAATCTTTGAATATATATATTTTTAAAGCGAACATTTTAACTCAAATATTTGCTTCTGGGGGGTCAAAATATTTTGATGGGGGTCTGTGGCCAAATACATATAATTTTGGGGGTCCTTGACATGAAAAAGATTGAGCACCACTGATATAGAAACATACGTTTTTCAGAAAACTGTTGGGATTTAGGAGACATGTACAATCGGCTTCAGGTCTCAATGGGTTAATATATATATTTGGCTGATATGCTATATTATGTATGAGCATTATTTTATGAACCTATGACTACTATCTATCTCCAAACATACATGGTTATATTTTGTCTGCTATTAGTGTTACCAGTCCTATCATTATTGTCATTACTAGACCATACCCGGTCGACGCATCTGTGGGGGGATATGCGCACATGATCTGGCAACCCGGGAGGGAAGTTCGTCCCATAGCTGGGCAGCCCCGTAACCATGGTGACATTCTTTGACACAAAAGCGCTAATAAGAAGCTGAGATTTGATGAAATTGAAAAAGGGGCTTCACAGTTAAAGGAGTAGTTCACCCAAAACATTACTTATTTTCTATCAATTGCACACCCCATGAAGCCTTGAATCCATGGATTTATTTTTGTTTTTGTGGCATTCCTAAGCCAATAATTTGATTCCCGTCTCCTACCGGCTAATGTATCCGGTAGGAGACACAAAGTAGATTATTTGTGTCTCCTACCGGATACACACCCTGTCATCAAATTATTGGTTTAGGAATGCCACAAAAACAAAAATAAATCCATGAATTCAAGGCTTCATGGGGTGTGCAATTGATAGAAAATAAGTCATTTTTTGGGTGAACACCTCCTTTAAGTTCAGATGGTAATGGTCAATGGCTGTGTGCAAAATCAGAGCAATTGGTCCAGCCACTGAGGAGAACAGGGTAGCTTCACTCACCACGGTTACTAGAATTATAGTAGGATTATTGCTATTACTAATGACTACACTATATAATAATGGAATCAAATGAGGATGATGATGAGCTAAGCAACCTGAGCCAAGACAATGACCTCAGATGTCCCCAGAACCCAGTTGGCTGGAATCTAGAGACATTTAAATTAGGGCTGGGACTTTAACTGATTAATTTAGATTAATTAATTACAGAAAATTAACGCGATTAAAAAAAAGTATCGCATTTTAATCGCGCTTAGTTTATGCACCACAGAACCGGTTCTCACTGGACGAGTTTCAGGTGTACCGATCATACCAGTGCACCAACCAACAGCCAACACACACCCCAGTGCACGTAATGGGACAAGAAGCCGATCAGACTGCTTTGCTTGCCCCAGTGGATGGGAAATTTAGATGTAAAAAACTCTCTGATGGAAGTATGGATAAAAACACGGTTGTGTGCAGAACTATTTTTTGTTGCTTAAACTTATGTATTCACTCATTGATTCACTCATGTACCAAAATCTGTTTTAACTGAAAAGAAATTGCTTCTCAGGTCAAATATTGATATGCGATTAAACATGCGATTAATTTAGATTAATTAATTACAAAGCCTCTAATTAATTAGATTAATTGTTTTAATCGAGTCCCAGCCCTAATTTAAATACACTGAATATAACAGATATGACTTTGAACAATACATTGATCCAGACAATAATATTTTCAATGACATAGAAAATAATTGCAATTATCATACTGAGGGAAAACTAAATATAAAACCACCTGGAAACGATATATCAATAATACACTTCAATAGTAGGAGTATGTATACAAATTATGGGAGCATCAGGGATTATCTAAACATAAAAAACCCTTCAATATTGTTGCTGTCTCTGAAACATGGTTTGACCCTGACAGGGGCATCAACTTTCCTCTTAAAGGGTACGAGCTTAACTATAGGAACAGAGAAAAGAAAATAGGGGGTGGAGTTGCCCTGTATGTGGACATCAACTTAAAATATAAGGTGATAGAAAATATGTCTATTGTTATTGATAATGTGCTAGAATGTATCACTATTGAGATATGTAGAGAAAAACATAAAAATATTATTGTCAGCTGCATCTACAGAGCTCCGGGGACTGACATCGACATATTTACAAAGACTATGGAAAATGTGTTCTCCAAATCCCACCAGAAAGTCATTTTTATCTCTGGAGACTACAATTTGAATTTATTAAATCCACATAAGCATAAATAAATAGATACATTCATTGATAATATGTATAGCATTAATCTATATCCATTAATAACAAGACCTACTAGAATAACTACAAACTCAGCAACACTAATTGATAACATATATGCAAATGAATTTGGAAATAACATAGAGAGGGGGGTATTAGTGACAGACATTACAGATCACCTGCCAATATTTGCTATATATATAAGTGTGAATATGAAAATAAAGATATAGCAGCTATACCTAGATATAAACGACTAATAACAGAGACCATTGCAGCCCTAAGGCAGGATCTGCTGGTACTAATATAGCATATAATATATTCATTAGTATATTTGGGGAACTGTGTTTGACAAAAACTGCCCTACTCAGAGATGTAAAGAAAAGAAAATAGAGACAAAGAAAATATACAATTACAGAAAACTTGTAATACGATAAATCATTGTCTTCATGTAAGTAATCAACTGGGGAAGTTTCATTATGATAACTCTTTTTTTAAATTTTGTAATTTTTTCACCTGTCATGTACGTATGGGGAAAATAACAAAATGTGTGATAATAAATGTGAAAAAGCTACTCCTGTGGACAGGTTATCATATATTTATTTACTTATATTGACCCTATAAACAATTGAATATACAGTAGGTATCGTTTTTCCCACTCTTTCGATAATCATTGCTCAATTTTGGGGCTCTGGCTCATGGACTACATACAGTACTGCTAGCTGCTTCAAGGACAAACTGAATCATAACAAGATACTGTCGGCTGTAACATAACAGCTATAGCTATATTAATAGCCATTAGCCCTAGTGGAGACATATAGGCTCTTACAAGCTTCCAAATATCATACTATTGTAGAAGTATTATAAGTGATGGTAAAATATAAAGGTTAGATATAAGCAGCCATATCATTTCTTCCTCAATACGCTGCGCTCGGGGGGGAAAAAATGCCTTGATATGGACAAGGCCCCTTAAAGGAGGAGTTCACCCAAAAAATGACATATTTTCTATCAATTACACACCACATGAAGCCTTGATTTCATGGATTTATTTTTGTTTTTGTGGCATTCCTAAGACAATAATTTGACGACCGTGTGTATTTCCGGTAGGAGACACAAATAATCTACTTTGTGTCTCCTACCGGATACATTAGCTGGTAGGAGACGGGAATCAAATTATTGGCTTAGGAATGCGACAAAAACAAAAAAGAATCCATGGATTCAAGGCTTCATAGGGTGTGCAATTGATAGAAAATACGTTTTTTTTTTGGATGAACTCCTCCCTTAAGTACAGTACTTGAGTAAATGTACTCAGTTACCTTACACAACTGGGTAAGTAGAGTGTGGTGTCCTTACGCTGACATTTATGAAGGGCAAGGCTATAGACCAATAAGGTGTCCCCCTGGGGTCCCGCAGACAGCCAGGTGATGGCCGTGTGAGCTGAAGACCCCCCTCCTCCTCCTCCTCCTCCTCAAGCCCCCCACTCCCATCTGTCAGTCCATCCATCCATCCATCCATGCACTCGATCGTCCCACTCTTTTATTAACCCATTAAGACCTGGAACGCATTTTTTTTATTTGAGCTAAAAAGCATTATTTCACAATTTGGCTATTCAAAAATAGCAGATCGCTACGAGCTTGTAGATCTGCTATTTTTGAAAAACCGTGAAAGTGTGTGCAAATCTTTTGAATATATATATTTTTTTTTAAAGCGAACATTTTTAACTCAAATCTTTTGCTTCTGGGGGGGGGGGGGGGTCCCTGGAACAACATATTTTTTGAGAAGGGGGTCCGTGGCCAAATACATATCATTGTTGGGGGGGGGGTCCTTGACATTAAAAAAGGTTTGAGCACCACTGATAGAGAAACTTTCAGAAAGGTTTTTCAGAATACTGTTGGGATTTAGAAGACATTTGTAGAATCGGCATCAGGCCTTTTTATTTCCTTCATACATTGTATGAAGAAAATGGGGGGGGGGAACCTCTATTGCCAAAACTGTTACTTTTCAGGATTCAAAAAAAATTCAAAAGCATCAAAAGTATAGCAGATCTACAACAAGCTCGAAGGTTTTTCGAGCTTGTTGTTGATCTGCTATACTTTTGATGCTGTTGTGTGACGCTGTAGAGTGATCAACTTACAAGGGCGTTAATAGGCTCTATGCACAGCAGCCATTTTGGAGAAAAATTGGGCCTCTTCTTACTTCCTTCACAGGTGTTACCAATGATGCTAATGGCTAAAGGCTCTGTTCCATTCTGGTCAAATGGACCCGGGAGGGTCCATTTGGTTCCATTTGTACACTCTCAGAGTTATGGGGGGTCCTTGAAATTAAAAAGTTTGAAAACCACTGTGCTACACTAAATGGAACAGAGCCTTCATTAGTGTCATTGGTAACACCTGTGAAGGAAGCAAGGAAGGGGCCCAATTTCTGCTGTGCATAGAGCCTATTTACGGGAAGAAAAAAAAAAACACCAACAGATAACACGTGAGATAGAGAGGTTTCTGTCCGACAGAAACGATATATCTATTTCTTCCCGTCTTCTTGTCCTTCCATCCTTTCTTCTTAAACCCCCCCCCCCCCCCCCCTCCGCCTGTGTGCGCCCTCGGTCGGGGGTCTCATCAGTATTCGCCGAGCGGAGCTTTAACTGCAGGGGAGCGGGCGAGCAAGACAAGCCTGGCAAGCAACTGTCAGGACAAGCTTGTTAATCCTCAACCCACCTCCATGTGGCAGGTGGGGGAACACACACACGCGCATGCACATGCACACACGCACACACACACACACACACACAAACCAACACACGCACACGCACACACACACACACACACACCAACACACGCACACGCACACAGGTTTGTAATTACTATACTTACATCAACATTTTAGGACGGTGATATTATTGATGGCATTTTTCATTTGTTTCACACACACACGCACGTGCACGCGCACACACACACACACACACAAACCAACACACGCACACGCACACACCAACACACGCACACACACACGCACACACACACACGCACACGCACACGCACACGCACACGCACACACACACACACACACACACACACACGCACACGCACACGCACACACACGCACACGCACACGCACACACCAACACACGCACACGCACACACACACACACCAACACACGCACATGCACACGCACACGGGTTTGTAATTACTATACTAACATCAACATTTTAGGACGGTGATATTATTGATGGCATTTTTCATTTGTTTCACACACACACACACACACACAAGCACACGCCTCTTAAATCAGTTCCCCTCTCTCTCTCTCTCTCGCTCTCTCTCTCTCTCTCTCTCGCAAGCCTTTTCTCTACATGAGCAATTAAGCATGATATACTGTATATACATATATAAGAACACTTCCATCTAATGTGCATTAACTCATATTCCCCATTTCTCATCCTGACACTTTCTCTCTCTCTCTCTCTCTCTGTTGCAGCAGTACCGTCTTGAACGTTCTAGTACAGTGGTTTTCAACCATTTTTCATGCCAAGGACCCCCATTTGAAAACGTTTTGTGCCAGGGACCGCCAGAAGCAAAGATATCAGTTAATTTTCACTTTAAAAAAATATAAATATTCAAAGATAAGCACACTTTTTCAAGGTTTTTCAAAAAATAGCAGATCTACAAGCTCATAGCGCGGCACTCGGTGCCGCGCTATGAGCTTGTAGATCTGCTATTTTTGAATAGCCAAAAGCTAAGTGGTTAAAAGTGATTGCGACGCTATTAACTAAATTTTCTGGGGACACCCCTGGTACTCCCTCAAGGACCACTGGTGGTCCCCGGACCACTGGTTGAAAACCACTGTTCTAGTACATCGGTTCTCAAAGTGGGGGTCCCCCCCCCCCAGACCAGGGGGACCACGGTGATCTACACTGTGAAAATGAAGAGACCCTTACAGGTCCACTTGGTTACATTTCTACACTTTTGGAGCAAATTCCAGTGGTGGAAAAAGTACTCAAATGTTTTACTTAAGTAAACATATTGCAATAGTGCAATGTAGAAGTACTCTGTTGCAAGTAAAAGTCCGGAATTCAAAACGTACTTGAGTAAAAGTGCAAAAAGTATTGGTATCCAACTGTACTTAAAAGTACCAAAAGTAAAAGTGCTAAAAAGTTTGAAAATCTAAGCTCAAAACACGCCGCGATGCGACGCGTTGTGAGCTTGTAGATCGGCTATTTTCAAAAAGCCAAAGGTATAAAATAGGGCTAAAGTGGTTAATGTATGTTTTATAATGTAATAATTTATATCTGCAAAGTAACTAGTAACTAAGCTTTTCAAATAATTGTAGCGGAGTAAAAGTACAATATTTGCCTCTGAGATGTAGTGGGAGTAGAAGTAAACGTATAGACACTTGGAAATACTCCAGTAAGGTAAAAAAATAAAAAAGTACCTCAAAATTGTACTTAAGTACAGTACTTGAGTAAGTGTACTGTACAGTACTTACTGTAGTTACTTTGCACCACTGAGCAAAATGAACATGATGGATTTGGAACTGTATAGGAACAGAAAAGACCCTGTCGCTGTCAGCTGTAATTCACTCTGGAATGGATCTCTGCAGCAGCAAAACGTGTGTAAAACAATTGTATAAGACAGGGGTCTTCAACAGGGGGTCCGGGACCCCTAGGGTGTCCTCAGAGCTACTATAAGGGGTCCGCCAAATCTTTGTGTGATAGGATTTCTTTTTTTTTTTACATTAACCGCTTGAACCCTGGAATTCCTTTTCTGAGGGAAACATTAGCCGAAAATAGCAGATCTACAAGCTCTCAACGCCTCGCGCTGCGAGGCGTTGAGAGCTTGTAGATCGGCTATTTTTGTAGGTATAGGTGTAGAGGGAAAAAAGAGCAGACTAAGTAGAAAAAAAACTTTACTCTGAAACACAATTGTATACAATATGGGTCCCTGCTTCATCTCTCTCTCAGCTAGGGGGTCCTTGGCCTGAAAACGTTGAAGACCCCTGAAATGTGAAAATGTGAAATCTCAGCTCGTATTTCCTTTCACTAGCTCGTCTCACAAATGGACACGGGACTATTCCCTACCTTACTTTCCCTTAGCTTTTATCTCTTGACCTAACACTTATCCACCATTGTATTCTAAAGACAGGAATATTTATCACCTTCCCCCCCCCTGGCGCTCGTTCGCCTATTGTAGCACTTAATCATAATCATGGCATGCTAGAGAAATGTGCATATTTGCCACATCTATTGTGAGGAGGCTATACTTTCAAACTGATGTCCCTATTTTGGGCATATCATTATAGGTGAACATGTTCTAATAATAATAATAATAACAATAATACATGTATATATACATATATACCTCTGCGGTCGGACAGAAACCAGCTAACTCCAAACGATCATTTTCCAGGAAATGACAAAAACAAAACAAAATCACACCCTGTGTGAAGGAAGCGGTGCCTTTGGGGCGGGCCTTAACTCATTTCAGTTCGTCCCTATTGGTGGTCTGAGTCCACATACCAAATTTGGACGTGGTGGCATGCTTCAAACGGGAGTTATAGCTGTTGAAAATCCCGTGCTCATCCCGGGCTCATACGGGCGGGCGGACATAACATACGCTGGGGGTCCCTGGACGGAGGGGGCGGGGGCCTTCAGCAATTCATGCTCGTCCCTATTGGTGGTCCAAGTCCACATACCAAATTTGGACTTGGTGGTATGCTGCTAACTGGAGTTATAGCTGTTTAAAATCCCGTGCTCATCCCGTGCTCGGACATAACATACGCTGGGGGTCCCTGGACCCCTCTTTGATAGCCAGTGGCACGTGTGGCCAATGAGAGGAGAGTTGGCATAGGCAATCTCCAAGTCTGTGTGTGTGTGTGTGTGTGTGTGTGTGTGTGTGTGTGTGTGCGTGTGTTTGTATGTGTTGCTGCATCCCGGGCACATACGGACACACACACAGACACGGTGTCACGGCCAAATGCAGAGCGGTTGGCATCGCTAAAAAGTGTCGTTAGGAGGTTTTGTTCATCATTGATATAAGAACAGCTGAATGGACCTCCAAGCTCACAATGAGGTTGGAGGTCAAAAGGGGGTGGAGCCTGGAGTCAGCAAAATCAGCTAACTCCACCCCCCTTTGGTGGACTTGGCTGGTTTTCAGCTGTTTTTTTAATCAACACGCAGACGTAAAGGGTGTTCAATAGCGCTGATTTATGGAAAAAAAATGCAAAAGCTGAAAATGGAGTTGGTTTCTGCCAGACAGCAACGATATATGTCTTCTAAATCCCAACAGTTTTTTCTGAAAGACTTATGTTTCTATATAAGTGGTGCTCAAACTTTTTCTTGTCAAGGACCCCCAAAATGAATTATGTATTTGGCCACGGACCCCCATCTCAAAACATTTTGTTCCAAGGACCCCCCCCCCCCAGAAGCAAAGATTTGAGTTAAAAGTGTTTTTTTTAGTTAACAACATTTTCACATATTTTCACGTTTTTTCAAAAATAGCAGATCTACAAGCTCGTAGCGCGGCACTCGGTGCCGCGCTACGAGCTTGTAGATCTGCTATTTTTGAATAGCCAAAGAAATCAAAAAATGCCACAGATGCGTTCCCATGATTGAATGGGTTGAAATACGATAATAATAATAAAATGTGCTTAGACCAGGGAAGCCGATGATGGTAGGAAGGGGGGTGAAGCGAGTAGAGAGAGAGAGAGAGAGAGAGAGAGAAAGTGAGTGATGGCCCCCGTGGGGCACTGAGGGACCCCCCCCAGGGAAGAAAGTGGGTTGTCAGGGGGCGAGGCGGTTTGTTAACGTGGGCTGCGGTGACAGGTACAGGCAGTGGAGCCATCCATGCACAGACAGTGACCACTGAATTATGCATCACTCAGCAGCTGCATGCAGCCAGAAGAACAACAACACGGGCTATAACACGGAATCACACGTTTCTTTTTGACTCCAGGGGCTTTTATAAACAAATTATTAATGCCATAATCTGGTGGGGAATTAGATTACCGCTAGACAAGCCACCCCCAGTCAAACGCTGACAAATTGTGGCCGTGGGCGATGATTGTGTCCCCTCCGCCTAAACCAGCCAGCATTAACCCTTTAAGGCCGGGAAGGGAACGCATCTGTGTCATTTTAAGATTTCTTTGGGCTATTCAAAAATAGCAGATATACAAGCTCATAGCGCGGCACTCGGTGCCGCGCTATGAACTTGTATATCTGCTATTTTTAGAAAAATCCTGAACATTTGTGCAAATCTTTTATACACATTTTTAACTCAAATCTTTGCTTCTGGGGGTCCCTGGAACAAAATATTTTTAGATGGGAGGGGGTCCGCGGTCAAATACATACTATTTTGGGGGTCCTTGACAAGTTTGAAAACCATTGATAATATAGCAACATAAGTACAAAATAAATAAAAAACTTTAGGAAAAAAGTACTTTAGGATTTAGAAGACATTTGTCAAATCCCCAGAAGCAAAGATTTGAGTTAAAAACTTTTGCTTTAATAAAGTATATATATATATATTCAAACTAAAGATTTGCACACATTTTCACGATTAAATATAAATAAAAAAAAGCAGATCTACAAGCTCATAGCGCGGCACTCGGTGCCGCGCTATGAGCTTGTATATCTGCTATTTTTGAATAGCCAAAGAAATCTTAAAAATGACAAAGATGCGTTCCCGGTCTTAAAGGGTTAAGAGATGCTACAGAATTTCATTATAGAATTCTAAATCCGATAAATTGGTTGGAAAGAAAGGTAAGTCTTTCAGTCTCTGAGAACTGACTGAGACTCATGGACGTGGACTGTTGCGACTCGAGCAAAGCAAGCGAGAACTCAGCCCGCCATTGACCTTAAACATTATCCAACGTCTTAACCCAACGGCGAAAGAATCTGTGTCGTTTTTAGATTTCTTTGGGCTATTCAAAAATAGCAGATATACAAGCTCGTAGCGCGGCACCGAGTGCCGCGCTACGAGCTTGTAGATCTGCTATTTTTGAAAAATCGTGAACATTTTGTGCAAACATTTGTGACTCAAATCTTTGCTTCTGGGGGATTCTACAAATGTCTTCTAAATCCTATAACAGTTTTTCTGAAAGACTTACGTTTCTACAGTATATCAGTGGTGCTCAAACTTTTTCTTGTCAAGGACCCCCAAAATGATATGTATTTGGCCACGGACCCCTATCTCAAAACATTTTGTTCCAGGGACCCCCCCCCCGCCCAGGGACCCCCCCCCCCCGCCCCCCCCAGAAGCAAAGATTTGAGTTAAAAGTGTTCGCTTTAAAATAATATATATATTCAAAGATTTTCACACATTTTCAAAAATAGCAGATCTACAAGCTTGTATATCTGCTACTTTTGAACAGCCAAAGTGTAAAATAATGCTTTTTAGCTCAAATAAAAAAAGTGACACAGATGCGTCAGGGGCGGCCGGATGGAAGGTTTCCAGTTCGATCCCGGGTTCCCCCAGAGGAGTTAAGTGTCGAAGTGTCCTTGAGCAAAGACGCTGAACCCCTAATTGCTCCCGATGAGCAGGTTGGTGCCTTGCATGGTTTCCTCCGCCATCGGTGTACTAATGAATGTGTGTGTGTGAATGGGTGAATGTAATGCACAATCTATGGAAAGCGCTTTGGATAAAAGCGCTACATACTGTACAGGGACGTGCACAGATAGACTCTAGGTGGTGCTAGAGCACCTGCCCTTTGCCCTCTTGACCAGAAGTGCCCTTTATTTTCAGTTTACAGCAGGGGTCTTCAACAGGGGGTCCGGGACCCCTAGGAGGTCCTCAGAGTTACTAGAGGGGGTCCGCCAAATCTTTATGTAATATGATTTTTCTTTTTACCATAACCACTCGAAACCTAGCATCCCTTTTCTGAGGAGAACTTTAGCCAAAAATAGCCGATCTACAAGCCCACAACGCCTCGCAGCGCGAGGCGTTGTGGGCTTGTAGATCGGCTATTTTTGGCAAAGAGGTATAGGTGTAGAGGGAAAAAAGAGCAGACCACGTAAACAAAAAATATATAATTTACTTGAGCACCTGCCCCTCAAAATGTCTGTGCACGCCACTGGCTATATAAATGCACCATTTACCATTTTAAAGCCGGGCGTTCCGTTTGTATAGTTGACTGTATCTTTTCAATATCCGACACCTTGTCTTGTAAACGCAGGCTGTTTCACCACATTGGAACCTGACGACGAGGGCAGCACGTCTGTCTGTCTGTCTGGAGGGGTTCAGGCTCAAGGTAGAGCTTAAAATATTTGTAGCATAATCCAGACACTGTGTATTGGTACTCTTTTTTACTATGACACTTGTGTCATTTCCCACACAGGGGGAAAAAAATCATTATAACATATATTTTGGACCATGGAAGAAAATGTATTTTGAGTATAGCAAAAAAATATATATATACTTATACAAAATATTATCTGCAACAGACCCCTCCCCCCCACACCAACGTGCACGCGCGCACACGCACGCACGCACGCACGCACGCACGCACGCACGCACGCACGCACACACACACACACACACACACACACACACACACACACACACACACAGACAGACAGACAGACAGACAGACAGACAGACAGACAGACAGACAGACAGACACAGACACACAGACACACACACACAGACACACACACACACACACACACACACACACACACACACACACACACACACACACACCCCTCCAGTCCACCTACACACTTCACTACTTGCCAAATTGTATGCGCATGTCTTTACACAGCCGGCGAGCCACAGAGTAAGATTCACACACATTTGCATTTTAGACGTTTTAGCTGCGGCTGTCATCCAGACCTGCTTACAATGAAATCAAAGTAGTAATATACTGCAATATCATACGGTTTGTGCTAGTGCTATAGTTTGTCTTGCATGCTTTCATTGTGACATGTAAGGTGATTAGCTGATTGGCTATTCAAAAATAGCAGATATATACAAGCTCATAGCGCGGCACAGAGTGCCGCGCTATGAGCTTGTATATCTGGGGAAAAAAATGTAAATCGTGTTTTTTTTTGCAAATCTTTGAATATGTATTTTTTTAAAGCAAACATTTGTCATATTTGTCAAATGTTCATTTGTCAAAAACATTTGACAAATGTATTTTCTGAAAAAACTATTGTTGCTATATCAGTGGTGCTCAAAGCTTTTCTGGTCAAGGACCCCCAAAATGATATGTTTTTGGCCGCCGATCCCCATCAAAATATGTTGGGGCCCTGTCTCTGTTGGGGCCAGGGCCGTGTTTAAGCACAGGCAATGTAGACAAATGCCTATGTCCTGTCGGGGGGGGGGCAAAAATTCTCCCATGAAAAAAAAATAAATAAATAACATAAGCCAAACCTAACCCTAACCCTAAAACTGAAATAAAGTAACAAAAAAACACCCAAAAACGCCCACCATAACCGCAAATTTTCACGCACGCGCACAGGTCGCGCAGCATGCACGCGCGCTGTGCATGGGCCGAAAACTGTCCGTTGCCTAGGGCGCATTCTGACATTAACACGGCCCTGGTTGGGGCTCTGTCTCGATGCTACACAGGTTATCTAAGGGGAAAACCCCCTGGCCCCTGCACCTTCATCATAGCCATGGAACAACTCTTCAAGAGCTGGTGGATGCTCCGCTTAGCGAGCAAAAACAGACCCCCCCACCCCCCCCCCCCTCCTGCCCCTCCCACTCTCTATACCGAGCAGCGTCTGCAAGAACAGCGCCGAGGTGTCACGTTCCTGCCAATTAGGTGGGATGCTGAGTGGCAACCGTGGGTCCCTCGGGACTAGCGTCATCATCCTCACTCCCCTGCACTCGTACGCGCACGGCCGCACGCACACACGCACACACGCATGTACGCGCACGCACGCACACACACACACATTAATCCATTAAGACCGGGAGCGCATCTGTGTGTCATTTTAAGATTTCTTTGGGCTATTCAAAAATAGCAGATCTACAAGCTCATAGCGCGGCACCGAGTGCCGCGCTATGAGCTTGTAGATCTGCTATTTATTTGAAAAATGGTGGGAAATGTGTGCAAATCATGTTTTAAAGGGAACATTTTTAACTCCGATCTGTCCTTCTGGGGGGGGGGGGGGTCCCTGGAACGTATTTTGAGATGGGGGTCCGCGGCCAAATACATCATTTTGGGTGGTCCTTGACATTGAAAAGTTGGGATTACCGCTGATATACAGTAGCAGGATTTAGAAAACATGTAATTTAGTTACAAATGTTCGCTTTAAAAAATATATATATTCAAAAATTTGCTAAAATTTCCAAGATTTAAAGAAAAAAGCAGATCTGCAAGCTCATAGCACGGCACTCGGTGCCGTGCTATGAGCTTGTATATCTGCTTTTTTTGAATAGCCCCCAAAAAATTAAAAATTACACACAGATGCGTTCCCGGTCTTGATGGATTAACATATTCTCGACACCTCACCGCTAACGAGGTGTTGTCGTTTTCCTCTCTCTACCAAGTAGCGTTGCCATGCCGACAACACGCCACAGGTTTGCTTTCGTATGCATTTCTGCTGGGCGAGGCAGTTCTCGTCCCTCAGACGCATTCATTTCACACCTGCCTACACATGCTAGCATAACAGGGTGTCGAGAGTATACGGATATATGCGTGTACGCACCTGTGTGCTGTACGTATTACAGTATATGCCTGGCCCAACAGGTGTGTTTTGTCTCTAAATATATTTGTATTCTGTGACCGCTGTGTTAGGTTCTTGTTGTGCTAGTACCAGTGGTGCAAAAAGTACTCGCATTCTTTTTTACTTAAGTGAAAGTATCAATACTGTCTGCAATGTAGAAATACTCTGTTACAAATAAAAGTCCGGAATTCAAAAATGACTTGATTAAAAGTACAAAAGTATTGGTATCAAAATGTCCTTAAAATACCAAAAGTAGAAAGTACTCATTATGCAGGATCACAAGTTTTCAAATGTATATAATGTATAAAAAATCTTTTGAAAATAGCAGATCTACAAGCTCGCATTGTGAGCTTGTAGATCTGCTATTTTCAAAAGATTTGTATATAGGCAGAAATGTTTATAGGGCTGAAGTGGTTAATGTATGTTTTGTAATAATAATCAAAATCTACAACGTTCAAACTACTAAAGTGTTCAAATAATTGTAGTGGAGTAAAAGTGCAATATTTGCCTCTGAAATGTAGTGGAGTAGAAGTAAAAGTATTGGACATTGGAGATGCTCAAGTAAAGTCCAAATACCTAAAAAATTGTACTTAAGTACAGTACTTGAGTAAATATACATAGTTACTTTACTTAGTTACACTTTACTGTGTAAGTAAGGTCCCATCTAATTAATTTGCTTGAGTAACACGCAAACACCTGCATGACGCGCGATGTGAAGAGAGGTCGTATAAACTATGAAGAAAAAATCCTGAATAAGAAACAGGATAGATGAGAGGCAAGACAGGGGCCGTTTTTACATCAGGGAACATGAGAGTGAAAAAAAGATAAAAGGAGAGGAGATCTGATTTAGATGACAGGCGCGGGGGGACCTGCCAGTTTCGGCGAAAACTGAATTATGTCAAATGAAAATCCCAGTCTAATGCACTTGACCGTCTGCATTCACAGGACTAGTTCTGAACTTCTGACTTCATATGCGAGTCTGTTTATGTGCGTTTGCAACAACGTACCATCATGATGAAATCTAATGTTGTAGCAATAAGGTCTGCTACAACAGTGTTTTCTTTTAACCCATTGAGACCTGAAGCCGATTCTAAATGTCTCCTAAATCTCAACGGTTTTCTGAAAAACGTATGTTTCTATATCAGTGGTGCTCAATCTTTTTCATGTCAAGGACCCCCAAAATGATATGTATTTGGCCGCGGACCCCCATCAAAATATTTTGTTCCAGGGACCCCCAGAAGCAAAAGATTTGAGTTAAAAATGTTCGCTTTAAAAATATAAATATTCAACGATTTGCACACATTTTCACGAATTTTCAAAAATAGCAGATCTACAAGCTCGTAGCGCGGCACTCGGTGCTGCGCTATGAGCTTGTATATCTGCTATTTTTGAATAGCCCAAAGTGTAAAATAATGCTTTTTAGCTCAAATCTAAAAATGACACAGATCCAGGTCTTAATGGGTTAAAAGCAGACTCAAAACATCTCTTTTATAAGCTTGTATATAGGTTTAAATAAAGTACGTGGTTATCGTATTCCTTTTTATTGTACTGTTTCTTTACTGTATTTCATTCTTATGTTTTCATTTATCTCGTACTGTATCCAATAACCAATGTTATATACTCCCATTTTATATGATTTGTCATGGTTGTTCTTTGCCTACTATGGTTTTTATTTTGAAGCGCATTGAGTCTACACCTGTCATCTGAAATATCTACTACTGTATACACATTTGACTTGACTTGACTTATTGGGGCGGCAGTGGCTCAGGGGTAGAGTCGGCGGTAGAGGTTCCCAGTTCAATCCCGGGCTCCCAAAGAGTTAGTGTTGAAGTGTCCTTGAGCAAGACGCTGAAACCAATAATTGCTCCTGATGAGCAGGTCGATGCCTTGCATGGTTTCCTCTGACATCGGTGTATGAATGTTAGCCTGGTAAACCCTCCCTCCGGAAACCTCATTTCCATTTGATTTCAGGAGTGAGTCTGGCATGAACGCCCATTCTGCAATATTGGCTGTGGGCTGGAGTTGGTAATACCGTTGACTGAGTGACAACCCCTTCAGCCAATGATCGTTTTTCCCCTTCAGCCAATCAGCAGTTCATTTTTACCACCTCCAGACTATGTGACGCAACGGGACTTCTGAGACGGCCATGCCCAAAATAGGTTGCCTTATTGGGATACATGCGTGTCACTCCCCGCCCCTGCCGGTTCTCTAAATGTATATTTCTAAATAGGCTCTGTCATGATTAATTGACCACATATTTGAAGTTAAACAACTAAATTCTATCCAAACGATATCTTAATAGTAAATTCCGTGCCTCAAAAAAGAAGTTTGAGACCGTTTTAAAAACAAAAGTAAGAAGTGATGGCACTCGCAGAACAACAATGGCTGCCGTTCGTCTTTTTTCGGCGTCACTCAGGCTGCGCTCGGCTTCATTCGGGCTCACTCGAACTCGCCACCTGATTGGCCAACTGTCGCTGTCAATCACAGAACGATGAGCGACGACGCTGATAGGCTTGTCAGTTTGGCGTACAGAGCCGATATTGCAGAATGGGCGTTCATGCCAGACTCACTCCTGACATCAAATGGAAATGAGATTTCCGGAGGGAGGGTTTACCAGGCTAGTATGAATGTGTGTGTGTGAATGTAATGCACAATTTATGTAAAGCGCTTTGGATAAAAGCGCTCCAGTATAAAAATGCACCATTTACTTGTCGTTTCATACAGCAGTGATGTTGCTAGGTTTTCAATGTAATGGGTCCTGGGATGCAAGGGTGGTCTTTTAGATGGGTCCCAGGGACATTTTATGGGTCCCCAATTACACGTCCCCCCCCCTATCGTTTTCTTTGATCTCCAATCTCCATATCTTCTATGCGTGTGTGACTGTGTACATTATATCCTGATGCAGTGGATCTCAACCTTTTCAGGCAGCGACCCCCCAAAATAATCATATTTTAACTGGGGACCCCCCACCCTGAGGAATTAGGAGTTGAGGCACTTAATTTAGTTTGATTCAGTTCCACAGATACATATTGTGAAAATAGCAGATCTAGATCAGTGCGACCCGTTCCTGCTTTTCAAGACCGATACCGATATATATACATATATTAAAAAATCATAAATATATTTTTTCAAATGTAGGCCTATATGATTCTGTAGTATTAGCACACCTTATGGTAAGAAATACTAGTAGTGGGCAACAGGTGGATTTAACATACCTTTGACCAATAGAATACATTTAATCATAGAACCTTTTAATCATTATTATTATTTTATTTTGTATTATTTATGAATGTAGAATTTATTTTTACTATTTATTGTGTAGACTGAAAACACTGGCTTACAGTGGAAGTATTGGCAAATAAAGAAATAGGAATTCAAGAAATAATGAAGACAAATACTGACAATGCCTATGAACATTGGCTTGCAGTTATTGCACATAGTCAACATGCAATAATACTATTAGGCTTGTCATTGAGAAAGGAAAATAAAGTTGTCTTTTTGAGGAGAAGTGGAACCTTATAAGTCACTTTAAGTTTAGCATGAGGGAGAGGGTCTACCCTCTTCAGGGAATTAATTGTTATGATATCTCTAAGCTACAGAAAACATCCAGTTGCCTATTAAACATACACAAGACACAGACGATAGACAACCGGTTACTTACAGCTGCCATTAATTAGTGCTTTTGTTTGCCTTTGTGGTCAAATCAGGGTCAAATGCATAGGATCAACGAGCCATCGTTAACCTGCTAATGTTACACAGCTGATTGGCAACATGCATTAATCCACCACATACATCACTCTGATCTCCAAGCAAGTGGGAGAACACTCTAAAATCGGGGATTTTACTTTGGCTGGTCAATTTAAGATGACAACAGCAACAGAGATTAGTAGTAGACCTGTATGTATGATGATCAGTTATTATTCCAGACAGTGGTCTATCCAAGACGTTTTAACACGTTTAAGAGCAGGTCCTCATGCCGTCTCTCTCTCTCTCTCTGTGTGTGAGTAGCGTAGACTAACAGCGAGGGGCTGTGCTGCTGCTTCTGCCACACAACGCCGTTTAACCGAGTTATACTTCTCCAGTACAACGGTGTCTAACCGGAGAGTTATACTTCTCCACCAACGGTGCCTAACCGAGAGAGTCCATGTAGATCACAGCTGACAAATATTATATATTATCGGAGCTAATCGGAGCTGCGTCCCATGGACGCACTAGAGTTGTCATGAATGCGTCCTTTCGCAATATGGTGCGTCAGCGACGCAGGACGCAGGCCTACGAGCATCTCTGATACAGCAGTATAATCACAGTACACTACACCATTTGCTGGTCCTCAGCAAAACTCCTTTTTCATGCAAGTTACTTGTCACTTGTCCCCAGTTCAAATATGATTATTTTGTGGGGGTCAGGGGGGCCTGAAAAGGTTGAGAACCACTGGTCTAGTATCACTGACACTGTCTATTCCAGTCCGAGCTCTGTGCGTCAACCCATTAAGGCCTGAGGTTCCGATTCTACAAAATGTCTTCTAAATCCTAACAGTTTTTTGAAAAAAGCTCATGTTTCTATGTCAGTGGTTCTCAAACTTTTTCATGTCAAGGACCCCCATAATGTATATGTATTTGGCCGTGGACCCCCATCTCAAAATATTTTTGTTCCAGGGACCCCCAGAAGCAAAGAATAGAGTTAAAAGATGTTAGCTTTAAACAATATATATTCAAAGATTTGCACACATTTTCACGATTTTTCAAAAATAGCAGATCTACAAGCTCGTAGCGCGGCACTCGGTGCCGCGCTATGAGCTTGTAGATCTGCTATTTTTGAATAGCCAACGTGTAAAATAATGCTTTTTTAGCTCAAATCAAAAAGTGACACAGATGCGTTCCAGGTCTTAATATTAACAGGGATGTCTTTCCCTGAACTTCCTGTGAACTCAGGCCTGATTTGTACTTAGTTGCGTGTGGGTGGCGCGCATCGAAAATAAGCTCACGCCGTGTCGCGATGTGACGTGCTGTGAGCTTGTAGACATGCTATTTTCGGTGCGCAACACAATGTGCATCCAAATACCAGTGGTAGAAAAGGTTTTCACATTGTTTACTTAAGTAAAAGTATCAATACTGCAATGTAGAAATACTCTGTTACGTGTACAATAAATGGTATCAAAATATATACAAATAGTACAAAAGTAAAAGTACTCAGTATTCAGAATGTCCCATTTCAAGTTTTCAAATGTATAGACATCTTTTGAAAATAGCCGATCTACAAGCTCACAATGCGACACATTGTGAGCTTGTAGATCGGCTATTTTCAAATCGCCGAAATGTATATACTAGGGCTGAGGTGGTTAATGTATGTTTTGTAATAATAATCAAAATCTACAAAGTAACTGAGTAACTAAAGTTTTGAAATAATTGTAGCGGAGTACAAGTACAATATTTGCCTTTGAGATGTAGTGGAGTAGAAATACTCCAGTAAAGTAAAAACCTCTCAAAATTGTACTTAAGTACAGTACTTGAGTAAATGAACTTATTTACTTTACACCACTGCCAATGACAAATCGGGCATCACTTGTTACAACTTCTGACAACTGCACAATGCAGTAGAAACTGCCATATAATGGTGACGTACGTTAAAAAAAAGATATAGTTTTGCACTGTCCCGTCACACTAAACACCTATTCTGTAAATAATCATACACGTGATCGTGTACAGTCCGTCTCAAAACACAGAAACCCTATTTGGCTTGTTCTAAATATATGGGGGGAATACTGCATCATTCTGAACTGCAACATATATTGAGCAAATACACTTAAAGTATTTCAAACGTATATTGTGGCTAATTGTTCTATGTGTGAAACATACATAAAATATACTGCATGATCTTTAACCCATTTAATCCGGGAACGCATCTGTGTCACTTTAGGTTTCTTTGGCTATTAAAGAAATAGCAGATATACAAGCTCATGGCGCGGCACCGAGTGCCGCGCCATGAGCTTGTAGATCGCCATGAGCTTGTAAATCGTGAAAACATGTGCAAATCTTTGAATGTATATATATATATATATATATATATATATATATATATATTTTTTTTTTTTTTTTACGAACATTTTTAACTCAAATGTTTGCATCTGGGGGGGGGGGGGGGGGGGGCTCCCTGGAACAAAATATTTTGAGATGGGGGTCCGTGGCCAAATACATATCATTTTGGGGGTCTTTGACATGAAAAAGTTTGAGAACCACTAATTATAGCAATGTAATGTTAGGATTAAGAAGACACTTGTAGAATCCCCAGAAGTAAAGATTTGAGTTAAAAATGTTCGCTTTAAAAAATATATTCAAAGATTTGCAAAAAAAGAATCACGATTTAAACAAAAATAGCAGATCTACAAGCTTATAGCGCGGCACTCGGCGCCGCGCTATGAGCTTGTACATCTGCTATTTTTGAATAGCCAAAGACATCTTAAAATGACACAGATGTGTTCCCCGGTCTTATAGGGTTAATTTGGGGAGATATCAGATCTAGTTGAGATGTTGCTCATTATATACACAGTGCAGAGCAAAATCTAGTGCTAACGCAAGCCTGAACTCTGACTTACATTAACACTCAGGATTTTGCAGTGCAGTATGCTACTGAAAGTGTCGGTGTGTCTCTGCACCAGTGGTGGAGAAAGTACTCACGTTGTTTACTTGAGTAAAAGTATCAGTACTGCAATGCAGAAATACTCTGTAACAAGAAGGTGCTTCTTGAGGACGCACTACATAGTAACTGCACCCGTTTCATGTAACACTATATTTATTTTTTTGCATATGTGACGATTTTAATATGATTCAAATGTTTGTTATTGCTTTTCGTTGTGTATACGTGTTTTATATGCTGTCATCAAGGCGTCCTTGAAAAAGAGAGCTTGCTCTCAATGGGCTTCCCTGAATAGATAAAAGGAAAAAGAAAATATAGAAAGGTCCGGAATTCAAAATTTACTTGAGTTTAAATTGAGCACTAAAAGTACAAAAGTATTGGTGGGTTTCCTAAGGTATTTGAAAATAGCAGATCTACAAGCTCACAATGTGAGCTTGCAGATCTGCTATTCTCAAATAGCCTAGGTATTAAATAGGGCTGACGTGGTTAATGCATGTTTTATAATGTAATCATTTATATCTACAAAGTGACAAGTAACTAAAGTTTTCAAATAATTGTAGTGGAGTAAAAGTACAATATTTGCCTGCGAGATGTAGAAGTAAAAGTGCAGACAATTGGAAATACTTCAGTAAAGTGAAAGTGCCTAAAAATCTACTTAAGTACAATAATTGAGTAAATGTACTTAGTTACTTTACACCACTGCTCTGCACCATCTGACTAATTGTTGTATTTTTTTATAATAAAGTGACTTTTTGATTCTAAATGTCACTTCACTCATTGTTTCCCAACGCTGAATTCACATACTGCACATACATACATGGCCTGCAACCCATCGCAGACTGACAGAAGACCCCGTGGAAACCCCCTAAAACAATCTACGCAATACAAGTGAGCATTGCCTCTTCTTCAACCACCTTCGTCGCTTGCTGCACCACTGTCACCAAGCTGAGTTCCTGCGCAGCCACTTGGCAACTAAAGTCATTATGACACGAGCCGCACTTCTGCTGTTGCGACTACAGTGCATTTCTCCCCCCAACCAATGCTGACTATGTAAAATAGACACACACACTGTACAATTATAACTGTGTGTGTGTGTGTGTGTGTGTGTGTGTGTGTGTGTGTGTGTGTGTGTGTGTGTGTGTGTGTGTGTGCGTGTGCGTGTGCACGTGCGCGTGCGCGTGCGTGTGTGTGTGTGTGTGTGTGTGCGTGTGTGTGTCACCTTATCCCCGGACAACCTTAACTAACAACCTGTAGGGGTTAGATAGAGCAGTGGTTCTCAAACTTTTCCGTGCCAAGGACCCCCAAATAGACACTTATTAGACCGCGGACCCCCATTTGAAAAGATATGCCAGGGACCCCCCATAAGAGAAGATTTTTACGGCTCTCTAGCAGTGATTTCAACCATTTTAATTTCAAGGACCCCCAGTTTGACATGCATTAGGCTACGGACCCCCATTTAATGGCATTTGTATCTCTGGGACCCCAATTCATATTGTAAAATCAATGTTAATGTAACTCTGAGAGCGTACAAATGGAACCAAATGGACCCGTTAGGGTCCATTTGGTTCCATTTGCACGCTCTCAGAGTTACAGACCCATAAGGGTCCTTTTGGTTCCTATCCATCATTTAGCTGGGGACCCCCTGGAACCCCCTCAAGTACCCCTGGGGGTCCCCGGACCCCACTTTGAGAACCAATGAGATATAGAGAATGCCGCTGCATGCGCTGGCTTGCTTACCCAGGCGGTGGAAAGCCTCGGTGGCTGCGTGGCGTAGGTTCTGCATGGTCTGACACCCCCCCGCCGCCGCCGAAACGACTCCCCCGTACCGGGGTCCCGTGAGCTGTCAGAGAGGGTCCGGTGTGGTCTGACACCCCCACCGAAACGACTCCCCCGTCCGTCCGTCCGTCCGTCCGTCCCGTGAGCTGTTAAGAGAGGGTCCGGTCCGCGTCGGTTTGTTGTTGATGTCTTAATGGGACTCAGTTAGAACGACAGCATCAGCATCAGCATCACTCCCGCCAGTTTCTCTCTCCTCCTCCTCCTCCTCCTCCTCGTCTCCTCATCATCAACAAGCTGAAGGGCACATGAGAAGAAGAAGAAGAAGCAGGGGATGCTTATTAGAGAGAGTCTCTCCTCCTTCCAATGTCTTTCTCTCCTCTTCTTGTCCTTTCGCCTGAAGCGAGTTCTTTTTTCTGCTCTATTAGGCTCACTGTTGCTCTCTTCCCTCTCTCTCTCGCCCTCCCTCGCTCTCTGTTTTTCTTTCACTCCTCTCTCCTCTCATGATGATATTACTCCCACCCTCCCTTATCTCTGTAATCCCCCCCCCCCCCCTCTCTCGTCCCTCCTCCTGCCCACTGTTGTGCCTGTGTGACTCGGCCAATCGGCGGTGACGGAAAACAGTCACCGGGCCATCGGCGGCCAATAGGGGGAGATTGTGCCGACATGAGGCTGATGACGCTGGTATGTTTTGAAAGGTAGGAGCGTGTGTGTGTGTGTGTGTGTGTGTGTGTGTGTGTGTGTGTGTGTGTGTGTGTGTGTGTGTGTGTGTGTGTGTGTGTGTGTGTGGTGATAAAAGTTAATGTTTTTGCTCATGTCATTTTGTGTGTGGAAGCATAGCTAGATATATATATATTCAAAAGGTAGGGTAAGTGATTATCTTTGGTTAAAATAAGTGTTAAATAGCTCTATATATCTTATAGTACTCGTTGCTATAGAGTGTTTGTTCGGTAACAGGAGTCTCCATGTCTCTCCAGCTCTTTATTAAACAGAAAATGCATTTTCAGGGCGGGATACCAATTTTATCCAATCAGGATAGAGAACTCAGTCAGGACATAGATTAAACAGGTAAAATTGGAAGTGATGACACTAAGAAATGAGCAGACAAAATTGGAACTGGAACACTAAAAATTAAGCTGATAAATGGGTACTCTCTCCTGATTGGCTGAGATTTTGTCATCTACCTGAAAATGTATTTTCTGTTTATTAAAGAGCTGGAGAGACATGGAGACTCCTGTTACTGAACAAACACTCTATAGCAATGAGTACTATCAGAATGCTAGTGCTTTAACCTTTTTAACAAAAAAACGTTTTGTTTTAACCAAGAAACATCACTTACCCTACCTTTAACTAAAAAGTATAATACTACAATGTAAAAATACTCTGTTAACCCATTAAAACCTGAGGCCAATTGTAAAAATGTTGTCTAAATTCGAACATTTTGAAAAAAATATATTTAAGAAAAATGTCACGATTTAAAAAAAAAATAGCAGATCTGCAAGCTCATAGCGCGGCACTCGGTGCCGCGCTATGAGCTTGTAGGTCTGCTATTTTTGAATATCCAAATAAATCTAAAGTGACAGAGATGCATTCCCTTACTTAAAGGGTTAAGTAAGGTATTCAAAATTTACTTGAGTAAAAGTACAAACATGTTGGTATCAAAATGTACTTAAAGTACCAAAAGTAAAAGTACTCATTATGCAAAAGGTTCCATTTCACAGGTTTTCAAATGTGTAAAATGTATACAAATATACAAAAGTTCACAACAGTTTGTGACTCGTTGTGAGCTTGTAGATTGTGTATTTTCAAATAGCCAATGTATAAAAGTATAACTAAAGTTATGAAATAATTGTACTGGAGTAAAAGTACAAATAAATACTCCAGCAAAGTAAAAGCACCTTGTACCTGTGTGTGTGTGTGTGTGTGTGTGTGTGTGTGTGTGTGTGTGTGTGTGTGTGTGTGTGTGTGTGTGTGTGTGTGTGTGTGTGTGTGTGTGTGTGTGTGTGTGTGTGTGTGTGTGTGTGTGTGTGCCTCCTGGGGGCACTAGTGAGACAGAGTTTTTTGTTTACCTTGTCAATTGCACTGCATCCTGAGTTTTGAAGCTGGTATCAGCATTCTGACAACTCCATCTCCTGCCAGAAAAAAAATGCAGTGTAAACATAATCCACATTTTGAAGAGGAAATTTATTAGGTTCAAGTCACAGTACATCAAGTATCAGAATTACTTTTTTTTTTGTTGTTGTTACATTTAATGTTTTTTTTTCTAGATTAGAATTCTTACATGTGCTTATTTTAATTGGAATCTTTTTTTTCCAATGATGTAAATATTTGTATAGAAAGGCCTAACCAGTGACAGGTGTTGCAAATCAGTCTTGACCAGAACCCCTATCCTATCCACCTGTTTCCTAGGCTTGTGTTTTCCACTTCCTGTCGGATTTCATTGGATATCATTATTCATCTGACCGGTTTCATTGGATTTCATTGGATATCATTATTCATCTGACCGGTTTCATTGGATTTCATTGGATCAAAAGACAGGAAGTGGAACACAGTGAAAAGCCTAGGAAACAGGTGGATACAATGCAACAGTCTCGTGTTTTTATAACTTGATGATACATCGTTTTTTTTTGTATTGTCCCTGTCAAATAAACATAAATAAAACTCATTCAAAGCAACTCTAATCTCTCAAGAACAGATTCCGACCTGCGGTGGAATCTGTCGGAGCGGTTCGTCCTAACCAGTGCGCATTGGCTACAAGTGGGCGTGCCTTCAGATCAGGAAGTGGGCCGCGCTTTACCCAATCAAATGTAGTGGGCGGGATTCACGTGTCCATCCACCATGATCCACCCTCCCCCCCTCGAAACTAGCCGAAACTAATTTAACAATAGCGTCCTCGGAGCGGACAAAACCACGGAAAGATATTCACATTTTAAATTACTCTTTCATCATAGAAACAAGTGGGCTTATAACCAAAACCATCCATGTTCTCTGGGAGAAGTGGTGTTAGTGTTCCGTGTAGAAATATTGTTAGTGGGAATGAAAACATGGTCGCACCAACCGGAAGTGATGCGCTATAGGCAGACATGAAACCGGTGTTTCCCTGCGCTCTAGTCTAACATTATACTCCTGCCAGACTCCACAGAATATCAGAAAAGCAGAGGTCGCTGTTTTTCATTTTCTGTGGGGTCTGGCTACGCGAGACTAAAGCAACTCTGCATAGTATTTAAGCACAGCTATGTTCTTGAACAGCAGTGGTGTAAAGTAACTACATTTACTCAAGCACTGTCCTTAAGAACAATAGGCTCTACGCACAGCAGCCATATTGGAAAGAAATTGGGCCTCTTCTTACTTCCTTCACAGGTGTTACCAATGATGCTAATGAAGGCTCTGTTCCATTCTGGTCAGGGTGCTGATATTGTGCATGTTGGCTCACTAGAAACACTCCATTTTGGTTCCCAAATGGCCCCTTATGGTGGGTGTATAACTCTGAGAGTTATACACCCACCATATGGAATGGAACCAAATGGACCCGTAAGGGTCCATTTGGTTCCATTTGTACACTCTCAGAGTTATGGGGGTCCTTGAAAATAAGACAACCACTGTGCCACACTAAATGGAACAGAGCCTTAATTAGTATTTTGTAACACCTGTAAAGGAAGTAAGGCAGGGGCCCAATTCATTTCCAATATGGCTGCTGTGCATAGAGCCTATTTGGAGGTACTTTTACTTTACTGGAGTATTACCAAGAATTTTCTGTACTTTTACTTCTACCCCACTACATCTCGGAGGCAAACATTATACTTTTACTCCACTACAATTATTTGAAAACTTTAGTTACTAGTTCCTTTGTAGATTTTGATTATTATTACAAAACATACATTAACCACTTCAGCCATATACGTTTTGGCCATTTGAAAATAGCAAAATGCGTCACACTTGTAGATCTGCTGCAGAGCATTTCTACATTTTAATAGCAGTATTGATACTACTTACTCGTACTTTTCCCACCAAACAGGCTGTGTGATGTCTTTATTTCGTTATCTCGTTTGTTTGAGACGTATCAACGACACAGTCACCTGTAAGTTAACATAATGTTCGTCACAGTGTGTTAGGGACATGTTATGACCTGTTTAATGTATGCAAATGCATTAACGCGCCATAATGACATGATATCGTTCGACTTTCCCCGTTTGAGTCCTCTCGGGTTCCGTCGTTACACGCATAGGGTACGTTTTTGCCACGACAGGTTTATATTGGGGCTAAGACTCGATTAAAAAAATATATATTCTAATTAATTAGAAGCTTTGTAATTAATTACATAAATTAATGTGTTGAAGTCACAGCCATAATTTATATATTAGAGCAGATACGTGCCTGTTCAGTGTTGCTTGCTTGCTGGGCACATTTCTATGTATATTGAAATGAAAAAAAAAGAGAAAAAAAAGTTCTACATAAAACAATTAAAATATACATATATACAAAAAGTCTCAAACCCCCACTTTTGGCAAGAAAATAAAAATATGTCAGGCAGACAGAAAAGTCAAGTGCGCCACCTACATGACCACAATGGAAACAAGGCCCATGCCTAGGCTAGACCCCTTAACACAGTGGTTCTCAAACTTTTTCGTGCCAAGGACCCTCAAAATTGACACTTATTAGCCCGCGGACCACCATTTGAAACGATAAGCCAGGGACCCCCATAAGAGAAGATTTTGTACGGCTCTAGCAGTGATTCTCAACCATTTTAATTTCAAGGACCCCCAGTTTGACATGCATTAGGGCTACGGACCCCCATTTAATGTCATTTATATCTCTGGGACCCCAATTCATATTGTAAAATCAATGTTAATTTAACTCTGAGAGTGTACAAATGGGTCCATTTGGTTCCATTTGTACACTCTCTGAGTTACAGACCCATAAGGGTCCATTTGGTTCCATTTGTACACTCTCTGAGTTACAGACCCATAAGGGTCCATTTGGTTCCTAATCTATCATTTAGCTGGGGACCCCCTGGAACTCCCTCAAGGACTTGTGACTTGTGAAATGGAACCTTCTGCACAATGAGTACTTTTACTTTTGGTACTTTAAGTACATTTTGATACCAATACTTTTACTTAAGTACATTATGAATACCTTACTTTTACTTGTAACAGTAGTATGTTTACATTGCAGTATTGATACTTTTACTTAAAGGTAGGGTAAGTGATTTTCTTTGGCATATTCTGATAGTACTCATTGCTAAAAGGAGTCTCCTTGTCTCTCCAGCTCTTTATAAAAACAGAAAATGCATTTTCGTTTCCGTTTCATTTCCAATTTTATCCAATCAGGATAGAGAACTCAATCAGGATACAGATTAAACAAGTGAAATTGAATGTGATGACACTAAGAAATAAGCAGACAAAATGGGAACTGGAACACTATACAAAATAAGCTGATAAATGGGTACTCTCTTCTGATTGGCTGAAATATTGTCACCTACCAAAAAATGTATTTTCTGTTTATTAAAGAGCTGGAGAGACGGGGAGACCCCTACAAACACTCTATAACAATGATTACTATCAGAATATTGTGCTTTAACCTTTTAACAAAATAACTTTTTGTTTTAACCAAAAAATATCACTTACCCTACCTTTAAGTTAAAAAAAAAATGAGTAGTTTTTTTCCCCATCCCTGCATGCAGGAGCATGTCTTATGCAAGTAGGGGACAAAAAAAGTACCCTATGCTCTGTCACAACAACACAGCAGCAGCAGCTCCCCAGCAGATGACTAAACATCTAACCAAGTGAATACACACAGACACACACACACACACACACCTACTGTACAGTACACTACACCCCACACACACGCACACGCACAGACAGCTTGTTGACGGGGATCTTTGGCCAGATAGGAGGTGAGTGTAGAGAACAAGATGTCTGTTGTGTGTCTTTCTTTATCTCGTCTGATCGAACACCTGTAGCCTGACTAAAAGGATTATTAGCCATAGCTAACGTGTTAGCACAAAGCAGAGCTTGTAGTACACACAGTGTGACTGGTAATGTTAAGGGAGTGTGGATGGATGGATAGACAGGCAGACAGACAGACAGACAGACAGACAGACAGAGCCTTGGATCAAGAATCTATAGCTAGATATGGAATTGTCAAAATCTCTGATAGTCGATCCAAGGCTATAGGACAGACACAGCAACAACATGCTGGTCACCATCCTGTGATTGGTATCTGTGTGGAGGCTGTATGTAATTACATGTATTCAGGTATCTGTTGTTTACTTTACAGAGATATATACATATGCAGGGGCATAGCAGTGCAAATATGCCCCCTTTTGAGATCAGAAAACCTACAAATCAGAGTTAGTGAGGGAGGAGGTGTATTCTCTAGTGAAATTGTTGCTATTTTCTTGTGGTTAATCTTGCCATTGCACTACAGTTTAAGGGGTCATATCAAATTCTAGTTATTATAAACATGTACAAAAAACAGACCTTTTTTTCCACAAATGATGATTTGTTATAAGCATTTGTCCTTACAAAACATGTTATGAATGTCCCAGACAGTCAGTCAGTCTTGTTTGTACCTTGGCTGGCTTGTTTATATGACCGATAGATAGACGTGACATTATTGACATCCATTTGTTTTGTATTTTGATTGCTGAGCAGTTATACAACCCCACCGGGGGCACTAGCTAAGTAAACAGAAGTGAGTGTGTCTTGTCAACATAAGCTTTAAAACCTGTTTGCCATGTAGACAGACTGACAAACCAGATGTTGGCATGTCAAAGCAGAAATAGCTGCTCTACAAGCTCAAGCTACAGCAGATCTAAGCTTGTAAATCTGCTGTTTCTGCTTTTTCTTTTTCTTTTTGAAAATGTGTGAACATTTTTCAAAATGGAACCGATTATGAGGATTATGCAAAAATAATTGTGATTATCTCAAATAATAATTGTGACAGGCCTAGCAAAGCCAAGAGATAATGTCTTCTTCTTTTCCATCGTTATATAGCCTTGACATTCAGGAATATATTCAGGAGGAGGCAGGCGAGGGTCATCATCTTCATCATCATCAAAGATGTTATTGAGATGGTGACGAATAGACCCCAGTGATGGAGAGCCAGAGAAAGAGGTATGTGACACCCCCCCCCCCCCCCCACACACACACACACACACACACACACACTTGGTGATAATTGGGATTTTCCAATTTAATTGTGATCCTGTCATTGAACATTGGAACATTATGAATACAAAATAAATGTATTCTTGGCTTTTAGGCTTCGTAAACAAAAGGTTCACGGGGCAGATTATGACAAATAACTTACGTAATTGAATAACTTTATACTGAAAAACATTATGCTATAAAACATAAATAGTGGAAATAGCCAATCTACAAGTAGATCTACTATTTCCACAATTTTTGAAAATGTTTGCAAATATATGAAACATTTTCTACATGGAAATGATTATGTAAAAAGGAATTGCGATTATCTCAAATAATTGTGATTAGACGGATTATGTAATCATTTTGACAGGCTTACAAAGAGGATGATTATTTATTGTTTCTTCTACTGTGTTAAATGGATGTGATCACCATGTGACATGGCCCTCGGATAGGCCGTTGCTCACTTCTGCATGTTCGCCCACAAAACAACACTCGGTCTCTCGCACTGCTTGATAGAGAATAGAGAATAGGCTCTATGCACAGCAGCCATATTGGAAAGAAATTGGGCCTCTTCTTACTTCCTTCACAGGTGTTACCAATGATACTAATGAAGGCTCTGTTCCACTCTGGTCAGGGTGCTGATATCATGCATGTTGGCTCACTAGAAACACTCCATTTTGGTTCCCAAATGGCCCCTTATGGTGGGTGTGTAACTCTGAGAGTGTACAAGTGGAACCAAATGGACCCGTGAGGGTCCATTTGGTTCCATTTGTACACTCTCAGAGTTATGGGGGTCCTTGAAAATAAGAGACCACTGTGCCACACTAAATGGGACAGAGCCTTAATTAGTTTTATTGGTAACACCTGTGAAGGAAGTAAGGAAGGGGTCCAATTCATTCCCAATATGGCTGCTGTGCATAGAGCCTATTACAACTCTCTCTGTCCCACAGTGTTATTTTTAAGCTATGATGATGCGTACCAAATGTGTGTCGTGTTCAACAACGAAGAGTTAGTTTCATGTCACATACCACTTCCACTTTAAAGGGAAAAATGTTTTTTAGTCGATTAGTCACCCCATGGAGACTTGAATTCATGTTTTTTTTTCGTATTCCTAAGCCAATAATTTAATGAGCGGTTGGCACCGGTTCCGGTAGGAGATACAAAGGAGACTCTTTGTGTGTCCGACCGGAACCGCTGCCGGTCAGCAAATTATTGGCTTAGGAATGCAACAAAAACAAAACAAATATCCATGAAGTCAAGTCTCCATGGGGTGACTAATCGATAGGAAAACAAGTCATTTTGGGGGTTAACTATCCCTTTAAATTTAACCCATTAAGCCCGGGAACGCATACTGTGTCATTTTAAGATGTCTTTGGGCTATTCAAAAATAGCAGATATACAAGCTCATAGCTCGGCACCAAGTGCTGCACTACGAGCTTGTAGATCTGCTATTTTTGAAAAAAAAACGTTTTTAACTCAAATCTTTGCTTCTGGGGATTTTATAAATGTCTTCTAAATACTAACAGTTTTTTGAATAAAACTATGTTTCTATATCAGTGGGTCCCAAACCTTTCCATGTCAAGGACCCCCAAAATGATATGTATTTGGCCTCGGACCCCCATCTCAAAATATGTTGTTCCAGGGGGGACCACCCCCAGAAGCAAAGATTTGAGTTACAAATGTTCGCTTTAAAAAAAAATATATATATTCAAATATTTTCACACATTTTCTCGATCTCTCAAAAATAGCAGATATACTGTACAAGCTCATGGCTCATGGCATGAGCTTGTATATCTGCTATTTTTGAATAGCCAAAGTGTAAAAATGTTTTTTTTTAGCTCAAATCTAAAAATGACACGGATGCGTTCCAGGTCTTAATGGGTTAACTTCAGTGACATCTGTTTTTTTTTTAATGTGACGCTGAAAACACTGATTTCCCATAGTGTTATAACTTAGTGTTGCCGTACTTTCTGACCTGTGTACTCACTTACTTAATCCTCTTTGTTCCCCGTGGAACAGGGGTGATGCAACTTTGATGATGGAGAGGGCCACTATATTTCCACACTCACTCCAGAGGGCCACATTGCATATACTGTGCTGTCGGGCCATGTCACGCGAAAGTAGCAAAAATAGCCGATCTACAAGCTCAAAACGCGTCGCAGAGCGACGCGTTTTGAGCTTGTAGATCTGCTATTTTTGAAATGGAATCCTGATTTTTTTTGTTTTGTCATTTTTGAATTGGAATCCTGAAAAGTATTTTTTTTTTTTAATTTCAAATGCATTTAGTTAGACTTATGTTAACTTTATGAACTTAAATATAAATAAATTGGACGTAGAAAAGACAATAAAACCAAAAAAAAAGGCATGGGTTTCCGAGGCTAGTAAGCTACTAATATAGACTGAAGTAATTGAAGCAGTTCATGTTTGCATGTTTGGAATTGTAACAACTGAGAATAGGGGTGGGAGACTAGGGTTGTCCGATATTGGCTTTTTTACCGATAACCGATATACCGATATTGTCCAACTCTTAATTACCGATACCGATATCAACCGATACCGATATATGCGGGGATTATTGTGATTAGGGTAAGCTCAAATTTCATATCACACACACCATATACAGTAAGAAGTCCTGTAACTTATTTATAAAGCCAAAAAAAAAAGAAAAACATTTTTTTTTTTCAAAAACCGATACCGATATTTTCCCGATATCAATTTTTATGCTAATATCGGCCGATAATATCGGGAGGCCGATAATATCGGACATCCCTAGGTGGGACGATATATCGATATTGCGATATATCGCGATACTTCCTCCCGCGATAAATAATCGATATACTGCCGAAAAATATCTATCAAAAAAATATATACATTTTTTTTCCTGACTCTGTATTTTTTCCTGACACTGTATTTGTGTGATGATGATTTTGAAAGGTTTGGTGCTATTTTATGTGTTTATGAATTGAATACAAGGACTATCGTGATATATCGTCGGTGAAATGTCATGCAATATATCGTGACATCGCAATATATCCGAGTATGTCAATATATCCGAGTATGTCACACAAAAGTAGCCAAAAAATGGCTGCACCACAAGCTCAAAACGCGTCACAATGAGTCAGTCACTGAGTGCCTCCTCCTCTTCTCCCCAGCTCTGAGGAGGACGGCTCCTCCTCCGGGGAGCGAGGCCTGCTCTACTCCTGGAGGGGCTACTCCTACAGCCTCACCCCAGAGAGACTGCTCCTTTCACGGCCTGTCCTCCAGGCGGCCTTAGGCACCCGACATGGGGTCCTATTGGTGGAAGGTAAGACTCGTCATGTTTTTTTTGTGTAACCACTTGAACCGTTATGTTATACTTTGGCTATTCAAAAAATAGCAGATCTACAAGCTCGTAGCTGTAAATCTGCTATTTGTTGAAAAATCTTGAAAATTCCATCTTAAAATATGTTGTTCCATGGACCCCCCAGAAGCACAGATCGGAGTTAAAAATGTTCGCTTTAATGGGTGTGTGTGTGTGTGTGTGTGTGTGTGTGTGTGTATGTATACACACACACACACACACACACACACACACACACACACACACACACACACACACACACTGTACAAAGATTTGCAGAAATTGTCAAGTTTTTTCAAAAATAGCAGATATAGACCACCGAAGTCTGACGTCATTTACACATCCTTGGTTTGTCTACCTGGTTCGCGGTTTTCCACCCCCATTCTGAATCCCATAGACGTCTTTAATATCGCTTCAAATAAGAACTGTGTTCCAAAAATAAACAAGTGACCCCGGCGGTTTGACTCTTATGGATATGAAGCATCAACTGACGGTGAGAAAACGCTAATGTTACTTCCGCCGAATTAGTTACATTTTCGCCAGAAACAGACTGTATCAAATATAAGTGACTGACTATCATAAACGATATAGAACCTCCTCCCTGACAATATCGCCAGGACAGTTTGTTTATTTTTGGACCACAATTCTTATATGAGACGATTCTATGATGACCCAATGTTATTCTCCATAGCGACATTACTTTACGAACCTGGGGATGAACGAGTGACGTCAGGACTTCGGTGGTCTATACCAGTGGTTCTCAAACTTTTTCATGTCAAGGACCCCCTAATTGACACTTATTACCCCGCGGACCCCCATTTGAAAAGATAAGCCAGGGACCCCAATAAGAGCAGGTTTTTACAGCTCTCTAGCAGTGATTCTCAACCATTTTCATTTCAAGGACCCCCCAGTTTGACATGCGTTAGGCTACGGACCCCCATCTAGTGGCATTTATACCTCTGGGACCCCAATTCACATTGTAAAACCAATGTCAATTTAACTCTGAGAGTGTACAAATGGAACCAAATGGACCCGTTAGGGTCCATTTGGTTCCATTTGTACACTCTCTGAGTTACAGACCCATAAGGGTCCATTTGGTTCCTGTCCATCATTTAGCTGGGGACCCCCTGGAACCCCCTCAAGTACCCCTGGGGGTCCCCGGACCCCACTTTGAGAACCAACGGTCTATACAAGCTTACATTAGTACTGGGCCTACTGGCATTCTTTTGCTTTTCGGTGAAAACGTCTCGTTTACCGGTACAGGAGGCCAGGTGTACAGCTTCGGCCAGTTGCCCTGGAAACAACAGCAGCAGAGCCAAGCGCACGGCGAGCGCACCGCGACGACGACCACGCCGGTCCTGGAGAGCGCTCTCAGCGGGCAGCGGGTGGTCGCCGTGGCGGCCGGCGACCTCCACAGCGGCGCGGTGACGGAGGACGGCGGCGTCCACATGTGGGGGGACAACTCCTCGGGGCAGTGCGGCCTGACGACGGGGCTCGGCACCGTGCCCAACCCCACGCCCGTCGCCCTGCTGGACTCGGACGCCTGCGGCGGCGGCGCCGCCCCGCCGAACACCAACACCACCGCCGTCCCGGTCCTGGAGCTGGCCTGCGGAGGGCGCCACACCCTGGCCCTCTCGGCCCAGCACGAGGCGTGGGCCTGGGGCAGCGGGTGCCAGCTGGGCCTGGCGGCGGTCACCGCCGCCACCGCCTCCTCCGTCCCTGCTGTCGGGAAGCCGCAGAAGGTGGAGCACCTGGCGGGGAGGTGCGTACACGTCTAGAGCAGCGGTTCTCATTCTCTTTTTCATGTCGAGGACCCCCAAAATGTTATGTATTTGGCCGCGGACCCCCGTCTCAAAATATTTTGTTCCAGAGACCCCCCCCCCAGAAGCAAATATTTGAGTTAAAAATCTTCGCTCTAAAATATATATATATTCAAAGATTTGCACACATTTTCAAGATTTTTCAAAAGATAGCAGATCTACAAGCTCGTAGCGCGGCACTCGGTGCCACGCTCTGAGCTTGCTGGGGAGCTCGCTGGGGACCCCCTGGAACCCCCCAAGGACCCCTGGACCCACTTTGAGAACCAATGGTCTAGAGAGCTGTGCATTGGCACTAGCCTCACGATTCAATTCGATTACGATTCACCTCGTAATAATTCGATTAGATTCAGTCAATACAAGCAGTCAGATACATCGGTTCATAATCGTCCACAATCGTCCACAATCGTCCATAATCGTGCACCTTGAGACTGGTAGGTATAGAGGAGTAGTGGAAGAGGAGAGGGTTTGTATTTATTGTGACGTTGCGGATATTGAGAGTGAGTTCCGTTTTGTTTTTTATTGCCCTTTGTATCATGACCTGCGTCAAAAAATATTTAAGAGGTGTAGAAACCCGGACTTGATTTGGTTGGATGACGCACAGAGACTTGCATGGATTTTTGAGCACAAGGTATTTGCACTTGCAGAGTATTTGGAAGGGGCCTGGGACAGACGGGCAAAAAGAACATACATGTGAAGTGTGATTTATTTTATTTATTTTTGTTTTGTTTTGGGTGTTTGCCAAACGTTTTCCTTTGTGCAGTCTTCTATGAAGAGAATTTTATATTGTTTATTTATGTTTTGGTGTCTAATAATCCCGTAAGGGATGGGTCTTTTTGACAAGACACGGAAATAAAAATTCATTCATTCATTCATTCATTCATTCCATGTTCGCGCCGCGACTGACCTACGAATCGCTTCTTTTTCGACACCACCACTAGGTACGTCCTCCAGGTGTCGTGTGGGGCCTCCCACAGCCTGGCCCTCGTGCGCTGCGCGGGCGCCGGCGGCGGCGAGGGCCCCCGCCGGGCCCCGCAGCAGGACAAATGCGGACAGTGTCACCAGCTGCTGTACACCATGACGGACAAGGAGGACCACGTCATCATCTCCGACAACCACTACTGTCCCCTCGGCGTGGAGATAGCAGCCGACGGAGACGGAAAGCCGGAGGCGCCCCTCGCCGCCGCCGCCGCCGCCTCCGCCTCCGCCCAGGGACTCAGAAGCTCCCCGTCGGAGCCCATCCTCTCCTCCCACACCTCCTCCACGTCGACCCCTGCGGCTCCCTCTGCCTCCTCTACCCTGGCGCAAGGTACCGATAGAGCTGTCACGATTGCAAACTTAAAGGTAGGGTAAGTGATTTTCTTTGGTTAAAATAAGTGTTAAATAGCTCTATATTCTGATAGTACTCATTGCTATAGAGCAGTGGTTCTCAAACTTTTTCATGTCAGGGACCCCCTAATTGACACTTATTACCCCGCGGACCCCCATTTGAAAAGATACGCCAGGGACCCCAATAAGAGAAGGTTTTTACGGCTCTCTAGCAGTGATTCTCAACCATTTTAATTTCAAGGACCCCCAGTTTGACATGCATTAGGCTACGGACCCCCATGTAATGGCATTTATATCTCTGGGACCCCAATTCACATTGTAAAATCAATGTTAATTTAACTCTGAGAGTGTACAAATGGGACCGAATGGACCCGTAAGGGTCCATTTGGTTCCATTTGTACACTCTCAGAGTTACAGACCCATAAGGGTCCATTTGGTTCCTGTCCATCATCTAGCTGGGGACCCCCTGGAACCCCCTCAAGTACCCCTGGGGGTCCCCGGACCCCACTTTGAGAACCAATGCTATAGAGTGTTTGTTCAGTAAAAGGAGTCTCCTTGTCTCTCCAGCTCTTTATAAAACAGAAAATGCATTTTCGTTTCAGTTTCATTTCCAATTTTATCCAATCAGGATAGAGAACTCAATCAGGATATAGATTAAACAAGTGAAATTGGAAGTGATGACACTAATAAATGAGCAGGCAAACTTGGAACTGGAACACTATAAAAATGAAGCTTAAAAATGGGTACTTTCTCCTGATTGGCTGAGATTTTGACGCCTACCGGAAAATGTATTTTCTGTTGTTCATTAAGAGCTGGAGAGACGGGGAGACTCCTGTTACTGAACAAACACTCTATAGCAATGATTACTATCAGAATATAGTGCTTTAACCTTTTAACAAAATACTTTTTGTTTTAACCAAAAAATATCACTTACCCTACCTTTAAGTTGACGATTAATTATCACTCAGATAATTGAGATGAACTATTTAATTGTGTTTCTGTCGTTGAAAATGAATGGAACATTATGAATACAAATTTACATTTCTGTTTGGCTTTTAGCTTTCGTAATCAAAAGTTGCACAGGGCAGATATGACAAATAACACATATTTAATTACTTTATACTTAGAAATAAACATTAATAGTGGATCTATGGAGCTTATAGATCTGTTATTTCCATCATTTTTTGAAAATATTTTTTGAAAATATATGATGTTTTTTAACATGGAATTGATTATGACGATTATGCAAAAATAATTGCGATTATATAAAATAATTGCGATTAGAGGGTTATGTAATAATTGTGACATGCCTAGGTACCGATCCTCCGGCCTGCGACCCCTCCCGCCCCCAGGGCCCATCAGAGAAAGGGGAGTCAGCGATGACGATGGCCAACGGAGGAGGAGAGCTGCCCGCTGCGACCTCTGAACAGGCAGACGGTGGCGCTCAGTCGGCGGGGGGCGGCGCTGCCGCTGCTCCTGGCACCCCGAGCAAGAACTCGCCCTATCCAGACGAGCAGGCCGTCAAGGACTATCTGAGGAAGTTGTCGGACCACACTCTCATGGAGCAGACTGCAAAGTCGCACTCTTTACAGGTTAGTTAGACTGGAAGCTTGACTAGGCCAATGTCACGATTATGAATTTAAGTTGGCCATTAGTTGCCACAAATGATTTTGATTAACGATTTCATTGTGTTTTTGGCATTGAACATATGAATACAAATTACATTGCTGTTTGCGTTTTAGGCTTCGTAATAAGGGTGTGCCGATATATCGTTCCGCGATATACCGCGATACGTTTTTGTGACGATATGTATAATAATAATAATAATGCAATAATAATAATGCTAAAACAGAAGTATTTGTTTGCATTTGCTTTTTTCCACCCCATATATTTTCATAAGATTTTTCCCCCCCATATATTTTCATAATAAAAAAGTGCCATATATCGTATCGTATCGATGTCGTGAGCCCAATATCGTATCGTATCGTTTCATGAAATTAGTGTATCGGCACACCCCTACTTCGTGATTTTTGTTTTTATAAAACAAAAATGTAAAAATAACTGAAATACCCATCGTAATCTTCTTGTAATCTACAAGCTTACGACAAGCTTGTAGATCTGCTATTTCAGCTTTTTTTTAAAGTATTTGTAAATTAATCAACATTTTTCAACATGTAAACGATTATGCAAAAATAATTGTGATTATGTCAAATAATTGCAATTAGACGATTATTATGTAATAATTGTGACATGCCTACTGGAAGGTTGACCTGGACCTCTTGAATAATGTAGTTTTTCGCTGTGTTGTCTCGCTTTCACATTGGTAACCTTTTTAGCTGGATTCTATGCTTTGAGTTGCCAAAGAATGATTATATCGTCAGCATTGTCGAAAAATGCTAAAGAGATATCTGTCGGGTTGGCTTGTTTTGACCAGTGTTGATTTTGACAGCAAGTTTTATTTAGTTTTAGTCATAGTCTTTTCAATAAAATGCCATTTAGTTTTAGTCATATTTTAGTCATCTGAAATGTTTACGTTTTTGTCTAGTTTTAGTCGACTAAATATCATAAGATTACAGGTCGACTAAATCTACAGTTGATTTAGTCGACTAAAATGTATCTTGGCGGTGCCTTGATGGCGTCGTGATGGCCGATTGTACACTTGGTTGCATGCTGAAAATAGCCGATCTACAAGCTGCGACGCGTTGTGAGCTTGTAGATCGGCTATTTTCAGAGCGCAACACCCGAGCGCAACCAAACAACCAAGCATAAAATGACTTGTCTTTTAGTTCTGCTGGATTTCTTCTCCACTCGTCCCTCACTAAGTCTTTTAGTCTAGTTTTTATTTGTTGACGAAATTGTCACTACATTTAGTCTTAGTTTTAGTCATCGTAGCTTAGTTTTTATTTCCTTTTTATTTCGTTTTCGTCAGTGAATAAAGGTAGTCGACGAGCATTTTCCCGTCATAGTTTTTTTTAGTCAACGAAATCAACACTGGTGACTGGATTCTTTGCAGGCCACCACCACCTCTGCCCTCAACAGCCTGGTGACGTCGTGCGCCTCGGCCGTGGGCGAGCGGGTGGCCTCCACCTACGAGGCCCTGTCCCTGAAAAAGATGATGAATTTCTACCTTCCCTCTACGGGGGCAGTGCCCGGGGGAGGGTTAGGGATACCAGGATGGGCAGATGGGTAAGGAATGTTTCTACACTGAGATTTATCGGCCGACACAGAACTTGAATCGTAGGCCCTAGATTCATTGCAACGACAAAATACCATTTTGGCCACTTAGCCCATTAACCCATTGAGACCTGGAACTGTCTCATTTTTAGATTTGAGCTAAAAAGCATTATTTTACACTTTGGGCTATTCAAAAATAGCAGATCTACAAGCTTGTAGCGCGGCACCGAGTGCCGCGCTACGAGCTTGTAGATCTGCTATTTTTGAAGAATCGTGAAAATGTGTGCAAGTCTTTGAATATATTTTTAAAGCGAACATTTTTAACTCAAATCTTTGCTTCTGGGGGGTCCCTGGAACAAAATATTTTGATGGGGGTCCGCGGCCAAATACATATAATTTGGGGGGTCCTTGACATGAAAAAGATTGAGCACCACTGATATAGAAACATACGTTTTTCAGAAAACTGTTGGGTTTTAGGAGACATATAGAATCGGCTTCAGGTCTCAATGGGTTAAGACCGGGAACGCATAGGCTACTGTGTCATTTTAGAATTTTAGCTTCAGTATAACCATTATTTTATACTTTGAGCTACTCAAAAATAGCAGACATACAAGCTTGTAGATCTGCTATTTTTGAAAAGTATTGAACATTTTCTGCAAATCTTTGAATACATACATATTTTTGAAACATTTTTAACTCAAACCGTTGCTTCTGGAGGTCGCTGGAACACATTTTCACGATTTTTCAAAAATAGCAGATCTACAAGCTCGTAGTGTGGCACTCGGTGCCGCGCTATGGCACAGATACATACTCTCCCGTTCTAAATGGGTTAACCCATTAAAACCGGGAAAGCGTCTGTGTCATTTTAGATTTTAATAGCGTTGGCTCTTCAAACATAGCAGATCTACAAGCTCATAGGGAGCTTGTAGATCTGCTTGTAGATCTGCTAGTAGATCTGTATTTAAAAAATCACACCCAGTGTGAAGTGAAAAACAACAGTGGTCATCACAGTGATGGAAGCTCACTTAAAAAAAAAAAGTATTTTTTTTGAAGTGGCCTTGATATTTATGAGTTATTAATTTCATCATGCGTCTCGGTAGCCAATCACAGTACGTCCTGCGAAGCTATTAGTATTCAGACCATTTGCTCAGTATTGAGTAGAAGCACCTTTTTGAGCTAATACAAGTATTCATTAGCTCAAAAGTATTCAGACCCTTTGCTCAGTATTGAGTAGAGCTGCAAGATCAAAAACAACAGTGGTCATCACAGTGATGGAAGCTCACTTAAAAAAAAAAAAAGTATTTTTTTTGAAGTGACGGTGCTATTTATGAGTTATTAATTTCATCATGCGTCTCGCTAGCCAATCACAGTACAGCGAAAGACAAATGTTAGAAAAACCTTCGCCACGGATGGGTCCCAAACCCACTTATTAATACATATTCAAAGATTTGCACACATTTTCAAGATTTTTCAAAGATGGCAGATCTACAAGCTCGTAGTGCGGCACTCGGTGCCGCGCTATGAGCTTGTATATCTGCTATCTGCTATTTTTTTGAATAGCCAAAAAAAAATCTCAAATGACACAGATGCGCTCCCGGTCTGAATGGGTGAAAGTGGTTATAGGAAGCTGCATTTTTCCATGGAGTACGAATATCTCTAGCTTTTTTGCACTGTGTTTGTGTGCAGACTCTCCCCAGGAGCTATTCTCCCCGGCCCGGGAGAGGAGCGGGTTCTCCTGGAGGAGTCGGCGCAGGCGAAGAAGAGCTCCAGCACGGGGGACATCCGCCAGGAGGAGGCCGAGGGCCTGAGGCGCCGTCTCTCACTGCCGGGACTCGTCTCTCAGGGTAGATACGCTGTTCAACTCTGTTTATCCTCGTCCTATACGGCGCTGCGTAAGTACGCCCGCGTTGTCCCAGCACGTTGGCTGTCTGTGGATGATGGGTCTGTGTGTGTGTATGTGTGTGTGTGTGTGTGCACACAGTCACTAAGGGCTGCACGGTATGGATTACCATAGAAAATGATGTTGCAGTTTTGTCAGTTAAAGGAGTAGTTCACCCAAAAAATTACTCATTTTCTATCAATTGCACACCCCATGAAGCCTTGAATCCATGGATTTATTTCTGTTTTTTGTCGCATTCCTAAGCCAATAATTTAATTCCTGTCTCCTACCGGCTAATGTATCCGGTAGGAGACACAAAGTAGATTCTTTGTGTCTCCTACCGGAAATACACCCGGGCATCAAATTATTGGCTCAGGAATGTGACAAAAACAAAAATAAAGGGGGTTCTTGGCCTGAAAACGTTGAAGACCCCTGGATTAGAATATATCATATGATAATCAGACTAATAGATTTATAATGTCAAAATCGTAAGGTTCTAAGTGAGTGATGCTAACATAATGTTTGTGGGAAAAGGCATCCCGTAGTCTTATCTTTTGAAATATGCAGGATGACCCTCCATACCCCTGTACAGTATATCGATCGATATATGTTTGTGAATCATTGTGCAGCCCCCGGTATCAACCTCCAGCTTATCGCCATTCCAGCTTATATACAGCACTCGACATCAAGGCCTGTCAAGCATTGCCACATTGTACAGTAAATTAACCCTTTAAGACCTGGAACGCATCTGTGTCACTTTAGATTTATTTGGCTATTCAAAAATAGCAGATATACAAGCTCATAGCGCGGCACCGAGTGCCGCGCTATGAGCTTGTAGATCTGCTATTTTTGAAAAATCGTGAAAAAAAATGTACATTATTTTTGAAAAACTGTTAGGATCTAGATTTTTCTAGAATCGCCTTAGGTCTTAAATACAGCACTCGACATCAAGGCCTGTCAAGCATTGCCACATTGTACAGTAAATTAATGCACACAGCCTTGTCGTTCCAAAGTCTCCGTGGGCCCGCTGCATGCTAGCTTCGCGGGGCCTAGCAGCAGCTCTGGACTCAATGGCAGCCTTTGTCCCGAGTCTGATTAGAAGTACTGAGCCTCAGAGGAATGCAGGCAGGCCAATATTTGGCCTTGCAACGTCGTTAAACTGCCCTCTCTCTGCGTTGCAGTTGGGAATAGAGACATGAGATAGAGAGAGAGAGAGAGAGAGAGTGATAGCAAGATGATGAGAGAGAGAGAGAAACTCTAAATATAGTATCTCTTATTGACTGATTGGCGGATCAGTGCATAGAATGCTTTTGTAACAGTAGTATGTAGAATATGAGCGTGAGAGAGAGAGAGAGAGAGAGAGAGGGACGGAGAGAACGAGGCCGAGAGAGATCGATAGACACAGAATCAATGCAACTCTACACCGTGTGGCTCAAACAATTTGCTTTGGTACTGTACGTACTGTACGTGGCTCATTATTTTATTTTTTTTGACCCAAAGACCAAGGATTTTTCATTCCCATCCACTTCCTTGTTAACACATTGGCTGCCAGCTTTTTTTTTTTTTCCTACAGTAGGCTGCCAGACTTTTTCAATGAGAAAAAAAAAGTACTTAGGAGCCGAGATACAGAATTTTTAAGTTTTAAGTTACAAGGAAGTGTCTGGGAGTCTAAATCTTCGGAAAATCATATCTCCTTGGTCTTTGGTTTAAAAAAAAAAAAAAAAAAGAAAGAACGCAGATCTGCGTCCTTGGCAGCGTGCGGGCTTTTGCGCAAATGAACGAAGATCTGCGTCCATGGCAGCCAATGTGTTAACTTAAAACTTAAAAATTCTGTAATTCGGCTCCTGAGTACTTTTTTTTTTCAATCAAAAATCTTGGCAGTGGGCAAACGCGGCCAGAAATAATTCAGGCAGTGAATGAGTTAAATACTCAAGGACACCGACATGTTGAGAGCTTGTAGGTCGGCTACGTTTGGCCAAACATGCGCCCCCAGATGACTGGTTGCTCAGGTTCCAGTGGTTAAACGATATAATAGATGACTTGACATCATAAGTGCCACAATGTCACAGTAACTGACATCATAGATGAGACTGATGTCGTCATAGACTGTCCACTAGGCGTCCGAGAGCCACATGGAAGCCACAAGCAGTGTTGCCAGAGTCTGTGAGAGAAACAAGCAACCAGGTCTAGGAAAACCAGCCCAAAAGAAGCGACTTTAAAGGGACACTTCACCCCAAAAAAAAAAACTTTGTTTCAATTGATTAGTCACCCCCATGGAGACTTGAATTCATGGATATTTTTTGTCTCATTCCTAAGACAATAATTTGATGACCGCTGCCGGTATGGAGACACAACGACTCGTTGTGTCTCCTACCGGAACCGCTGCCTACCGGTCCGCTGTTCATCAAATTATTGTCTTGGGAATGAGACAAAAACTGAAAAATATCCATGAATTCAAGTCTCCATGGGGTGACTAATCCATTGAGGTTTTTGTTGGGTGAAGTGTCCCTTTAACATACACATCAGCTATTTGAAAATAGCAGATCTACAAGCTCACAACGCGTCGCGATGCGACGCGTTGTGAGCTTGTAGATCGGCTATTTTCAAATAAAATCTTGCGGGGAAATTGTAATAAGCAGATCTGGCAACCCTGTGCCACAAGACCCCCAGTCTGTGTGTCTTTTTGTCCAGGGCTAAACTCGCACACCATTGGACCGAGCAGCATCACATTTCTTGTGCACACTGCCAGCAGCGATGGGACGATAATCGTTATTATGGTTTATCGTTATAAAAAAATCACACCCTGTGTGAAGAGAGTGGTGCCTTTGATGAGCCCCGTATTGATGATGTCATCAATGTTTGTTTATTGGTGTGCATACATACGGACGGACACGCGGACAAAGTCAGATATAGGAGTGGTTGGCACCACTCAAAAAAACACTCACAATAATCATATCGCAGAGATTTTAATTTATCGTGAAATTGTCCTCCGTCATACACTGGGATCAATTCACCTTTGCCGAGCTGCAATTATCCGGTACCACTGTCTTAAACCCTCTAGAATTGGTAAAACGCACCTGTAAAGTATTGGTTCTCAAGTAGGGTCCGGGGACCCCCAGGGGTACTTGAGGGGGTTCCAGGGAGTCCCCAGCTAAATGATGGATAGGAACCAAATGGACCCTTATGGGTCTGTAACTCTGAGAGTGTACAAATGGAACCAAATGGACCCGTCATTGATTTTACAATATGAATTGGGGTCCCAGAGATAGAAATGCCATTAACTGGGGGTCCATAGCTTAATGCATGTCAAACTGGGGGTCCTTGAAATTTAAATGGTTGAGAATCACTGCTAGAGCCGTAAAAACTCTTCTCTTCTTAGCAGATCTACACGCTCATAGCGCGGCACTCGGCGCCGCGCTATGAGCTTGTATATCTGCTATTTTTGAATATCCAAAGTGTAAAATAATGCTTTTTAGCTCAAATCAAAAAGTGACACAGATGCGTTCCACGTCTTAATGGGTTAAAATGTATTTTTTGTTTGTCTTTACTGACTGGTTGTTTTTTTAAAGCATTTAATTCCCAAGAATATGTGACATTCCCTGTCCCCTTGGTCGCCCACACTTAAAATCTTGCGGGGAAATTATAATTATCAGATCTGGCATCCCTTGGCTGTACAGCACAGCACATAACCCAAAGTCTGTTAATACTTTGACTGCACACGTCCCTGGGTATGGACTAGTCTCTCATAAAGATAAAGATGACCATGAACATTAGGAACTAGGAACCCCCTCACGGCCTCTGGGGGTCCCTGGACCTCACTTTGAGAACCACTGCTGTAGGCAATTAATCAAAAGCTGAAACTGTCCCTGTCCATGTCTTGTTTGTGTACAGTATGTATGTTTACTGTGTTTTAGAGTTTTGTATTATAATCTGCTGTAACATAAATTTCCCAGTTTGGAATATATTAACTCATTTAGTGCCCAGCTTATTTATGGCAGTTTGGCTCCGAGTGCCACAGCCAAAATAAAAAATAAAAAGTGCTTAGGAGACGAGATACAGCCTTTTCCAGTAAGAAGTTAAACAAAGAGTGAATGGTGCAGAATATTTTCAAATCATGATATCTTGGGTTCTGAACATTAAAAAAAAACAAAAAAACATCTTAGACGTCACGTGGCGCTCAGGGCGCTCAGGCCATGTGACGTCTTAGACGTCATGTGGCACTGAATGAGTTAATAGACTTGACCTTGACCCATAGTTTACAGCCCCCTTTCTTACTGGATACTGGACACCAAAAGTGACAAAGTCACAGCCTGTCACTCCTTTTTTTAATTTATGATTTTTATTCAGCATACAGTAGGTAGTAGTTGGGCAGTTATAGAAAAAACATATACAGTACTCATGCCTTTTTCTTTTTTCTTACATACAGAAACAAACAAACAATACAAAACAATTCACACCCTAACATTTAACACACAACTTAGGGACAAGGATGGTTCAGTTCGCTTTGAACAAAACTCAACTCTCCCCATACCCTCCCTCATGGGTCTTTAGTCCCCGTTCACTTCACCACATGGACAAAAATAAAAAATAGTAAGATGGAGGTAGGAGACACAAAGAGTCTCCTTTGTGTCTCCTACCGGAACTCATTGGATGGAAGTCGGTATGAACCTCCTGGAGAAAAAAAAATGGGTAAAAAAAAAGATGGAGAGGGACACGCAGCACGGGACTCGAACCTGCGATGTGCTAATCCAGGCTACATTAGAGCCTAAGTGCCCGGACTTCCCCTGATTTCATTCATTTAACCACAATCTATCCTACACAAAGGCTGCCCTACACGGGTAGGTGCCATGCTCACCCCTGTTGGGTTTACACAGGAGAGCCATTTTCACCAACATGCAGTCTGTATTAGAGGCGATGTGCTGGACCTGCGGGTCCGTCGCCGCCTTCCAGAGGTCATACATGTCCTGGCCGTGATGACCGTGCGAGTTCATCATCTGCCTGTAAATGCACGGGTGGTAGGGGGCCTTGAACGACCATGTAAAGAAGTCGTGATGCTGTGGTGTGACGCCCACGATGTTAGCACAGATACCCATGACCACGTCATCCATGTGGATAGAAGCATCGAGTGTCAGCGTGGCTTGGTAGATCTTTTCCACGACGTCCCTGGAAACCACGTACCCATTACCTATCGTGAAGTCGGGGTAGGTCGACCATGGGTACATTTCGTAGGGCAAGTAGTACTTACTGTTGCTGTCTCGGTAGGGCCCCGTCCCGCGCTTTACATGGCCAAGCCACAGGTCGGTGACGTTCCTCTGGGCCGCGTCCTGCAGGAGGTCCACCAGGTTAGGAGTGTGGACGAAAGTGTCGTCGTCAGCCGTCATGACGAAGCTCGCATGGGCGCACCGTTGGCGGGCCCAGCGGAACTGCATGATAACTTTTAGGGTCAGGTTTCGGAACGAGTCCGTGAAATCCTGCTGGATGAGGTCCCCGTGGAGACGGTCCTCGCGCTCCAGATCGTCCTGTTCGCCTTGGGAGCGTGGCGCTCCCAAGGCGAACAGAACCTTGACCGTCAGTCCCTTGGAACGCCGAATGTAGCCTTCGTTGCCCCAGGTCGACCTGATGGCCGCCCGCCGGTCTGCGTGTGCCGTGGCACTTTTGATGAAGAGGAGAAGATGGACGTCTTGTCCAGAACACTTCTCTGGGTGGTCCATTAGGTACTTGAAGTTGGTGAACCGCGCAGCTTCTTCGGGTGCGACGGTGAAGGCCTGTTTGAGGAAGGAGAAGTCGACCGGATCATCATTCACAGCCCACCCAACCAAAGCCAACAGCATCGCCGTGGCGATCAGCAGCACACAGGTGCTGATTGCACGGCGCCTGAACATAATCTTACCTCTGGTCTTCTCAGTGGAGATGCTATGTGTCTGACTGTCTGTGCGTAAAGCAGCCAAATGAGTGGTTCGCTCACCTTTATAGAGCAAGCGTGTGATGTTACTCAGTAGACAACATTTGACTCCAAATTTGGGCTGTGTGCTTGCGTGCGAGTGTGAGCAGCCCACAAACATAGAAAACAGCTAGACGATGTGCCACAGGTTTTCATTCTGACCAAAATGCTTCATAATAATAATAATATTCCGCCGCCAGGCTCAGGAATCAACTGTGACATGGACTGTGTCTCAGTCAATGTCTTTATTGGTGTGAGTATGATTGTGAATGGGCATATCTCTCTGTGTCTCTGTGTCAATGTCTGTGAGTACATGTATTATGTATGCAGTGGTGAAAAAAGTACTCAATTTGTTTACTTAAGTAAAAGTACCAATACTGCAATGTAGAAATACTCTGTTACAAGTAAAAGTCCGGAATTCAAAATGTACTTGAGTAAAAGTACCAAAGCCTTGGCATCGAAATGTACTTAAAGTATCAAAAGTAAAAGTAAAAATATACAAAGTAAATGGTAAATGGTGCATTTATATAGCGCTTTTATCCAAAGTGCTTTACATTGATTGTGCCATTGACCCATTCACACACACATTCATACACCGATGGAGGAGGAAACCATGCAAGGCACCAACCTGCTCATCGGGAGCAATTAGGGGTTCAGCGTCTTGCTCAAGGACACTTCCACACTAACTCTAGGGGAGCGCCCCAGGCTGGGATCCAACTGGGAACCTTGTGGTTTCCAGTTCACTCTACCCGGCCACTCTACCCATGAGCCACTGCCGCCCAAGTAACTACAGTACTGTAGTAACTAACGTTTTCAAATAATTGTAGTGGACTAAAAAGTACAACATTTGCCTCTGAGATGTAGTGGAGTAGTAAAAAGTACTGCAAATTGGAAGTACTCCTGTAAAGTAAAAGTACCTCAAAATTGTGCTTACCGGTAAGTACAGTACTTGAGTAAATGTACTTCTAGGTCTTCATCAGGCAAAAAAATAAATAAATAAATAAATAAATAAATAAATATATATATATATATATATATATATATATATATATATATATATATATATATATATATATATATATATTTGCCTGATGAAGACCTAGAAGGTCCTAGAAGGTCGAAACGTTGCATAAATAAAAAGTCCTTTTTTGTGTTAGCTTGAGAACAGTGTGCGGACTTTCTTCTTCTTATCCTTGATTGTTCCCGTGATGTCCAGCTCCTGACCTAAATGCAGCAGTGTTGATTTCGTCGACTAAAACTATGATGAAAAATGTTCGTCGACTACCTTTTTTCACTGACGAAAACTAAGTAAAAACTAAGCTATGATGACTACAACTATGACTAAATATATTTCATCAACAAATAAAAACTTGACTAAAATGTAAGAGAGAGACTAGTGGAGAAGAGATACAGTAGAACTAAAAGACACGTCATTTTATGGTTGGTTGCGCTAGGGTGTGCATGCTGAAAATAGGCGATCTACAAGCTCACAACGTGTCGCGCTGCGACGCGTTGTGAGCTTGTAGATCGGCTATTTTCAGCATGCAACCGAGTGTAAAATCAGCCATTACGATGCCATCAAGGCACCGCCACAATACATTTTAGTCGACTAAATCAACTGTAGATTTAGTCGACAATAATCTTATGATATTTTGTCGACTGAAACTAGACAAAAACTAAAACATTTCAGATGACTAAAATATGACTAAAACTAAATGGAATTTTATTCAAAAGACTATGACTAAAACTAAATAAAAATGTGCTGTCAAAATCAACACTAAAATGCAGGCTTGGGATGTGCACACAATTCTCTCTGTGAACTTAGTTACTTTACACCACTGGCATTATGTGTGTGCGGGTGAAGGTATACGTTTGCATATACGTTTCCTGAAGACCTGAAGCCGATTCTACGAATGTCTTCTAAATCCCAACAGTATTCTGAAAAAAACGTAAGTTTCTATATCAGTTGGTGCTCAAACTTTTTCCCCAAAATGATATGTATTTGGCCGCGGACCCCCATCTCAAAATATGTTGTTCCAGGGGGTCCCAGAAGCAAATAGTTGAATTAAAAATGTTCGCTTTAAAAAAAGATATATTCAAAGACTTGCACAAATTTTCTTGATTTCTCAAAAATAACAGATCTACAAGCTCGTAGCGTGGCACTCGCTATGAGCTTGCATATCTGCTAGTTTTGAATAGCCAAAGTGTAAAATAATGCTTTTTTTTTAGCTCAAATCGAAAAGTGACACAGATGCGTTCCAGGTCTTAAAGGGTTAATGTATCCCGTATTCAACGGGCGTGGCCCCTCTCTCTGTGCTCTCCCCCCTCCTCCTCCTCCTCCTCCTCCTCCTCCTCCACAGTGTCACCGCGTCTCCTGAGGAAGGCCATCCGTCCCAGCAGCAGGGCGCGTGGGCCGACGGCGGCCACCCCCCTCCTCACCCCACTGGGGGGGGCAGGAGGAGGAGGAGGGGGGGGTCTCCTCCTCCCCCCCCAGGGCCAGGAGGTGCTGCCCTCCCTGCAGACCGAGGTGTGGAGCTGGGGCCAGGGCCAGGAGGGACAGCTGGGCCACGGAGACAACCTGCCCAGGTAGGACATGTGTTGTTACACACCAGTGTTGATTTGGACTTAACCCATTGAGACCTGAAGCCGATTCTACATGTCTCCTAAATCTCAACAGTATTCTGAAAAACGTATGTTTCTATATCAGTGGTGCTCAATCTTTTTCATATCAAGGACCCCCAAAATTATATGTATTTGGCCGCGGACCCCCATCAAAATATAAGTTACAGGGACCCCCAGAAACAAAGATTTGAGTTAAAAATGTTCGCTTTAAAAATATATATATTCAAAGATTTGCACACATTTTCACAAATTTTCAAAAATAGCAGATCTACAAGCTCGTAGCGCGGCACTCGGTGCCGCGCTATGAGCTTGTATATCTGCTATTTTTGAATAGCCCAAAGTGTAAAATAATGCCTTTTTAGCTCAAATCTAAAAATGACACAGTTCCAGGTCTTTATGGGTTAAAGGACGACTTCACCACTTTTCAACCTATCTTCATATATTAGGTCCTCACTAATGCTCATGATAAAATGTTACCATTTTTTTCTACTTGGTCTGTGTCTCATAGGAGGGCTGTGGACAGTCCAGAAACCCGTCTACCAGTGACATCATCGTTAGGCAGGATTCTTTTTTCCAAAAAGATTACAATTTTTTTATTTAGATTTTTATTAAGGCGAGAACAATGGAATCTATTGTTGCATTGCAACTTTCCAGGAATACAAAGCCTGCAGTTTCTATTAGCTTGGATTCCCCATCGATGATGTCACTGGTAGACGGGTTTCTGAACTGTCTACAGCCCTCCTCTGAGACACAGACTGATTAGAAAAAAATGATACCATTTTATCATGAGCATTAGTGAGGACCTATTATATGAAGATATGTTGAAAAGTGGCGAAGTCGTCCTTTAAAGGGTTAAAGGATAGTTTTACGCACTTCTGTAATCGTACCATATTTCCCCCATCTTTCTGCTATTTATCATTGTGCAAGAATAAAATAAAACAATACTGGGCACTTATTCTGTGCATTGGCTTTAAGATTCTGACCTTGCTTTTTGATGTCGTCACCAGGCTTTGAATTTTGTCATTTCCGGGTCAAGGCCACTTGGCCTTTGGTGTTGTCAATTTTTCGAGAGCACAAAGGCCAAATGTCAGGGCAGGAAGGCCATCAAATAAAACAAGATTTTATTCCATTGATATAATTAATTGAATTCATGGGTTAAGGGTGATTTAAAATGTAATATGTAGACTATCTGCAGTGAAATAAATAAATTATGGAATTTACAATCTGATCCATGCTCTGCCCTGCACCAATCAAAGTCACTGGATTGGTTTAAAGATGGGGACTCAGGGGAGTTAACTCATTGAGTGCCAGGATTGCCAGAATTATTTCACAATTGATTCTGAAAAGTGCCAGAGTTTTTTTCACAGAAAACAAAAAGTGCTTAGGAAGCGAGATACAGCCTTTTTCAGTTCTAAGTTAAACAAGGAGTGGATGGAGCTGCACATCTTCAGATGATGATATCTTGGGTTCTGAACATGTTTAAAGAAAACAAAAAAAAAACACACGTCAAACACGTTAATGGCACCCAGCGCCATAGCGGTAAAAACACGTGAAAAACACGTTAATGGCACTCAGTGAGTTAAGAATCTCAACAAAAGACACTGGTGTCTACATGACAAGAAAGAGACACTGGTGTTTTTGAAAAAACGTATGTTTCTATATCAGCGCTGGTCAAACTTTTTCATGTCAAGGACACCCAAAATGTTATGTATTTGGCCGCGGACCCCCATCTCAAAATATTTTGTTCCAGTGACCCCCAGAAGCAAAGATTTGAGTTACAAGTGTTCGCTTTAAAACAATATATATTCTGAGATTTTCACACATTTTCACGATTTCTCAAAAATAGCAGATGTACAAGCTCGTAGCGCGGCACTCGGTGCCGCGCTATGAGCTTGTATATCTGCTATTTTTGAATAGCCAAAGTGTAAAATAATGCTTTTTTTGGCTCAAATCAAGAAGTGACACAGATGCGCACCAGGTCTTAATGGGTTAACAAGAAAGAAACACTGGTGTCTACATACTGACGAGAAAGAAACGGAGGAGAAAGTGGTACAGTCAGCTGGGGCATTAAGGCCACTGTGGCCTCTACTCAGGGCATGCCACTTTTTTGATGGGGCACGAGGCCAAACTGAGGGGCAACCATGGCCATGGCCTTCGTGGCCTCCCTGAAATTCCGTTGTCACGCCCTGAACGGAACAGTGAACCTTTCTGAGGTCACCCAGTGAGAGGAATGAGGGATGAACGCGCGCTGACATTGCATTAAAATGAAATTGCGTTGAGATTCTGCTGTGAATCTTTGAAAGAGAAGCGATGCGTATTTACATCATATCGCATAGCCATGACAAGTCATGCTTAGAGCTTTATCGCTAAGTAGAACGTTTCCTTCAAAGCAGTGCGTGTATAATGCAGATAATCACAAACAAATTCCATGGACGTGACCAACCAGTAAGATTGCTTGACTGGAACTATTCTTTTCGTTTAATGTCATATAATTATCATGGTAGTCTGTAGTAGGAAGCCCTGTGATTCTGTGCTTCAGTTTTTTGGCTGTAACCGAGAAGTGTGGTCCTTTTTAAAAGCAAACTAAACTGAATTAAACTCAACTCAATTTTGAACTAAAAGTGGGCTAAATCGATCTAAACTAAACCGCCTGAGCTGCGCTGTGTCTCTCTGTCGTTTCATCTTCTCATAAATGGTAAATGGTGCATTTATATAGCGCTTTTATCCAAAGCGATTTACATTGATTCTGCCATTAACCCATTCACACACACATTCATACACCGATGGCGGAGGAAACCATGCAAGGCACCAACCTGCTCATCGGGAGCAATTAGGGGTTCAGCGTCTTGCTCAAGGACACTTCGACACTAACTCTAGCGGGAGCGCCCCAGCCCGGGATCCAACTGGGAACCTTGCAGTTTTCCAGTTCACTCTACCCGGCCACTCTACCGCTGAGCCACTGCCGCCCCACGGCATCTTCTCTGTTCATTTCTTTGAGCGTCTAAACCAGGGGTTCCCCAAGTTTGGGTCGCGACCCCAGGGACACTGATGGTGGGGTCGCAAAGTTATTTTGGTTCATTAAAAAATAAAAAAACGATGCGGTGCGGATCACATGCGCGCGATTTTAATTCATAATAATTAATTAATCTACTATAAACAACAGTAACAACACTCTACCAGCCTCCAGTGGTGGAAAATTGCTGATCTACAAGCTCACAATGCCTTGCGCTTGTAGATCTGCTATTTTCACATGGCTGTAATGTTTTATAATAATAATCGAAATCTACAAAGTAACTAGTAACTGTTTTTCAAGTTTTCAAATAATTGTAGTGGAGTAAAAGTACAATATTTGCCTCTGAGATATAGTGGAGTTACTGGAGTAGTAGTCTCGCGTAGCCAGACCCCACAGAAAATGAAAAACAGCGACCTCTGCTTTTCTGATATTCTGTGGAGTCTGGCAGGAGTATAATGTTAGACTAGAGCGCAGGGAAACACCGGTTTCATGTCTGCCTATAGCGCATCACTTCCGGTTGGTGCGACCATGTTTTCATTCCCACTAACAATATTTCTACACGGAACACTAACACCACTTCTCCCAGAGAACATGGATGGTTTTGGTTATAAGCCCACTTGTTTCTATGATGAAAGAGTAATTTAAAATGTGAATATCTTTCCGTGGTTTTGTCCGCTCCGAGGACGCTATTGTTAAATTAGTTTCGGCTAGTTTCGAGGGGGGGAGGGTGGATCATGGTGGATGGACACGTGAATCCCGCCCACTACATTTGATTGGGTAAAGCGCGGCCCACTTCCTGATCTGAAGGGACGCCCACTTTTAGCCAATGCGCACTGGTTAGGACGAACCGCTCCGACAGATTCCACCGCAGGTCGGAATCTGTTCTTGAGAGATTACTGGAGTAGAAGTAAAAGTATTAGAAATTGGAAATCTCTAGAGTCAAGTGCAAATACCTAAAAATTGTACTTAAGTACAGTTCTTGAGTACATGTACTTAAAGACGTATGCCAAAATCCATTTGAAAAAATTGCTTTTCACTGTTCTCAGGTCAAATATTGATATGCGATTAAAATGCGATTAATTGCGATGAATTGCGATTAATTAATTACAAAGCCTCTAATTAATTAGATTAATTATTTTAATCGAGTCCCAGCCCTAAAAGAAATAAAACGTTTTTTAGCAGATATACAAGCTCATAGCGTGGCAACCAAGTGCGGTGTTATGCGGTGTTAGTTTGTAGATCTGCATTTTTTGTTTTAAATCTTGAAAATGTGTGCACATCTTTGAATATATACTCTAATAATGTCCTCTGTGTGTTCAGGCTCCAGCCGCTGTGCATCAAGAGCCTGAGCAACAAGGAGGTGGTGCGCGTGTCTGCGGGGGCTCTGCACTCCCTGGCTCTGACGGCACAGTCTCAGGTTAGTTCCACCTCAACTCAACGTACAGCCCCTCCAGTTAACTCTTGTTAACACTTTAATGTTTTGCTCGCTGCTGCATCTGGAGCAACCTCCAGTGACAAGGATTCTAACTGAGCTGTGTGTGTGTGTGTGTGTGTGTGTGTGTGTGTGTATGTGTGTGTGTGTGTGTGTGTGTGTGTGTGTGTGTGTGTGTGTGTGTGTGTGTGTGTGTGTGTGTGTGTGTGCGTTTGCAGGTGTTCTCGTGGGGCAGTAACAGCTCAGGACAGCTGGGACACATGGAGTCTCCCAGCACGATTCCCCGCCTCGCTAAGGTAAAGAAACCTCAATGTTCGTTTGTTGCTCATTTTAACTCAATTCCTGCCAATCACGCATAAATGCGATCTATTAGATAGCGCACTTGGCCGCCAAGATCGCATAAATGCGTTCTATTGAAAAATTGAAAAAATTGAAAAAAAATTGGGGGGGGAAAAAAAAAGTTTTTTTTTTTTTTTTCAATTTGACCCAAAGACCAAGGAGATATGATTTTTCGAAGATTTAGACTCCCATCCACTTCCTTGTTAACTCAAAACTTAAAAATTCTGTATCTCGGCTCCTGAGTACTTTTGTTTTTTCAATGAAAAATCTCTGGCAGACAACAGCAAAAAATCTGAAATAATTCTGGCAGTCATTCAGTTAACGATATTCATCATTTTGTTCACTCTGAGAGTGAACAAATGAAACCAAATGGACGTGTGTGCACTCTCAGAGTTATGGGGGACTGTATGTTTTATTGAGAACAAAATATTACAACATGTTGTATCCGTTGCACAATGTGCATTCTTATTTTTTCATTATTATTATTATATTATTTTATTATTATTTTCTATCACAAAATCTAAGGACAAAACAAGACAAAAAAGAGAACCCTCAGTCCTTCCCACCCATACTGTTCAGTGATATTACATAAGAAAATAAAAAAAGGCTTGACAACCGCTGTACTATTCCAACCCTCTGTTCTCTGTTAGAAATGACAATTATCTCTGTCATGGATCGCGCCACTAGGCCCCCATGGAGCAGGGGTCTTCAGCAGGGGGTCCGGGACCCCTAGGGGGTCCTCAGAGTCACTACAGCGGGGCCGCCAAATCTTTGTGTGATATGACTTTTTTTTTACCTTTTCATTCAACCTTTATTTAAGATTCTCGGAGAGATCATTGAGGGAGACGAGATTACACACATTTAAATACATAACAGCAACAAGAAAAAAATCAATAAAGTTGACACAAACAGTTAAAACAATTGCATGTTAACATCAATCAGTTAAAACAGTTGCATACAGGTAATACACGGTTATTATATAGATTCCTAAAATGGCCAATAGATACTAGGGTATTCAATTTAAGCTCTTGTTGCAAGAGGTTCCAAGACTCAGGTGCACCAAAGCTGAAAGCAGCCTTTCCCTGTTCCGAATTGGCAAAAGGAACCAGAAGGATTAGCCAATCGCTGGAGCGAGTTAGAATGTGATTAGGTTTCGGACGTAGCATGGATGAGATATAAGGTGGTAATTTTCAGACAGTTTTTAAGTTGCTCGATTCCGCATTTAAATATTTGATATTCATTTTATCAGACACCTTCCTATACAAATCCATTGTAACTTCAAACTCCATTTTAACCATGTTAGATTCATCAAAAACACCCGTCCTTGGTTCTGGTGACTCATACCGCCCCCCTAATATGCGAGGGGGCCGTGTTTTTTCAATTACTCTTTTCAGTTATTTTTAATATTTTTTTTTAGGAAAATAAGATAATAATAAAATAAAGAACATTAAATACAATAAATGAAAAAATATATCGGAAAAACACGGCCCCCTCACGCATTAGGAGGGCAGGGTGAGTCACCAGAACCAAGGACAGGTGTTTTCGATGAATCTAACATGGTTAAAATGGAGTTTGAAGTTACAATGGGTTTGTATAGGAAGGGGGCGTGTCTGATAAAATGAATATCAAATATCTAAATACTGAATCAAGCAACTTAACACATTGGCTGCCAAAAACGCAGAGCTGCGTTCTATTGAATACCATCACTTGGCTGCCAAAGACGCAGATCTGCGTTTTATTGAAAAAAAAAATGTATATATATTTTTTTTTAATTTGACCCAAAGACCAAGGAGATATGATTTTTCGAAGATTTAGACTCCCATCCACTTCCTTGTTAACTTAAAGCTTAAAAATTCTGTATCTCGGCTCCTGAGTACTTTTGTTTTTTCATTGAAAGATCTCTGGCAGTCTTGCAAAAAATCTGAAATAATTCTGTCAGGAAATGAGTTAAAAACTGTCTGGGGGGGCTCACAAAAGCCTGAGTAGACGATAAAATGACCAAAAGTTTTTTTGAAAGTGAAATATCCCTCTAACTCAGGGGTCGGCAACAGGCGGCCCGCGGGCCGAAATTGGCCCCCCAGAAATAATATCTGGCCCGTGAGATAATTTTGAGAATTAAAAAAAAATAAAAAAATAAAAACATTTTTTTTTAGAAAAATATTTTTCTTTTTTTTTATGTTAATGTTCACATTGTTGGTGCCATCAGTCACATATTAGTAAAGATACAGTATGAATGATTTACTGAAAAGTGTTATAAAAAAAGTATTAAAAATTAATGTTAAAATAATTATAAATACTTATTTCATAGAACCTGAACCCACTTTTGAAATCATGCACTCATAAACACGATGCATTTTAAAGGATTTATAACATTTTATAGCTAGATTAGAGGAAATGGAGAAGAAAAAAAAAATCACCAGAAAAATCGCCTGTGCTGATATTTAAACCGGAAAAAATGTTGATTTATATTGGTCAAACAGAACCGAATTAGACCCAAATTAGACCCGAATTAGACCGAGTTAGACCCGAATTAGACCCGAAAAATTTTGCGCCCGCGCGCTTCGCGCACGGGCGCGTGTTGTTCACGCAGCGCGCGCGTGCATGTTCGCGGGGAGGCCCGGCCCGCGATGGAATGTCTGGGAGTGATATTGGCCCTAGGCTTATCTCAGTTGCCTACCCCTGCTCTAACTACTTGAACCTTAGCATCCCTTTTCTGAAGAGAACTTTAGCCAAAAAATAGCAGATCTACAAGCCCACAACGCCTCGCAGCGCGAGGCGTTGTGGGCTTGTAAATCGGCTATTTTTGGCAAAGAGCTATAGGTGTAGAGGGGAGAAAAAAAGTCTAATCCGAAACATCATTTTATACAATATAGAGGGGGGTCCCTGCTTCGTCTCTCTGCCACCCCTGCCGCCATAGAGTGATAATAATAGCAGTAACTCTCTCTGATTGGTTCTCCTTCCCATCCGTCCTATCAGCTGTCAGAAGGCATCAGGGTGTGGGACGTGGCGGCGGCCGAGAAGCACACCCTGCTCCTCGCCGACGGAGACTGCATGCAGCCCATCCTCTACTACAGCGGGCAGCAGGTGAAGGAGGGGGGCGCTCCGGAGGGAGACGAGGGCGAGGAGAAGGAGAAGAAGAAGAGCGAGGAAGGGGAGGAGGAGGAGGAGGAGGCCGGAGGCTGCTACACCCAGCAGCCTGTCCTCCTGCCCTTCTGTATGAATGTAAGGAGAAGAGAGGGGACGGACGGGGGGGGACGGGGAGACCAGTGGTGGAAAGTAACTAAGTACATTTACTCAAGTGCTGTACTTAAGTACAACTTTGAGATTTTTTTTTTTTTACTGTACTGAAGTATTTCCATTTTTCCTATACTTTTACTTCTACTCCGTGGCAAATATTGTACTTTTACTCCACTGCAATTATTTGAAAACTTTAGTTACTAGTTACTATAAATGATTACATTATAAAACATAAATTAACCACTTCAGCCCACAACGCGTCGCGATGCGACGCGAGCTTGTAGATCGGGGGTATTTTCAAACATTTTTTAGTACTTTTAAGTACATTTTGATACCAATACTCTTGTAGTTTTACTCAATTAAACGTTTCATTCCTGACCTTTTCTACATTGCAGTATTGATACTTTTACTCGAATAAAACATTTGACTACTCTTTTCCCACACTGTGTGTGTGTGTGTGTGTGTGTGTGTGTGTGTGTGTGTGTGTGTGTGTGTGTGTGTGTGTGTGTGTGTGTGTGTGTGTGTGTGTGTGTGTGTGTGTGTGTGTGTGTGTGTGTGTGTGTTTGTATTACTTATGAGGACCAAACGTCCCCACAAGTATAGTGGAACATGAGAAATAGATGTTGTGAGGACCATTTTCTTGGTCCTCACAAGAGAAATTGTTATTTTATGGTTGAAAAAAGATTTTTAGAGATACGTTTACAATTAGTAAAATATTCAGGTTGGGGTTAGGTTTAGGATTTAGACCTTTAGAGGTTAGGTTTAGGATTTAGACCTTTAGAGGTTAGGTTTAGGGGGTTGGGGTTTGATTTTCCCCTATTTTTACTTAGTTCGGTGATGTCAAACACCGGAAAATAGCCGATCTACAAGCTCACAACGTGTCGCGCTGCGACACGTTGTGAGCTTGTAGATCTGCTATTTTTCGGCTTTAGACTTGCGGTTAAAAAGGCCCCAAAAAAATCACAAATCAATCATAAAATCGGCCTCTTAAAACGTTGATGTCCTCACAAGTATAGTAATACAAACGTGTGTGTGTGTGTGTGTGTCTGTTCGTTCGTTCCAGCTGGGCTATGTGAGTGGCGTGTTCGCGGGGGGGCAGCGGTGCGTGGCGCTGTCGGACCGCAACGTCATGGGCTTCATCGCCAGCCTCCACGAGCTGGCCTCGGCCGAGAGGAAGTTCTACTGCAAGCTCTGCAGCATCAAGACGCAGATACTGCGCCCCCTGCTGGACCTTGGTGAGCGGCACAGTGATGGAGGACAAAGTACTTGAGTACTGAAATGTGGGGGCGGTTCACTACACATATTTTGTGATTGTGGGAATATGCTTTTTTTTTTTTTGTCACTTAAATTTTTATTAATTTTTTCCACACACATACATACACCACATATAAAAATAAAATAAAACGCAACTGGAGACTGACCTTATCCTAAGTAAAATTAAAAAAACAACAACAAGGAAACAACATTTCAAAGCCAGTCATGGCTGTAATATCACATGAGGATTTGAATTATTTTACTTTATTTTTGGGGGAGCCTAGGTAACCCACCTGTTTCATTATCTAGTCTTACTTCTCATTATACCCTACATCCCCTCTTTATCAATAATTTGTTCTTTCAAAACCCCTTCTTTATCTGAATTATGTGACTTCAAAAGTTTTCTACCTATCTTGTACTGTTCTTGCCTGAAGGATCTCCACATATAAAAAGAAACGGCACAAAAAAGTGACTCCCAAACACGTGGTAAGGACCGCCGTGACCCTTAAACCCTCCTAACAGGGTAAGGGGTAAACCCCATGTTAAATGGGGGCCCCACCCTAGGCAACTAGATCTAATCCCATCCCTGGGCTTCCCCAGCGCCTAGCCATCTACCTCTTAACATAAAAAACTCTCCGTTGGTACATTTCCCCCCAAAATGGAAAGAAAAAAAACAACTCAAACATTTCGTTTGTACACACATCCCTCCGTATTCCCCACATTGAGTTGGTGGTGTTCCCAAAATATGACTGTTGAATCACAACGGTAGGAAGGTTCTCTTTTTTTATGTCTATTATCATGACATCAGTGTCTTGTCCTTTTCTCTATAAATTGTCCATCCCTTGTCATTTCCCCTTCCCACCTCCCATCTTCATACCAACTCAATGTTACCTCTTATCTCTTAGCATATTGTATTCAGTCCTTTTTTAAGCACACTCTCAACTTTTCTTTGGCTCTCGTCATCGCTCCTCTTTCCCCCTCCGTTCGTCTTCGCTCCGTGACTCCATGGTTCGCTCCCGTGCGCCCATCCTCCTCCGCCGTTGGGTCCACCGTCGACACGATGCAGCTCCCGTCCTCCCTCGGCGTGTCAGCGTCTCCCTCCCCGCTTGGTTGTCCCACCATGAAGCCTCTCTCTTTCATGGCTTGGGAGACCTCTGTCGCATTTCTGTAGATCCTCATTCCGTCAAGCCAATGTATCCTCATCTTCGTGAAGGGGGTCTGGAAACGGATTCCTTTTTCTTTTAACAGTTTTTTCGCAGGGAGATATTCTTTCCGTATACGGACAACTTCGTGTGGGTAGTCGTGATCGAAGCCCAGTTGCTTGTTACCAACTTGTATCTTTGTTTCCCAGGCTTTTTTAAGCACCATCTCTTTCGTCTCAAATCGAAGAAAGTTAATCACAATGGATCGTGGGTTGGTCGATGGGTTGTTGATTTTCTGAGTGCGAGTGCGGTATCCGCTCTGTATGTGGAGTTGGGTCCCTTTAGGTAGAACAAGCTCCGTTTGAAACAATTGTTCCATATATTTCACTACTGAAGCACCCTCCGCCCCCTCGACGAGACCGAAGACCCGCATGCTGCACCGCTTGGCCTGCGACCGCATGTCCAGTAGCTCCGCTTGTAATTGTTCCACACGGTCACCTGCCCCCGTTTTCCACTCTTCCATTTCTGATATGTGCATTTGCGCCTCGTGTGCACCAGCCATCAACGATGTCATCTCTTCATCGTGTCGTTGAATCTGCTGATCTATCTCCCTGCGAAAACTTATTATTTCCTCCTTCATTTCCCTTTTAATTTCTTCTTTAAAGGACGAGAACTCCTGTTGTCTTTCCTGCTTGTCAAATTGTAGTTCTTTAGTGATATTATCGAATCCCTTTCGCAGTATTTCCGCGAGGTTTTCGTCCATTACTTTACCCGTTAATTCTCTCCTTATATTGGCGATTCCCTCACGTATTACTTCGGCCAGGCCCCCGTCCATTTTCCCATTCGAGTCTTCTCCTCCGTCCGTCGTCGTCGTTGATTTTGTTACTTTATTTTTTCTGCTGTGTGTCTTCGAGTGTTTCTACGGCTTCATCTGTGTCTCCTAAACATTACTTTTCATTCCTTTTCCAATTTGGTTCTGTTTTTGTCGAGTTATTGTCGAGTTATGTATGTCCAACTGTAGAGAGCTAACTACTTAAGCTGCACCTCTCTCCGCCATCTTACCGGAAGTCTCGTGGGAATATGCTTTTATCTCCGTGTGTGTGTGTGTGTTTCAATTGATGGCTCATTATTACGTGTCCTTCCCTGCCCCTCTCCAGAAAACTCCAGAAAATCATAGTGCCAAAATCACACCTTAGGAATCAAGATTTCGTAATTTAATGTCCGCAGTTTCAGGTTGACTCGAGGGCTGGGCAATATACTGTATCTAATTGGGGCATTTGGGCGGTGCAGGGGTAAAGTACCTTCCCACCACTGCAGAGTCTAACTCTAAGGGTTCAAATCCACAGCGGTGCATCCGCTCTGAACAAGCATCTATAGAGCTTCGCAGTTCCCGCCCACTTCCAGTTGCCGGGAGTAAATACTCAATGCATTTTTCCCATTGACTTTTCCGAAAATATTTATATAAATGAATTTAAGCCTAGAATCAAGCTATCCAGGATCCTGGTGAATCATGACCATAAAACGTTTGATTCATAGTATATCATATCATTAAATATAAAATTTAAAAAATCACAGAAAAAAAGGTTTTATGGTCATGATTCACCAGGATCCTGGATGGCTTGATTCTAGGCTTAAATTCATTGATATAAATATTTTTGGAAAAGTCAATGGGAAAAATGCATTGAGTATTTACTTCCGGCACCCGGATTCTGCGCAACTGCGATGCTCTATACCAGAGGTTCTCAACCAGTGGTCCGGGGACCACCAGTGGTCCTTGAGGGGGTTCCAGGTGGTCCCCAGCTAAATGAAGGAGAGTTGGTAACCAAATGGACCCTTATAGATCTTTAACTCTTGAGAGCGTAAAATGAAACCAAATGGACCCTTACGGGTCCATTTGGTTTCATTTTACGCTCTCAAGAGTTAAATTATTGTTAAACATCTGCATTACTTAGTTAAAGAATTGTTATTTTGATCAACTGTTATCTCTCATATTACCACCACATCAATACAGCATGGAATAGTGGACAAAATATTATCCAACAACAACAACAAAATATACTAAGTTTTGGGTCTGAGAGGCTAAATCTCATCAAATGGTGGTTCCGTGTCTCAAATGCCGAATAAATAATGGACCTTGATATGAAAAGGGTTGAAAACCACAGATCTATACTAACACAATTGTCTGTGTTCGGGGAGGGAAGCTGGGTGGGGAGAGTGCATCTTTGTCGCTGCATGTAATCCTACAGGCTGGGGCGCAACTGTCAGCTGAGCCAGTAGGGTGCAACAGCAGTGGGAACACAGAAATGTGTGGGGAGGAATTCATTATGACTAAAACTAAACGATGCGACACGTTGTGAGCTTGTAGATCGTCTGTTTTCAAATAGCCTAGGTATAAAATAGGGCTAAAGTGGTTAAGTAAATGTACATAGTTACTTTCCACCACTGCAGTCCCCGATATTATGGATGTTTGAGTGTCCTTAGGTCTTTTCTCTGCAGAGAACCTGAGCTCGGCCCTGGGGCCCACTCTGCTGGGTCTGCTCCAGACCCTGGCGTCCCGGTTCGGCCTCCTGTGCCACCTGACGGGGCAGCACTCGGCGAGCCTCACCGCCAACCTCCGGCGCGGGCGCGACGTCAAGGGCCTGCTCATGCTGGACCACGCCGCCATCTTCATGGAGTCTTACCACGAGTAAGGTGTTCATAATGTCATGCCAGAGATATCAGGGCTGTCAAGATCATGAAACTTTGCCTGACGATTAATTGTCACAAAAAATGATTGCAATTAACGATTTTAATTGTGTTAATTGTCTGTCGCTTGAACACATTTAAACATTAATAGTGGAAATAGCCGGTCTTCAAGCTCAAAATGAGACGCGTTTTGAGCTTGTAAATCGGCTATTTCCTTTTTTCTTTTTTAAATGTTTGCAAATATTTCAAACATTTTCAACGTGGAAATGATTACGACAATTATGAGGAACATAAAAAACAAATGGGATTATCTCAAATAACTGT